>NC_143582.1:37798414-38105118 GCF_048544385.1 Mastigoproctus giganteus | reverse complement strand
AGGTCATTAGTAATTTCAAAAGCCTCAGCATTTTGACCAGCTGGGTCTGTGTGACTAGAGAACAGAAGCCAGCTGGAGTTGTGAACATTAAAATCACCAAGGAAAATTACCTCACTGTTAGGAAAGTTTGACTGGAGACAGTCAAGTTGTAAAGGGAGGAAGTCAAAGAGCCCCAAGTGATTAGTGGAGTTGGGAGAATGGTAGCAACAACAGATGAATTTGACAGAATAAGGTAGATAGATTTTAAGCCAGAGAAGGTCAAAAAGAGGATTCCAAATTACCAAGTCTCTGACAGGGAATATCAGAACAGACATATGCACAATAGCACCTTTTGAGCCGAAAGGAATCATACAGAGAATAATTTGGGCAGTTGAGATGAGCAGTAGTTGAATCAATCAATAACTGAGATTCTGTCAGAAAAAATACATGGGGTTTGGCAGACTGCAAGTGGAAATGGACATCGTTGAGATTAGAATTGAGACCACATATATTTATGAAATGAACTAGGAAGTGTTTGGGAGGTTTAGATCTTTTTGCAGATAAGCTAACTATATTAATTTGATAATTCATGGTGTATTCAATAGTAAGAAAATTGGGGGGGGGCATGCTATATGAAGTAATGAAATTTTGGATGTGGCATACACATGGTAAGAATATACCCAGATCCTTGACATAACATGGCCTCGATAATGCCTCCCACATACACACTATTCGGACTCTCTCCGGTCACTATCTGGCAGAGCAGAGGTAGCAAGATTATACACTAGCTGATCTGGAAGCCTCCTAGTGAGTTACCAAGAGATTTGGTTCAGTGTACTAACTAGTGGCTGGCCTGCGAACACTGTTTTCGAGCTGTACCCTCGAAATGTAAGGAAGTTTGGATCTCGCCACGATGTCCATAACCTCAAAGGAGATCAGTCATATTGCATGATGGAAGAGATGGGGAAGGGTTGACCGGAACTTAGCTCTGTAGACTAAACAAACCTCCAATAAGCAAAGTGGTGGTATTGCACCGGTTGATGAGTCATCTACCACCTAGTATTTCCTAGTAACACAGGGGGCGGCATTCCTCCATGTGGTGTGGGCACCACACCTCGATCCCTGCTTACATTAGTTCACACCTGGGTTGTCAACCACAGTGTGCTTGCGCATGCGGGTAATACCCAGGATTACTAACAGTCCCACCATCGTGAAGATGCAAGCAGAGGATTTGGCTGTCACAGACTGACCGTACTTGACTTGAGTGTCACCCGAATATCAGTTCCATCAGCGTTTTTGACTCCCACGTAGCAAGTACAGCTTGTCTGACATATCTGAGAGAATGTCTGCGACAACTGCAAGCACCAATTTGGATGGATCTTCTTTGAAGAACTCTCCTTGATATTGTATACTAATTCTCATACATCTAGAACTCTGGAAGTGTTAGTGATAGGCTTATTTTGGAATTACTTTTAGTTTGTGTCACATTCTGAATAATTTCCTGTCCTCATTTCTTACAAATATGTGAGCTTTCAATGGGGGTCTTAAGCTTCAGAAACAAACAAAAAAATGGGGAGCTAAATCTGGTAAGTATGGCAGATGGTGACCATGGTGGTGGTGATTTACAAGAAATTCTCAAATAAAAATCAGTGTACAGGGGCATTGTCAGGATGCAAGTGTTAATTCCTCTTGATCACCTTTCTAGTCCTCTCTAAACAGCATCACACAATCACCATAGAACTATTTGGCCATGCAGGACATAATGCGCAGTGCTCTGAGTCAAAAAGATTTATCAAATTTGATCAAGATTGCCATAAATTTTTGTACTTTGAAGTAGATAGTCTTCTGTTGAGAGGACTAGATCTTTTTCTGGATAGTAGTGATATATTTGCAATTGATCTCCAGTAATGAAGAAACAATGTGAGTCAGCAGCAGCATTTGACGATCTGACATGCAAGAACTTGCCACTCTGTGATTAATGATTGCAGAGAGTGGCAAGTCCTCGCATATCATAATGATGTGAGTGGCAGAAACATGGCAAAATTCCCCAATCTTGTGTTAAAATTGATTTACATATCCTTTAAGTGGCAATTTTGCAGATAGTCAAGTATCAATCGCTCCTAATCAGAGCATTAACATGAGCAGTTGAACCATTGGTTTTTGAATTTGTAGGGCAGACAGTGTGAGGATTATCTTTGATGAATAAGTGGACTTCTAAAGTTTGCAAACCACAGAAAAATCTTTAAATGACACATAGCATCTTCTCTGAAAGATATTTTTAACATTTTATGCATTTCTACTAATTTTTTTCCTAATTTGAAACAAACTTTACTGCAAATTTGTTCAGTAAAATTGCTTCAGTGACTTACTTTGGAATTTCCTCTGGCCTAAAAATATGCCTACCACAATCTGTCAAATTCATCTGTTGCCTCTATCGTTCTCCCAACTGCACTATCACTGAACTCTGATTTTCTTTCTTTTAAACTCTTCTTTCTCCAATCTAACTTTCCTAACAGTGACATAAATTTTTCTTGGTGGTTTTAATGTTTGCAGTTTAATGTTTTGTTAATATATCACAGTTGGCTTCCATTTTCAAGTTTCATGGACCTGGCTGGTCAGAATGCTGAGGCTTTTGCAGTTACTACTGACCTCACTCAGTTTATTCATTTACTTACTAGGATATCGGGTAGTGTGTTGGGCAAGCCTAACCCAACACACTACATCTTTTTCTTGCAAACAAGCCTTCATATTATACAGTCAACATTAGGGTCTCTCTTAGCTGTCAGATCACAATTTCCACTGGAGCCATTCTTTCATGGCCATTTGCAGCCTTGTGTTGTTGGTATTACAAGAATGAGAAATGGAATGTTCTACAAGGCTTTGATTTTTCTTTTCCTTCCATGAATTACTGTCTTAAATCTTCTAATACAAATATTTTCTCAGATTGTGTCATTGAAATTATTCTTGTTGGGAACAAATCCTTTATTCCACATTCCAAATTATTGTCCTTTGGCATTTCCAGTAAATGTACCAAGGCTGTTTGAGATAAGAATTCCGCATATTGCAATTGGCTTGCATCTAAATCTTTACACAATTTTTTTTTTTTTTTTTTCACTAAAGCTCACAACTAGTATAAAACAATTATCAATCCAAACTTGATTTTGAACAGGCTAAAAGTAGAAAATGTGCTTCTTGTCCAAATGGTAGTTGAGCATTCTAGTCATTTTCCAAAGCTATTGGTCACAACTTCTGTCCATCTTTACTCCCATCTGTTAAATCCTAATGGTTCTTTTGCCTCCTCAGCCAAAGATAAAGCTGATTTACTAGTATGCTACTTTTCTTTTAGCTCTTGAATTGGCAGTCTTGGTAAACCTCCTTCTATGATACACAGTACGCTCCATAATAAAAGAGGCCTACGTGCTCCGGATTCATAATGCGAAAAAAATTTTTTACTTTGTTGCACAAAGTAAAAAATTATAAAGTATTGTAGTTTAATGCTCTGTGCAACAAAGTAAAAAAAATTTTCACAGTACGCTCCATTCAGTGCCTCCTGTTGTCTTCTGAAAGGAGTTAAGGAAAATTCTGAAAAATCTTGATGCCAAGAAACCCCAAGGTCATGATGGCATTTCTCCACTTGTTCTCAAAAGGTTCTTAAAGGTGACAGAACAGGAGCTTCTCCTGTTCTGTCACCTTTAAGGTTTTGATCTCTCCCACCTTTAAATCTCTCCCATCCAGTTATTGTCCTATTACACTCGCATCTACTCTTTCCAAAGTAATGGAGAAATCCATCAACTCTTAAGCTACCTTGAATTGAAATATTCTAGCCGATCAACGATTGCCAATATGGATTCTATCAGTGCTGATCAACTGGTGATATACTGACTTATTTACTCATTTTGAACAAATTTAATGAAAAAGTTTGAAATTCAAGCATTTGCTTTTGAAATTTCTGAAGCTTTTGATTGTGTTTGGCATAAAGATCTTCTGAACAAGATGCGTTATAAATTGCCAACTGTTTTTTTACAATTAGGTATCTAGTTTTCTCTCTGACTGCTCCATGCAAATGATTGCTCCATGTCTAACTGCTGCACAAATGCTGATGTTCCCCAGTGTTCAGTTTGTTTTTTTCTTCCGTTCTTTTCCTCCGGTATATTAATGACATTCTTCCACTGACTGAGAATCATTCATTGGAAGTTCATAGTTTTGCTGATGTTAGTGCACCACATTCCACTTCCAATTTGCAAAACCTTGTCCTGACAAACAATTTCAACCTCTTGCGTGTACTCCACCAAGGCCCTAAATGTTGATCTTGAGTTAATTCTTCATTGGGGTAAAGAAACTTAGTTAGCTTTAATCTCTCCAAAACTTAGTCCTTATTTCTTGCAAAAAAAATGTACTGCTCCTTTGCCTATCTTCATCATCATCATAATCAGCCATTTTCAGTCCACTGCAGGATGAAGGCCCCTCCAGCAACTTTCCAGTTCCTTCTGTTTTGAGCACTGGCCATCCATTTACTACTCAAAAACTCATGAATTTCATCTATCCATCTCCGCCTTTGTCTTCTAGGTTTTCTTCTAGCTCCTCTTGGGTACCATTCTGTTATTTTCTTAGTCCATCTGTCATCATGTCTTCGAGCTATGTGTCCTGCCCAAGACCATTTTAGTTCTTTAGTTTTGATAAGAATGTCCTTTACTTTAGTTTGCTGCCTAATCCATGTGTTTCTCTTCTTATCTAACAGTCTGATTCCCAATATAATTCGTTCCATTCTTCGCTGTGTAGTTCTTAGCTTCTCTTCCATTCTTTTGTTGAGTGCCCAAGTTTCACTTCCATAAGTCATGGTGGGGAGTATACATTGATTCATTATTTTACGTTTCAGACAAACTGGGATATTGCTCTTCAGTATGTGACTATATTTCCTGAATGCTATCCATCCAAAATTTATTCTTCTCTTGACTTCCAGCCATTTATCATTATTACAGCTAATAACTTGTCCCAGATAAGTATATGACTCCACCTTTTCAATTACTGCTCCTTCAATCATTATTTCCCTTTCCGTGGCATACTTGTTCATCATTACTTTTGTTTTAGCCATATTCATCTTTAGTCCAAAATCCTTACTAACTGTGCATAACTGATTAAGATTTTCCTCTAATTCTTTGGGATCGTGGCTTATGACCACAATGTCATCTGCAAATCGTAAATGGTTTAGGTACTCTCCGTTCACATTGACTCCTTTCTGCAACCAGTCTAATCTTCTGAAAGCTTCCTCAAGGGCAGCAGTAAACAGCTTCGGAGATATTGTGTCTCCTTGTCGAACTCCTTTCTCGATTTTAAATTTGCTACTGTCTTTGTCTAGTCTAATAAAGGATGTAGCACTCTCATATATTTTCTTCAAAATCATAATATATGGAGTATCTATGCCTTGTCTTTCCAGTGCCCAAAACATTGCCTTATGCTGTATGGAGTCAAATGCCTTTTCATAATCCACAAATGCCAGGCATAATGGTGTTTTATATTCATTTGCTTTCTCCATTAGCTGTGATATTATGTGAAGGTGATCCATAGTTGAGAATCCTGTCCTAAAGCCAGCTTGCTCTTTCGGTTGATTCTCATCAAGTATTCTTTCTAATCTGTTAGTAATGACCCTTGGGAACAACTTGTAGATATGGGATAACAAGCTAATTGGTCTATAATTTCCAATTTCTGATTTATCTCCTTTCTTATGCAGCAAAACTATGATTGCATTATTCCACTGCTTAGGCATCACACCTTTTCTAATGCACTTTGTGAAGAGCCTTGCCAGTTTTTGTGTTATGTCTCTTCCTCCCAATTTTAACAACTCTACAGTAACCTCATCTTCCCCCGGGGCTTTCCGATTCTTCATTTTCTTCAATGCATGTTCTACCTCATCAGGAAGAATATCGGGTATGTCGTATGTGGTGCTACTTTGCAATCCATCTTCCCCACTGCTGGCATCATTCCCTCGCTCCTTGTATAATTCTCTATAGTAGTATTCTGCTATTTGAATTATGCCTTCTCTGCTGTTTATAAGTACACCATCACTATTCTTCAGTTTCAGTATCATTTGTCTTTCTGTATTACTGCTCATGGCTGCTGATTTCAATCCTTTGTTTTCCCTTAATGCTTGTTCTACTTTTCTTGTGTTAAATCTTCTTATGTCCTCTCTGAGTCTCTTTCTAATGGCTTTGCATAACTCAGTATACTCAATTTTCTCCCTGTCAGTGTTTTTCTTGCTCTTCATTTGTCGTCTTTGGTTCATCATGACAAGTGTTTCTTGACTAATTTTTTCTTCTTTGGATTTCTGTTTCCCTATAGGTTTCTTGGGCTTTATCACTTTCAGAAAGTTGTAATATTCCTCGTCGATATCTTGGTCCTGAGCAGTCTGCAGAAGCTGAAACTTGTTCTTAAGTTCTAGTACATACTGCTTTTTCTCCTCCTCTGTTATTTCAAAGACCTTTGTATTATTTACTCGAGTCAGTTTTTTCCTTTCCTTTCCTACATCTATATCAAGTGTACATCTTACCATTCTGTGATCACTTCCAACATTTACCTTATTCAGGACGGTAACATCATTCACAATATATCTTCTGTTAGTGAGGATGAAGTCGATTTCATTAGTTGTTAATCCATTTGGACTCTTCCATGTCCACTTTCTGTTCACCCTTTTCTTGAAAAAAAGTGTTCATTACTGACATTCCTTGAGATTCTGCAAATTCCACAAGTCTTTTACCTCTTTTATTTCTTTCACCAATTCCAAAATTTCCTATAGTTCCTCTTTCTGCACTGTTTTGCCTTTTTCCAACCTTAGCATTGAAGTCCCCCATAATAATAGTGTAGTGGGTTTTCTGCTCATCTAGAAGACTCAATTTCAGTGTACATTTCTTCAACCTCTTTATCATCATGGCTCTATGTTGGTGCATAAATCATTATAATCTTTAGCTTGTACCTCTTAGAAATCTTGAGTATTAGTCTTGACACCCTTGGTGATGTACTTTTGAATTCCAAAATGTTGTTTTTAAAATCTTTATGGACCAGAGACCCAACTCCACCTTCACTCCTTTCACTGTTTCCATTGGTGTACAGCAGATTTTCACTTGATAAACTTATAAGCCTATCTTCAATGACACTCTAATTTCTGGACAAGGTCTCGTATCTCTATGGAATTAACCTAACTTCAGTCTCACTAGTGTATTAGCACATAACAGATATTGCTTCCTCTGCATACAAAAAAACTGGTTTTTCTTTTTTGGTTTCAGTGATACTTTTCTTCTAAACTCTTTGCAAATTCAGATCTGTCCTATTATGGAATATTGCTCCCACATCTTGGGGTGGTGTCTTCAAAACTTCTCAAGCTTTGGGACTCTAGAAGAGGACATTTAGGTTAATTATTGACCCATTGCTTTTGCTTACAAAGCGTACTCACGCACTCACACACACACAGCATAGCCATTGCACTCAGCAATAGTTATTTTCTATTGTTTTAGACAATTAGCCTTTTTTTTTTTTAGTGTATTTGCATATTCTGGATTTTGTAATAGACCAAAAATCACATTGACTGATATAAAAGACAGTGAGCATATTCTTTCATTTTTGAAAAATGAACTGCCTTGTAAAAATTAAAGTTAGTAGAGTATGTTTTTTACCAGGAACTAATACTACTATTAAAGGCTTTTTTTTTTTTTTTTTATTATGAGTAAAATTTGGACCACTGAGATGATGCAAATTAATATGAAAATGATAAAGTTAACTTTTTTTTTTAACAGACATCCATATTTTGTTTTCACAAGTGTTATAATTCAGCTGTTTGTAAACAAGTGTCCCGATTTGGTCATAAGGGAATCTGGTCAGCAAAGGCATCATCACAAAATTCAGGCTTTTTTTTTTTTTCGTATTGATATATTTTTAATGACCAAATACGGAGGATGCGGAAAGGTCAGGAATGACCACCACATATCCCCGGAGCAATATGGTCTTAGTTGCTAATGCTCCTAAAAACCAAATAACAAACAAACATATTTTTAATGCATCAACCAGTTGTCCATTAGTCTTCATATGCAATAATTGCTGCTGTTTTCAAAGCATTTAACCTACTTAATCCAATTTTTTCCACCAAACACTTTCTTTAGCATATGAGGAATGTAGGCTGTATATTGACCCCTTCCTTTCCCACTGTTTTGTATATCAAACTACTGTGTTCACTCAGTAATAACTTAATGAATGCTTTTCAAGTAGTTTTTATCTTGATTTCTATTGAAAACTCCAGAAATAGCTATTGAATAGTGTAAAATAACCGATCATTTATTATCAGCCAGGTACTGTAGGCATACCTTCTGAACCAATGAAAAATATTTGGTGGAGGTAATACATTTACCACAAGTCTCCTACAATATGTTGTCAGTTTCTGTAACAGTTTTCATCAATAATTTTTTCTGACTTTAAAGCTGCACATTCTTGTATATCTATAAATAAAAAAATAAAAAAATTTGGGATGTGACCTGAAAACAAGGATAAATAGCAATTCGTGCTTTCATGGGAGAAGCAGTTGCTGCTTGGGATAGTCCTATATAGCAGTAAGAGTTATCAGAAGTACTTCCTCTTTTTGTGTATATAAAAAAAAAAAAGTTTAATAGTGCATGCACGCACACACACAGAATTGGCTTTGCATTAACAACACCTACCTAATACCTCATGGGTTCAACTTTTGCCTGTACACATTTTGGCATGGACTTTACAAAGTTTTGCAGGGTGTCCTGTTGTAGTACTACCCATGTGTTTCTCAATCTATCTAGTAATGCCTGCATGCTGTGAGGCAGATGGCCATAGCATTGAATGTCCTTTTCCTGTAGGTCCCAAATATTCTCAATTGGGTTGATATCAGGTGAGTTGGGCAGCAGTGGGATGACAGAATTTGTTGTCATGTTCCTGAAACCAGTTAGCAACCTGCAAGGCCTTGTAGCATAGTACCTTGTTGATAGATGCTGGAGTTACCTGGATATACTGTCATCATGAAGGGGTGTACTTGGTGATTATGGAATGATAGGTGTTCCTATTGAGTTGAGTAACAGTGATCAGAGCACCCAGGGTATGTCACTAAAGAGAGAAATCTTTATTGCAACTTAAGAAAAGAAAAAGAAAAGATGGTTACCAAAAACTTAATGTTGCAACCAACTCGTCACGGCACACAGTCCCCAAACAATCGTATCACACCACTGTCTCTAGCCTGCTGAACAGCAACAGTGCATGTATGGCCTCCTTTTGCTTTCTCCAAATGTGGATATGCCCATCAGCATGACAGAGTTGTAAACTGGATTTATTAGACTAGGTGATGGACTTCCACACGTTGGTGGTCTAGTGTTATTGCTGACATGCCTATGCAAGGTGCTGGTTCTTGTTTTGCAGTGAGCATGGATACCTGTGATGGCTGTCGACTGCCATAGCCTATCTGAGCTAATGTCCACCACATAGTCCATGTGGATAAGATCTTAGTCTTGCTATTCCTGCATTGTACTGGGCTGTTGCTGGGCCATTGTGCTGTGTCATTGGTATTTTATGAAATGAGATGCATGACACTCACCATGGGCATCTATTGTTTGTTATTTGGTTTTTAGGAGCATTAGCAACTAAGGCCATATTGCTCCAGGGATATGCGGTGGCATTCCCTGACCTTTCTGCATCCTCCATATTTGGTGGTCACAGGCTCGAACCCCGGTCTAATCAAGAAGCGCGTGCTATGCACTGCTGCTCCTGCCTACCTGGCTACGGAGGTGCCAGGCATCTATTGCATATGGCTGTCGCACACGTGACCTTTGGCTGGTTGTTTGACCACTGTCGACACCACAGAACAGGCGCACTTAACTATATTCGCTGTTGTCAAGATAGTGACACTTGCATGTCTCTTCCCCACAACAATTTCATGTTTGAAGTCAGAAGGACCTCAATGCTGAACCATTCTTCCTTGCAGACACCCAAAAACTGAGCACCACAAGTGCAAACTACATTCTGATATCAGCTGTTCCTGACTTTAATCCTTTACCAGCATTGCAGACCAGTCTATTCTTACACAAGTGGGTATTGCTAATGTGAAGCCAACTCATTGTATGTATATATAGTTAAGCGTTTGATCAGGTCCACTGGCACCAGCTATAACACTGAATTAATATTTATTTATTTTTTAATTAATTTAAGTATAGGACATTCTACAAGTTACATTCAAAAATTTCCTGGGATTTTATTATAAAAGTTGAGTGGACAGTTGGGCTTACTGATCTGATCACCTTCAAAATACCTATTTTCTACATGCGTGTGTGCACGCACATACACTTGGTTCCATCAGTCTTCCCAAGTTTGAAATATTCTTTAAAATTGTGGGTGTTTTTTTTTTTTTTTTTAGCACATGTAGGATCGCTTTGGTGTTTTCTTTGATGTTGTCCACTGTAGCAAAATGAAGACCCCAAAGCCCCATTTTCAGTGTAGGGAACAGCCAGAAGTCAGATGGTGCAAAGTCATGGGCTCTAGGGAAGTTGCTGCATAACTGATTTTTTTTCATAGCCAAGAAAAGCTGAACTGCCATCACTGTGTGACTGGGTGCATTATTCTTGTTTATACTTCGGTACGACCACCAAGTCAGTGGAGTTTACAATAAATCAATCAATACAAATGTTAATTGTATTTAGCAGTCACGGGCTTGAACCCCTGTCCACTCAAACAGCGTGTGCTACTACACTCGTGCTCCTGACCACTCAGCTATGTCAAGCCTGTCTCATGCAGGATCCAACCATCCTTCCATTTTTGAGGTAGACTTTGCTTGATTCTCATGCAAATGTGTCAAAACCTCAATGTAGTAAGCAGCAGTGGTGCTTCTTCCCCTAGTAACAAATTCATAGTGCACTATGCTTTTTTTGTTCAAAAAGTGATCAGCATGACTTTGACATTGGACTTTTTTTTTTTACTCTATTTTGTGTGCCATTTGGATGATTTCACCCTGGTCTCAGGGTTGTAGGTGAACACTTAACTCTCATCCTCAGTGACTATTCTTTTTAGGAAGCTTGGACCCTGAATAGATTTTTTGAACAGATCGCCTGTGACAGCTTTCCTGCAGTCCATTTGTCCGACAGCGAGTGTGGAACAAACTTGGCACACAAAAGTGACACATCTTTAAATCTTGCATCAGGATTTTTTCTACTGAGCCTATAGATAGTCCAACTTCATGAGCAATCTCAAGAGTCATTTGCCTGTTGTTTCATGAGTTCCTTCACTTTTGTGACATTTTCGTCATTTCATGACATTAAGGGCATCCACTGAGAGATTTATCTTCCAGTGTTTCCTGTATGTGTTTTTAAACTGAATAAACCACTTGTAATTTGCTGCTTTCTTCAAAGCATCATCTTCATAAACATTTCTGTAATGCTTGCAGCACTTTTCTGTAGCACTGTAGCACTTTTCCCAAGTTTAAAGAACTTGATTTTAGCATGTTGTTCAAACTGCAACATTCTACAATCATTCAGCTGTGACACACAAGTGAAGTGTTCGAGCTAGCTTCTACTTGTGCATGCATGCACATCAAGATTATTGTTAATATCCCATTAAACCTTATGGCTATAGTTCAAGCCATTTGAATACCAGCATCAGATTCCATGAACCTTTTTGAATGTACTACGTATTGGATTTGATTATAGTATTTTTTATAATTAAATGATTCTATGAAGTTAATATCTCTAACATTCTTTCATTTATAAAGATAAGAGGTATAAGTGATTAGTTTAAAGTGAATGCTGTACAGACATTATGAAATATTAGATTAAATACAGATAGGAGCATGAGCGATTAGTTTATTATATTGATGAAAGCTTTAAAATTAATGGAAGAAACAGACTTAAGTTTAAATACAATAAATAAATATACACAATTATATTAGAAATTGCAGTTAATACTGAGTTGGCCACTCCTTTAATGTTGACATCAGTAGTCCTTTTTGATGGTGATTCTACGAAGTGTGCACATCTCTGTTGATGCCATTATGTTCTTCGGAACTTCTGGTTCTTGGCCACTTATTTATGCAAGATCATATGGTACCTTAGTATACAGGGTGTTTCAGTTAAACGTTTCAGAACTTCTAAGAGGGGTAGGGTACATCCTGACAACTCTAAATCATATAGCAATGTGGGGTCGGAAATGCTTTCCTGAAGCGGTGTTGTACACAGAAGCACCATAAAGAAAAGAGACCGTAAGTGAGAAATCGTTTTAATAATACATGAAAAGAAGCAAAAGGTACATGGATTAAAGTAAGTGTTCGAAGTTTCTTCCACGGGCTACAATGCACGCCTCACATCTCTGACGCATGGACATCCGAACATTCTGGAATACTCCAGGCGAATTTCGAATTTCTTCGGCAGCTACTGCGATTCTTGCAACCAGCTCCTCAGCATTGTCAACAGGGGTGTCATAAACTAGCGATTTCATATGACCCCAGAAATAAAAATCAAGACATGATAGGTCGGGTGACCGAGCAGGCCAACGCATGGGACCACCACGTCCGATCCACTGTTGACCAAATGTGACATCCAGGTAGTTACGAACATCTCCGCTATAATGGGCAGGGGCTCCATCGTGTTGGAACCACATTGTCTGTTGCGTCGATGCAGAAATCTGTTCATCTCTCAAAAGTTGTGGCAATACTTGCTGCAGAAAGATCAAGTAGATAGGTCCGGTTAGACGACATGGTAACAGGTAAGGTCCGATGAGGTGATCTCCCATAATACCGGCCCATACATTGACCGAAAATCGAATCTGTGCTGCACGGCGTCGTATTGCATGCGGGTTCTCGACCGCCCAGATATGGTCGTTATGCGTGTTGAAAATTCCTTCCCTTGTGAAGGATGCCTCATCGGAAAACAACACTTCAGCAGGAAAAAGGGGACTTGTAGCACATTTTCCAAGGTACCACTGTGCGAAAGCAATACTAGGTGCATAATCCTCCGGTTGCTATGTCTGGACACGCTGCCTGGAGTATTCCAAAATGTTCGGATGTCCATGCGTCGGAGATGTGAGGCGTGCATTGTAGCCCGTGGAAGAAACTTCGAACACTTACTTTAATCCATGTACCTTTTGCTTCTTTTCATGTATTATTAAAACAATTTCTCACTTACGGTCTCTTTTCTTTATGGTGCTTCTGTGTACAACACCGCTTCAGGAAAGCATTTCCGACCCCACATTGCTATATGATTTCGAGTTGTCAGGATGTACCCTACCCCTCTTAGAAGTTCTGAAACGTTTAACTGAAACACCCTGTATATGGTTTTGTCATGTACTATGGCTAACTACAGCCCTAATTAAAGAAGCTTTTGGAATTCATTTGGTCTGATTGGGATTTGAATCCAAACCTCTCTGAAGTAAGCAAATGGTAAAATCTTATACTACTATGGTGGACTTTGTTCCTGTTAACTTATTTATACACAAGTACACTCTTCGCATTTCTCATTTGACAGCTGTTGTGATTCTCTGGTGTTTGTTTCTAAATTATATTAGAGGTTCTCAATTGGATTCAGATCTGGGAACTATAGGGCCACGAAGATGTTTTGTATATTCTGAGTACTTTCCAAGCCATCCATGTACAATAAAGCTCTAAAGAATGAGAGGCCTGCTGCCATGCTACAAAACTACAACTGTATGATATGTATGATGATGGTAACTAGGAAAATGCATTTGTTGGATCATATTACCTTTTCTGCTGCTCAAATGATTAGTTACATTAGCATTAGTAGAGGCATATGATGCAATAAAGCAAGCTTATGCAGCATCAGCCATAAAAATAAAATAAAATAATAATAATAAACCTCCCATTTCACCCCTCCATTTGTTCCAAATGCCTGTCCAGCTCAGCCTTAAATTTATTAAGGCTATCAACTTCCACAACAAAAGATGGAAGTCTGTTCCACCAATCAACCACCCACTGGCTAAAGGCACATCCATTCTACAACTGTCTTTCCTCAATTTGAATCTATGCCCCCTCAGGTTCTTAATCTGGCCAAGAGGAAGAATCCCATCAGCATTCAGCTTGCTCAACCCATTCAAGGCCTTATACACCTCAATCAGATCACCTCGTGGGTGCCTACTCTCCAGGTGCTGCAATTTGCAGAACTTAAGCCTTTCTTGGTAAGAGCACCCCTTTGCTCCCCTCACCAATCTTGTTGCCCTTCTTTGTACTCATTCCAGCAACTCCTCATCCTTCCTAAAATGAGGCCTTCAGACCTGTACCTGTACTCTAAGTGTGGCCTGACCATTGCCTTGTACAACAGGATAATCACCTCCCTGCCCCTGCTAGCAAAATGCCTATACTGTATAACAATAACAAGACTCCATGACCTGCCCTGGCAGCCCATCTGCACTGCTCAGCAAACTTCATATTTTACTGCACAGTTACCCCCAGGTCTTTTTCACTTTCCACTTCCCTGAGTGTAGTACCACACAGTTGGTATGTTTCTCTTGGGTTATTGCTACCCATGTGCAGTACTTTGCATTTGTCAATGTTAAACTCCAGTTTCCACTTCTCAGCCCATTTTGCCCAACTTATCTAGATCAGTTGGAGTAGCATACTGCCAACCTTTGTATCATCTGCAAACTTGGACATTAATCCTGATATACTTTCATCAATATCATTGGTAAATACTCAAATCAACAATGGACCTGGCGCCAAACCCTGGGGTACTCCACTAATAACATTTGTCCACGAAGAGCACTGTCCATTGATTATCATCTGTTGTCTCCCACTCAACCATCCCTTTATCCATTGTAGCACCTTACTCTTAATGCCATACCTCTCCAATTTGTACAGCAGTCTTCCATGTGCAACAGGATCAAAAGCTTTCCTGAAATCCAAGTATATGATATTAAAATTATTTTTGACATTCAGTTCCTTTGTGACCACATATTATCCAATCAAATTGGTCAGACAAGACCTCCCTTTAACAAACCCATTGAAGGTGGGGCAAAGATAAACTATGAAAACTATCAGCAAACTGCTTTCCCAATTAAGTGCAACTGATGTGAATCATTATGCCAATCAATTTACTTAAACATATAATGTTATGGTTGTATGCTTGCATGTTAATCAGTTTATGATCTGTTACTCCTGCATATCACTTAGTCAGTAGATCATGTAATCATATTTCCTGTTACAATATGCAATGTTAATTTTTTTTCAGCTGACCAACAAATGGTGTAAATTACCAAAATGAACTGTTTGGTTTGCCATTGGCTTTTCTTCCTTTCTTTTTTCTTCCTTTCTTCAATTGGCCTTTTGAACCTTTCTGCTCCAACACTGAACAATGTCAAACGTTATCCAACGGCATAGACCAGGGGTCGGCAAACTATGGCTCACGGGCCAAACCCGCCCCGCCCCCTCTTTTTAATCCGACCCGCGGGTTAATATTTTTTACATGAAAAAAATTTTAAATAAATCAAATTACGTGCTCTGATAGTTGAGTTGAGAATAATGACTGCACGTGGCGCTACTGGCGTCGCATATTCGCATTCTGTCGTCTACCTTAGAACAAGTGTTGCCAGCATTTCTCTCAGTTTTGCTTTAGCGGTGCATGTGGTATTGTCTGTCACGGCACTCTGCGATCTTTTTTTCCCCTTTTATTTATTACCTACCGTTTCCATGTCACCCTCAAGACCAAATATGAAGAGAAAAGTGGACTTTGAATGTTGTGCTTTTAAAGCTGAATGGAGTGTGAATTATTTTGTCATAGAAATAAATGACAAAGTATCATGTTTATTATGTAATGACACAATAGCTGTGCAAAAAAGAGTACAATATACATCGTCATTAGCAAACTAAGCACGCAGCACAATATTCAAAACTCACAGAAAATCAATGGAAGCTAAAATTGAAAGTTTAAAACGTAATGCATCATCACAACGCAATTTATTCGTTAAAATAAAAAATTATAATGAAGTAGTAACTAAAGTAAGCTTACGAATAGCTCATTTATTAGCCAAGAAAGGGAAACCATTTACCGATGGTGAATTAATTAAATTATGTTTGCTTGTGGCAGCTGAAGAAATGTGTCCAGAGAAAATGGATTTGTTTCGATCTGTCAGTCTTTCGGCGAGAACAACTGTTAGAAGAGTTGAGGACATCGGGAGCCACATCAAGAGTCAATTAAAAGACAAGGCAAAAAATTTAAAGTGGTTTTCGTTGGTTCTTGATGAGTCTACAGACATTACTAATACTGCCCAATTGTTGCTGTTTATTCAAGGAGTCAATACTGAGTTTGAGGTTACTGAAGAATTAGCTTCTATGAATAGTCTGCATGGAAGAACAAGTGAAGATATCTTCAAGGAATTTGAGAAAATGCTAACACAGTACAATTTGCAATGGAATCAGTTAAAATGTGTCACAACTGATGGTGGTAAAAATGTGTCACAACTGATGGTGGTAAAAATGTGTGTAACGGGGAAAGGATTAGTTGAACAAATTTTTAAGGCTTGTGAAGAAGCTAAATGTTCAAAACCTCTGGTAATTCATTGTATTATTCACCAGTAGGCTCTTTGTGGGAACACCTCAATCTGTTATGTGTTATTGAACCAGTTGTGTCAGCGGTTAACTTTATTCGCTCTCGTGGACTTAACCATCGTCAGTTTCATGATTTTTTATTAGAGATTGAAGCTGAATATCCTGATTTGCCCTACCATACAGTAGTTCGATGGCTCAGCAATGGAAAAGTTTTATTGAGATTTTTTGAACTCAGATGCAATAGAAATTTTTCTAAATGAGAACTGCCCACGACCACTTATCTAACAATAAATGGCTATGGAAATTAGCATTTGCTACAGACATTGTGGAATATCTTAACGAATTGAACTTAAAATTACAGGGAAAAACGGTGCTCATATGTGAAACGTATTTTATCGTAAAGTCATATCGTCAAAAATTTGCATTGTTTGAAACACAAATCACATTAACCAAGTTTGACCATTTTCCATGCTGTAAAAAATTTCAAATATTAGCAAAATCCCCATTTCCAAAAAAATTTGCGGCTGATATATTTTCTGAACTTAAACTACAGTTACAACAGCGTTTTTCGGATCTTGAGGCAAGTGCAAAAGACATTTCCATATTTCAAAATCCATTTGCCTGTACAATTGAGGAGCTTCCATCAGACCTTCAATTGGAAGTGATTGATCTGCAAAATGATGATATGCTAAAGGTTAAAGAAATGGATCTAACCCAATTCTATAAATATCTTTTGGAAGATAAGTACAGTCAATTAAAATCATATGCACGGGGATTTATATCTGTATGAAAATACGAAAAGACATATGAAAATGTCTTTTCATATTTTGTGAAAAGACATTTTCGAAAATGAAATATTTAAAATTGCAATACAGATCATTATTAATGGATGACCATTTGCAAACAACTTTAATGATAGGAAGTACTAACTTCGAACTCTAGTATGATAAAATATTATCTCAGAAAAAACAATTACATTCATCGCATTAGTACAAAATTTAACCAGTTCTAAATATGTTTATTAATAAATGGAAATATTTGATTCATTTTTTTGTAAGTGTCAGCATGTGTATAAATATTATGTAAAATATCACTTCCTAATAAAAAGATTTTGAACCTGTTTTTTTTTTTTTTTTTTTGTTGCTCTATGATTAGAATTACCCATGTAAATAGCTTCAAGCTTGCTACCTGGCCCGCTGAGCCTAAAAATTTTACGAACTGGCCCTTTCCAAAAAAAGTTTGCAGACCCCTGGCATAGACGATATCTAACTTTTAACTCTGCATTTAGCAGCAATTTTTATGTCGTACAACAATTTTTTTTTTTTTTTTTTTTTTTTTAAATTTAGACAGTGCTTTTAGTTTTGTTCCTCTATTTGAGATATTATGTCATCGTAAAAAAAAGTTCTCAAGCAGCAGTCCTTGATTTCTAATTTCACTTAGATCTGTTGAAATAAACTTCCACTAGGAAGAACTCAAACATAAATGGTGAAAAGACTTCAAATAATTTTTCTGTTTCTAATGAAATCACTATTTTTTGTTGACTCTATAAAGTTGGATAATTGGGCAGATTGACCCAGCTCTGATACATAATCAACCATATCAGAAACATTCTCATTGCATTCAGCAACCAAGCTGTGTTCCACATAAGAACTTTATATTGGTAGGCATTTTAAGCATTTTAAAAAATGTGTAAAGTGTCTATTGCCTTCACTATGTTTGTATCTCTACACATAATAACTCTACTCCCAGCAGTCAGATTTCATGGAATTATATATTTGAGCCTTTTTAGATGATTTGTCAAGCTATCCAAAATTTAAAATTGGATTAATTAATAAAGTTTTTTTTTTTTTTTTTTTTTTTTTTTTTTTTTTTTGGGGTAGCAGCAAAGACCAGTGGCTTCCTTGCATTATATGGTTAATACTAATTCTGAAAATTATTTTTATTTAATTTTATTTATTTTTTCTTAATCTTTGTTATCTATGTAAGTATGTTTTGAACATTATTCAAAAGAAATGTTGGATTGATGACAGATCAGTGCATGTTTTGTTTATTCCTAAGGAGGTTTTAATTTTCAGATTCCATGCCCCCCAGTTCTTCCTACAGGGCTACTGCTATAAATTTGGAAAAGTAGATCCAGTATTTTTCAGAACTTATTTAGAATATTTTAAACTTTTGTATCGAATTTCTTGTTAGTAGGTTAACCCATTTCCCTTGTGCTGCTCTCCCCCTTTCAATAAAACTGCTGCATAAATTCTGCCTCATCTTACATAACATTACTTCTTGAGCATGTTATAGTTTTAACTCCTGAGGCACATTATTTGATAATTGAATGTGACTGAAATGTAATGCAGTGCATTTCATGATCTAACTTGTTTTGTTTGATTTGGGGAGTGGGGTTGATAGAGAACTTAAATATGCATTTATTTACAAGCACAGTCCTTCAAAAAAATTTATGGTACCATCACTGATGCTGTAAGTAAGATTTTTGGCGAAAGTAAAGAAAGCCTGCACAAGAAGCACGCAAAAGTTCGATGAAATTTACAGGTAAAAGTACTTTGTCATAATGGCATTTGTATTGTTGCTCGCTCAGTAAACATACAGTGGATGTTATCAGTCAGGAGTAGAAATTAAATCCCATGGGAGATTGAAACCCTCCTGAAGTGGAAGGGGTAACCTGACCTTTTTTCTTTAGAATCACTGGTGGACTAGTGGATAAATTGTTTATTAAGAAAAAAAGGCAAAGGAAGCCCTCATGAGAAGTACGGCAAACTTCGAAAAAGTTTACTGGTGAAACTACGTTATGAACATTTTTTTTACGACGCCAGAACTTCCAATATGACTCTGTTCGCGATTCAGTTAGTGATTCTAAAGAAAAATGGTCAGGTTTTTCCCCCTCCACTTCGGGATGGTTTCAAGCTCCCGTGGGATTCAACTTCTACTCCAGATCGATAACACTCATAGTCTGTTTACCAAGTGAGTAACAATACAAATGCCGTTACAGCAAAGTACTCTTACTGGTAAATTTCATCTAACTTTTGCATGCTTCTTGCGCAGGCCGGATTTTTTTTTTTTTTTTTTTTTTTAATTGTACTGTTGAGCATCATGTAGGTCAAGGTACTTTCTAAAGATGTTTGTGTTGTATAGATGTTGTATTGTTCAAAATTATCTGGGGGGTGTTTTTCTTGGAAAGATTTTTCAGCTAGAGGAATGTTTCCCCATTCACTAGTTAGGGAATAGTTAGACTGGATATATGGAATGGGATATAATGATTTGAGTTTAGAAGCAATGTAATTAATGCTTCAATTACACTGCTTCTAAATTTTCCAAAGAAAAGACATACTAAAACGCTTAGAAATGTCATTTTAATGCATAGTGTCTTGTGTGGTAATTAATGGTAATAACATTTGCTTTTGAATCAAGTTTATCCCATCCACAACCTATTAAAAATGCATTATTCAACATATGAAATGCCCATATAATTTTAAATTAAAACAAATTTTACATAAAACAAAGTTGTCTTTGCAAAATAAATTTAGCTAACTGATTCATTAATATTTTGTTATAAGTAATCGTATGTTCATTAGATTCAACTAAGTGTTTAAATCTTGTAGATATCGTGTAAAGATGGCCTAGATATTAAAAAAGATTAATTACTGGACTTTCTTTACAATATATTTTTTAATGCAGTAATAACTTTAAGTTAATCTTCACAGTTGAAATATTTTTATAACAAACTAAATTTACAAACATTCGCTGATCTCTTTCTCATCCCTATAGACCAACCTTCCTGTGTTCAAAATGAAAGAATCTAGTGTCCGGAGGCGTTACAGTGATTTTGAATGGTTGAGAAATGAATTGGAACGAGACAGCAAGGTAAAATGCATTGAAATTTAATCACCATATTTGCAGATCAAATATTTTATTATTATTTTGAACAGATTTCATTAAAAACTGTTTTGCATGTTCCTACTTATATCAAAATTCATTTTTTGATAAATGTACTTAGTCAATCTGTTTAGAAAATTCTTTGTTCTCATTAGCTCCCTGTGTTATAATTTCTGACCAGATTTGGCCAAACAGCAGCTTGTGAGCAGAGTGACTCTTTAACACTTCAATTGTAACTCTCAGAGAATTATAAACTGGGAAAATTTGTGGCTAAAAATGTGTTATGATTAATCAGTAATAATAAACTTGAGTAGTATCCGATATCTACTGATATTTAATGCAAGTTAGCAATTTTCAAGAAATTCCTGGTTTCTAACTTCTATTTTGTGCAGAAATATATAGACTGCTGTATCTTGCCATAGAAAAATACAAAAAATTCCTATAAACAGTTCTTGTGTTAGGGTAAGAACAGGGGCATATAATTGCATGTACACCAATACTAGGAGCATAATAAATAAATTTGATTGAGGTATTGCCCCCAAGTCATCAAATGCAGACATGATATATCAGACGTGGTGTTACTCAGATATAAGGGATGCAGAATTTCAATATGGGGAGTACAATGTGTACAGAAAGAACAGATAGGATTGGGGGGAGGGATTATGCTCTTAGTTAAGAAGCACACAAAATCTGAGGCCGTGCATTCAGTTATGGGTTGCCAGTGCAGTGTTGAGTCAGTTTGGTGTGACATAAGCACTGGGAAAGCAAAAATAAGAGTAGGAGTGTGTTATATAGGCCTAATGACTCTGAGTACAATGATTAGCTGTACAGAAAAATAGTGAGCAAGTAAATCAGAGCCGACCGGGCTAGCCAGGTGGATAAAGTGCTTGCCTGGCAACCCAAAGGTTGCGGGCTCGAATCCCGTCTTGAGCTTTGATCAGAGTAAGATGCAAAAACTTTGCAAGGTGCATTATGGCCAGAACTAACAGAAAAAAAAAAGGTAAATCAATGTCTTATAATGGGGAATTAACTTTCCTGCTGACTGGTGGACCTTCTGGGTTAGTCGTACACATTAGCAAGACTTTTGTGGATTTATTGGATAACTGTTGTCTACAACAGCATGTTACAGAGGCAACAAGAGAGAGTAATACTCTTGATCTCTTTATCATCAGTGATTATTCATGCATTAAGAATCTGGAGATAAAATACCACTAGGTGGCAGTGAACACAGTGTAGTTAGGTGGGATTTACTTAAAGACATAACAACCATCAAGGGTAAAGGGAAGGGTTTTGCTTTTGTAAAGGTGACTATAGTGGTCTCAGACAGTTTTTAAATTCTATGTGGCAAATAGAATCGCTGCAAATGAAATTCGTTCACTGTCTTTCCAGACGTGATCCCATGTTTCACCACCAAATTTTTTACCCAAATCTGTTCTTACTTCAAGCTTCAATCTTTGAAAATTCTGCAGACAGTTCTTGATCTAAAACTGTTGTATCATATCTTCACTGATTCAACATACCTGCTGGATCTTCTATGCCATATTGATCTACACATTTCAGTGGTGGCTACTAAACAGGAGACTACATTCCACATCAGTAACTCTAGATTAGAGATATCCAGGATCTCCTTCTTTAAAAGAACATTGGCACTTATGAACAAATTTGATTTAGATATGGCTGTGGATACTGAAACAAACTGATGATGTTACCATCAGCAAATTCTAAATTTATAGAAGCTACTGGGCTTTTCATACCAACCAAGAATTAGACCTAAATGGATGTCAGAGGAAATAATGAGACACGTAGTAGAGAAGAAAAATGCATAGGATGCATATAAATTATCAGGTGATACAGAAGCCTATGATAGATATAAACTAGCCTACAATCAAGTCACAGAGGATGTCAGGCAATCTAAGGCAGATTATGAGAAATCTTTGGCAAAAGATGTAAAGAAAAATAGCAAAGACTTCTTTTCTTATGTAAACATTAGAATGAAGGGATGATTCACATAGGTCTACTTGATATTGATGGATCAACTGTTGTTGATCCTTCCCAGGTTGCTGACAAGTTGAATAAGTATTTTGCATCTACATTCACACATGAGGAATTCTTTAGGGGAATGGATGCCAGAAGTTTATCAAACTCTACCAGGGAGCTAAATGATTTTGTAATAACTGAGAGGAAAGTGGAAGAGAAATTTCTGAATTTAAATGTAAGAAAGGCACCTGTGGTGGATGAGATCTATCCATTTATATTAAGAGAGGCAGCAAAAGATGTAAGCAAACCCTTAGCCATAATTATGAGAGCATCCTTTGATTCAGGGGAAGTCCCTGTGGACTGGAGATGTGGGAATGTATTCCCAATTCAGAGGGGGGGGGGGCGAATCAAAGAGTGACATGAGTAATTTCAGACCTGTTAGCTTAACTTCTGTTCCAGGGAAAATAATGGAGTTACTGGTTAAAGAAGTAATGCAGGACCATCTAGACAGCAGTGCAGTTATATTTTCACTGCTTCTATTGAAAAATGCAAAGCAAGGTGTCAGATTTCAGGCCCTGATGTGGGTTATCGTGGAACAGTTGAATACATGGGCTGTGTTAGGGTAACTAAGAATAAGAACATGTGCATGTATACTTGCATGTACACTAATGCTAGCAGCATTGAAAATAAATTTGATGAATTTTAAGTACTGATTAAGTCATCAAATTCAGACATTGTAGGGATAGTGGAGACATGGTGTGTGCCACTTACATAAGAGATGCTGAATTTGAATGTGGAGAGTACAATGCATACAGGAAATACAGATAACACAGGAGGGGTAGAGGGGTTATGCTCTTAGTTAAGAAGTATATTGTATCTAAGGCAGTGCATCCAGTCGATATGGGTGACTAGTGCAATGTTGAGTCAGTTTGGTGTGATATAAGCACTGGGAAACAAAATTGAGAGTAGTAGTGTGTTATAGGCCTAATGACTGATAGTATACCAAACAGCTGTACAGAGAAATAAGAGAGCCAGTAAATCAGAAGGTCTTATAATGGGAGATTTTAACTTTCCAGATGTTGACCAAAATTTGTGGGTTTGTCACTAACACGCACTAGCAAGACTTCTGTAGATTTTTTGGATGAATATTTTCTACAGCAGCATGTTAGAGAGTCAACACGAGAAAGAAATGCTCTTGATCTGGTTATCAGCAGTGATTCTTCATGCATTAAGAATCAGCAGGTAAAAGATCCACTGGGTGACAGCAATCACAGTATACTAATGTGGAATTTAATTAAAAACATAACTGCTGTCAAGGATAAAGGGAACGGGAACACCTAAAGACAGCACTTTGATATAATTGTGTGTATATATCTTCCATCATGAGATTGAACTGAAGGTTGCCATCATACACAGTCTAATTAAAAAGTAGATTGGGTTAGTGAAGTAGAAAAAGTATATTAAATGAATTGAAAACAGAATCAATTCTATACATTATTCATTAAATATTTATAAGATTACCTTTGTTTAAAAATATAATTAATCACCCCTCTACTCCAAAATTAGACTGAGTGATGATGACCTTGAGTTCATTCTTGTGGCGTGGCGGCATGACTATAGTTTCCCTGTTATTGATTTACATAATCAATGTTTTCATCTCCGTGACATCAAACTGATCAGGAAATCCTGGGAGAAGCTCGAATGTATCTAGTAAATGTAATACGGCTGTCTACTCTATCCCATACATGCTCAGTTGGGTTAGCCAAGATGGCCAGTTCATACACTTGTTATACTCATTCAGCTTGCTTATAAACCACATTGTCTTATGAGGCAGGTTATCTTTAAGAATTTTTTTTTTTTCTCTGCTTGCTGTGATGTGTAGGACTGTTGGTCTCAGGATCTTATCACACCTCTGACTTGTCAGTGATCTGCTCCTGATGATGATGCAAAGACCCTTGTGGTTACTTATGCCTCCCCAAGCTAACAGCCTAAGAGGATTGCAGCTTTTATACTAATGCCAGGTTAAGGAGCTGTTGAGTCAGGTTGCAAGTTGAATCTAAACTCATTTATGAAGAGAACAGCTGTAGCCAAATTTGTTTGTTGATGAGTTTGACCAGTGTTCTTGTTTTCATTTTTCATACTCTTCTTGCCTCTTGGAATCAACTCCAGAGTCTACTAATGACATTTTAAGCACTTGCACAGAATTCCTTCTTGCTTGACTAATAACCCCAGGGGCTCACATCTGGTGAGTATGGGCTTGGCACACCCAGAGTCCTGAGCTAGATATCATTATACTTCTCTTTCTTGGTGATTCCCTTTGCTCTCTATCACTCTCTCAGGGTACTCAAATTTTTTTTTGGCTGGTGCAGCATAAGCCTCAGGCCTTCCTTGCACCATATGCCTAATAATAATAATGATTTTCATTCTGTTGATAGCTTTCTGAACCATGGATTTGAACAATACCACATTTGGAGTGAAGGACATTCAGTAATAAACCTCCAACAGATGCTGTAAAATTGAGAGGGAGTTTTACTCCTGACAGTCATGAAGAACTTTTGTTGCACTGTTAATTTGTGTAATGTAGATTTTTGTACTTAGAAATTCTTATCTAAACATTTGCATTATAGTATTAAAGTCAAACAGAACTTTTAGCATTAGTAGAGGCACTTGATGCAATAAAGCAAGCTTATACAGCATCAGCCAAAAAAAACCAAAAAAACCTTCCCATTTCACTGATCCATTCATTCTAAATGTTTGTCTAGTTCTGACTTGAATTTATTTAAGCTATCACCTTCCACAATAACAAATGGAAGTCTGTTCCAGCAATCAACTACCCACTGGCTAAAACCAAACTTCCACACATCTATTATACAACTGTCTTTCCTCGGTTTGAATCTATGCCCCCTCAGGTTTGTAATCTGAGCAAGAGGAAGAATCCCATCAGCATTGAACCTGCTCAATCCATTCAAGGCCTTTTACACCTCAATCAGATCGCTTCGCAGGTACGTAGTTTCCAGAATCTGCAATTTGCAGAACTTAAGCCTTTCTGCATAAGAGCATCCCTTTGTTCCCTTCACCAATCTTGTTGCCCTTCTCTGTACTCATTCTAGCAACTCCAGATCCTTTCTAAAATGAAGCTTTCAGACCTGTACGCAGTAATCAAGGTGTGGCCTGACAATTGCCTTTTATTTCCTTTTCCAAGCTTTAAACAACAAAAAAGTTTTATATGGATTAATTATATTGCATTTCACATGCAGTTATGATTTACTTCATTTAGTTAACATTTCAATCATTATATTAAAACTGATTTAGATAATTAATCTTTACATATAGATTTTAACATTAGTAGAGGCATATGATGGAAGAAAGCAAACTTATGCAGCATGAGCCAAAAAAAAAACAACTCCCATTTCACTTCTCCATTTGTTCCAAGTACCCGTCCAGCTCAGCCTTAAATTTATTTAGGCAATCAACTTCCACAACAAAGGATGGAAGTCTGTTCCAACCAACCAACCACCTGCTGGCTAAAGGCAAACTTCCGCACATCTATACTACATCTGTCTTTTCTCAATTTGAATTTAACACCTCTCAAATGATTATTCTGAGCAAGAGGAATTCCATCAGCGTTGAGCATGCTCAAACCATTCAAGGCTTTATACACCTCTATCAGATCACCTTGCAGGTAGCTAGTCTCCAGACACTGTAATTTGCAAAATTTAAGCCTTTCTTTGTAAGAGCAACCCTTTGTTCCATTCACTAATCTTGTTGCCCTTCTCTGTACTCGTTCTAACAGCTCTACATCCTTCTTAAAATGAGGCCTCCAGACCTGTATACAGTACTCAAGATGTGGCCTGACCATTGCCTTATATAAGAGGATAATCACCTCCTTATCCCTGCTAGAAAAATTCCTGTATATCATAGACAAGACACTATGAGCTACTCTTGCAGACCATCTGCACTGCTCAGAAAACTTCATATCTGCCTGCACAATAACCCCCATGTCGTTTTTGTTCTCTACCACTGCCAGTGTAGTACCACAGAGTTGATATGTCATTCTGGGGTTGCTGCTTCCCATATGTAGTACTTTACATTTGTTAATGTTAAACTTCATTGGCCACCTCTCGGCTGATCTGCTCAATTTTTCTAGATCCTGTTGCAGCAGTGTACTGTCATTAGTGTCCTTACCAACCCTGCCAACCTTCGTATCATCTGCAAACTTGGACATTAAGCTTGATATACCATCATCAATATCATTTATAAATATAGAAAACACCAATGGACCCAATATTGAACCCTGAGGGACTCCACTAATAACATTAGTCCAAAATGAGCAGTGTCCATTGATTACCACTCTGTCTTCTCCCACTCAACCATCCCTTTATCCATAGCAGCAATTTGCCTCCAATGCCACACTGCTCCAATTTGTTCAGCAGTCTTCCATGTGCAACAGTATCAAAAGCCTTTCTAAGATCCAAATATATGATATCAAAGTTATTCCTTGCATCCAGTTCCTTTGTGACCACATCATAGTATCCAATCAAACTGGTCAGGCAAGACTTTCCCTTAACAAAACCATGCTGTGTCTAAGCTATAACTGAAATCTTGTCTAGATGATCCTGCAGTGCTTCTTTAACCAGTGCCTCCATTCCTTTCCTGGAACAGAAGTTAAACTAACAGGTCTATAATTACTTATGTTGCCCTTTGATCCTCCTTTGTGAATTGGGGTCACATTTGCACATCTCCAGTCCATGGGTACCTCCCCTGAGTCCAAAGAAGCTCTCATAATTATGGCTAAGGGTTTGCTTACTTCCTTTGCTGCCTCCTTTAATATAACTGGATAGATCCCGTCCATCCCGGGTGCCTTTTTTATGTTTATCTTCAACAATTTCTCCTCCACTTTCCTCTCAGTTATTAGAAAATCATCCAGCTCACTGCCAGAGGTTAACTCACCTCTGGCATTCCCCTCCTAATGGGTGAATATAGATGAAAATACTCATTTAGTTTATTAGTCACCTGAGCAGGATCATCAACAGTTGAACCATTAATATCTAGTGGACCAATATGATTCATCCCTTTCCTTCTAGAGTTTACATAAGTAAAGAACTCTTCGTTGTTTTTCTTTGCATCCTTTGCCAAGGATTTCTCATAATCTGCCTTTGCCTGCTTAATCTCCTTTGTGACTTGGTTACAGACCAGCTTATATCTATAATAGGCTTCCATGTCGCCCATTAATTTATATGTATCCCATGCATTTTTATTCTCTGCCACATGTCTAATTAGTTCATTTGACATTGATTTAGGCTTAAATCTTGAACAATATTTTGTAGTTGGTATGAAAAGCCTAGTAGCATTCCAAGATTAATTCTTTGAATGCTAGAATTTGTTAAATTGTAAATGGTAACACACAATCTGTTGGTCCCACCGTATAGAATTTAAATACCGTCTCATACCACCATAGTCACCTTTACAAAATCAAAAACTCTTCCCTTTACCCCTGATGGTAGTTACCTCTTTGAGTAAATCCCACTTCAGCATACTGTGATTACTGCCACCAAGTGGTTCCTTTATCTGCAGATTCTTAATGCATGAAGCATTAAGCATCTTAATGCACTACTGATAATGAGATCAAGAGTATTACTCCCTCTAGTTGCCCCCAGAACATGCTGTTGTAGAAAACAATCATCCAATAAATCCACCTTGCTAGTGTGTGAGTGACCAACCCACAAATTCCAGTCAATATCTGGGAAATTAAAATCCCCCATTATGAGACTCTCTGATTTACTGGCCCACACTATTTCCCTGTACAGTTCCTTATTATACTCATCAGAGTCATTAGGCCTATAACACACTCCTACTCTCAATTTTGATCTCCCAATGCTTATGTCACACCAAACTGACTCGACATTGCACTGTCCAGCAATATCGACTGGCTTCACTTCCTTGGAAGTGAAGCTTGGATGTTTATATATATATACTGAGCAGTCAGTTTATTAGGTTCACTAATGTAGTAGTAGTGGCGTGTGATGCAAGAAAGCAAGTGTATGAGCTTATGTAGCATCAGCCAAAAAAAAAAAAAAAAAAAAAAACACCATTCCCTCCAAATGCCTGTTCTGTTCCTCCTTAAATTTATTCAACCTATCAACTTCCACAACGACAGATGGAAGGTTTGTTCCAGCAATTAACCACCTGCTGGCTAAAGGCAAATTTCCGCACATCTATTCTACACCTGTCCTTTCTTAATTTGAACTTATGCTCCCTCAGGTTCATAATCTGAACAAGTGCAAGGATCCCATCAGAATTCAGCGTGCTCAACCCATTCAAGGCCTTATAGACCTCAGTCAGATCACCGCACAGGTGCCTAGTCTCCAGCCACTGCAATTTTCAGAACTTAAGCCTTTTCTTGGTAAGAGGATCCCTTCATTCCCCTCACCAATTTTGTTGCCCTTCTCTGTACACGCTCAAGCAAATCTACATCCTTCCTAAAATGAGGCCTCAAGACCTGTATGCAGTACTCAAGGCATGGCCTGACCATTGCCTTATACAGAGGGACAATCACCTCCTTTTCCCTGCTAGCAAAATTCCTATATATCATTGACAAAACCCCATGACCTGCTCTGGCAGCCTGTCTGCATTGCTCAGAAAACTTCATATCTGACTGCACAATTACTCCCAGGTCTTTTTCATTTTCTACCACCTTAAGTGTAGTACCACACAGTTGGTACTTTCTCTGGGGTTACTTCTACCCATATGCAGTGCTTTGCATTTGTCAAGGTTAAACTTCAGTTGCCACTTCTTAGCCCATCTGCCCAAATTGTCTAGATCCTGTTGCAGTAGCACACTGTCATTACTGTCATTAACAACCCTGCCAACCTTTGTATCGTCTGCAAACTTCGGGCACCTCCGTAGCCAGGTGGGAAGGAGCAGCAGCAGCAACGCGTAGCACACGCTTCTTGATTAGACCGGGGTTCGAGCCCGTCACCACCAAATACGGAGGATGCGGAAAGGTCAAGGAATGACCACCGCATATCCCGGAGCAATATGGCCTTAGTTGCTAATGCTCCTAAAAACCAAATAACAACAACTGCAAACTTCGACATTAAGAATGATATACCTTCATCAATATCATTGATAAATATACAAAACAACAGTGGACCCAATACCGAACCCTGTGGGACTCCACTAATAACATTAGTCCACGAAGAGCAGCACCCATTGATTACCACCCTCTGTCTTCTCCCAGTTAACCATCCTTTTATTCATTATAGCAACTTACCCGTAATACAATTCTGCTCCAATTTGTACAGTAGTCTTTCATGCGCAACAGTGTCAAAAGCTTTCCTGAAATCCAAATATATGATATCAAAATAATTTTTTGCATCCAGTTCCTTTGTAACTACATCATAATATCCTATCAAATTTGTCAGACAAGACTTTCCCTTAACAAACCCATGCTGTGTCTGAATTATTGCTGCAGTCTTGTCTAGATGATCCTGTAATGCATCTTTAACCAGTGACTCCATTATTTTACCCGGAACAGAAGTTAAACTAACTGGTCTTTAATTACTTGTCACCCTTCGATCCTCCTTTGTGAATTGGGGATACATTTGCACATCTCCAGTCGGTGGGAACCTCCTATGAGTCCAAGGATGCTCTCATAATTATGGCTAAGGGTTTGCTTAGTTGCTTTGCCGCCTCCTTTAATATAACTGGATAGATCCCATCCACCCCAGGTGCTTTTCTTATGTTTAACTTCAACAATTTCTCCTCCACTTTGCTGTCAGTTATTACAAAATCATTAAGTATCCTGCTACAATTTGATAACCTTCTGCCATTTTCAAACCTTAATAATTCCTCATGTTTGAATGTAGATGCAAAATACTTATTCAGTTTGTTTGCTATCTGAGCAGGATCAACATTATCATTATCTGAGCAGGATCATCATCAACATTCTATCATCAAATGTGATAGAATGTGGCACCTCTTTAAGCACTCAGAATAGCCTCAAGTCTCATTATGCATCTTAATTGATTGAACATCTATGAAGTGATGTGAGATGGGATGAGTTGTATGTGGCATGGATATCTGCTGCTGTTTAGTATTATAGCAATGTAGAATGCAGTTGAGTCTGTATGGGCCAGCACCCCCTGTGTTACTTTGTAGATGGCAGCAGATCCATGCTGCAAACAACTCATTTCAGTTGAAACTGAGTTCAGTTCAATTGAGCATCTGTGAGGCGAGTCTTACAGATGCTCATTCAGTTTGAGATGCAGTAATTGAGCAGGCCACTGAAGCCTGGCAAAGTCACTCATGTTCCTGAATAAGTATCAATTAAGCAATACTTATTCAGAAGATAGAGGTGATAAGGAGGAGGCCCTGTGGCCCTTCTCCTTATCACCTCTGTGCCTTATGGCCTATAATGAAAAATTATGCACCCCACCTCATACATGGTGGTATGGTAATTTTGCCACTTCTTGTGACATGTATTATCTGCTGGAAGTAACTGTTGCTAAATAGATAAACTGAATGTGAAAACAGTGTTCAAGTAGACTGGGCATTTAGATGATCTACTAGTATCGGGGGTCTCTAACATGTGCCTTAAACTCTCTCCACCACAATACTTCTGCTAGCACATAGTGTTGACATTTTGTGCAATGGATTCATAGATTTGTGCTGCTGTTAACATAGAACAACTGGAACCAGGATTCATCAGAACAAATTACCTTCAACTCTTTAAATATCCCTTGTCCACTCTATCCAAAGCTGCTGTTTGATTTTAGCTGACATGAATGATCCCTACTGAGGTTGTCTGCTACTATATCCATCTGTGACAAGGGTAATCTGACACATTTTTCATTCTGGTATACTCCATTGCATACCATTGTTGTACCGAACTGTCATTTACCCCACTTCAAGTTATCTCTGGCCACAGGAATGTCACTGGCTAGATGCTGAAACAAACTTCCATCTGTCCTTGTAGAAGTTGATAGCTTAAATAGATTCAAGGCAGAACTAGACAAACATTTGGAGCAAGTGGATGGGTGAAATTAGAAGGTTTTTTTTTTTGCTGATGCTTGCTTTCTTGCATTATGTCCATTTACTAATGCTAATGTATTCTCATGTTGGATTGCTTTCAGTACACTCTAGACCAGTGGCATGCAGTTTGTAGACCCTCTTCACATTGCTGGTAGTCTGTGAGCAGGGAGACTTTGCTCATTGTATGATGATACAAAGGTTGGCAGGGTTGTTAATGACAGTAAAAGCAGTATGCTACTAGAACAGGTTCTAGATAAGTAGGCCAAATGGGCTGAGAAGTGGCAACTGAAGTTTAACATTGACAAATGCAAAGTACTGAATATGGGTAGCAGTAACTCAAGAGAAATGTGCCAACTATGTGGTACTCAGGGAAGTGGAGAATGAAAAAGACCTGGGGGTAATTATGCAGTCAGATATGAAGTTCACCGAGCAGTGCAGATGGGCTGCCAGAGCAGGTCATGGAGCCTTGTCAATGATATATAGGAATTTTTGCTAGCAGGGATAAGGTAATTATCCCGTTGTACAAGGCAACAGTCAGGCCACACCTTGGGTACTGTGTACATATCTGGAGGCCTCATTTTACGAAGGATGTAGAGTTGCTAGAAAGAGTACAAAGAAGGGCAACAAGATTGGTGAAGGGAACAAAAGGGGTGCTCTTACCAAGAAAGGCTTAAGTTCTGCAAATTGCAGCACCTGCAGATTTAGGCACCTGTGAGGTTATCTGATTGAGGTGTATAAGGCCTTGAATGGGTTGAATAAGCTGAACGCTAATAGCATTCTTCCTCTTGCTCAGATTACGAACCTGAGGGGGCATAGATTCAAATTGAGGAAAGACAGTTATAGAATAGATATCAGAAATTTGCCTTTAGCCAGCGGGCAGTTGATTGCAGAAACAGACTTTCATCTGTTGTTGTGGAAGTTGATAGCTTAAATAAATTTAAGGCTGAGCTATGCAGCATTTGGAGTGAATGAATGGATGGGTGAAATGGGATGGTGTTTTTTTGGCGGATGCTGCATAAGCTTGCTTTTTTGCATCGTATGCCTTAACTAATGCTATTGCAAATGAATTACATAGCAAAAAAGATACAAGCTCACCTGTCACACTAATTCTGAGACACAATTTATTAGACTTTTCTGGAAGAAGAGATATAAGCAATTGTATATTGAGTAGACTGCACACAAGACAGGAAACTGGACAGATTTTTAATTTTATTTTTTAAATCTGCATATTTTTAATGTAAGTCAAATTTTGAAGATGGGTTAGAAAAAATATATTTGTTTGTTTTTATTATTATTGCGGGAATTAAAATTGGTCCAGTGTCAAAAAAGAGTGCATGACACTGCTGTAAACACTGTGCCTGAACAAAACCCAACTGGGGACTGTCTGCTACTTACACTAGCATATCTGCTAACTTTTATACCTTGCCCAGTCACTTAGGCTGCACTGTTGGCTTTTTTTTGGCTGAATTGTGTGCGTGCGCGCACGCACACACAATTTCTGACATGAGATTGCCATGACTGAAAGAACAGCCAGTTCACTAGATGTTGGGGATGTACTTAATAGCTGGTCTCTTTATGTATATAAAAATCATAAACTTATAAAAACTGGTTAACATTTTAAAATTATGGAATAAAAACTAATAACTGTTCAGTCTAAAAAGTATTATTTTTCCATTAAGGATTTTGGGAAAATTAGTAGTAATAATAGAAAGTATAAATAGGAACTTGTATATATAATTTAATTTTCTCTTTTAAAAATCTAGAAATAGTTTAAAATTACACACTTTATAATACCGTCTGCTATTTTAATAATATAAGTTATACAATTAGGAAAAATTTTTTTAATTTGCAGCAGTGTGTCAAGCAATGACAGCTGTCTTGAAAGTGAGAATTTGGTGTACTTTAGTGTGCCATGCTATATCTCTCTTTGGGGGGGGGGATTATTTTAATATTTCAAATTTTTTGATAATGTCATCCATGTAAAAAAAAAAAAAAAAAAAAAATTCTATGAGTTGGCACACTGTATTTTATAAGTTACGTGTTCTGCTCATGCGAGAGATTTCAATTTTTTTTTTTATGACTATACTTCTTGAATTTCTGACAGTTAATGATGTAATGAAGTGAAACCTGTGATTAAGGAATATTAAACTTTGTGGTCATCACACTAATAAGTATTTTAATAAAAAAAAAAAAAATTGCATAAAATGTACCAGTGGCTGCACTGGTACATTTTATGCAATCACTAGAGGATTTTAAATCATCAAAAAGCAGTGGTCTCAATTAAGAACCTTGAAGCTCTGTTATATATTGAAATTAAATTCAACATGCTTGTGCAATTTGTTCATAACTTTACAATAAACTCCATTGCCAGATTCACTATTCCAAAAATTTTAAATTTAATAAATAACTAAGAGGCTTTGCCCCCTGCTCACTTTGCTCGCCCACCCCCACGCACACATTTTCTGTGTAAAATGTAGAGGTATATGGAGTAAGTCAAATCTTTTCTACGTAAAAGACACCTGTTGAAACGCACTGGTCGATATCTAATCAGGAAATGACCTATGTAATTATTTACCTGTGCATTTGTAGTGTGTGGCATTCTCAAGGTCAAATAAATATCAGGGTTAAAACTCGAATGGTGTACAACCTCCAACATGTCAGCAAGCAAAACAGTGGGAAAGCAGTAATTGACAAGTTGTGACTCCCATATTTCGACAAATGGACAGGAACAAAGCAGTGATTGACAGATGCCACTGTCCTCCTAGGTTGATATGCCTAAAGTGTTTTCCCCACATTTGCTGCTGTTTTTAAATCGAGAACTTGTTTTCTCATTTTAAAAAAGTGGGATGGAGGGATAAACACCCTACCTAAGCTAAGTCCCTCCCTCCTCAACGACACAAAGCAATCAGAAAAGGGAGTTGCCTTCACCTGTCAACTATTGCTGTCTTCATCGCTTTCATCAAAGTACCCACACTGGTGTATACTATACTGGACTTCAGCTAATATCACTATATAATTATTTACCTGAGTTTACGTAGGTCACTTAGGAAAAGGCCTTTTGCTTCAGGTTCCGTAATGCATGAGGAATATTGTTGCATCTGAAAGAACAGGACTAAAATATTTAACTGAAATATTTACAAACTATACAAATATTTAAAATATTTACAAAATAAACTGCGGTATTTAAATATACAGTATTCATTAAAAAACAAAATGTTCGACAGTGAATCATGTGCACGAGGTTGAACGTTATGGAGGCAGTTGTCAATAATTGCATTTGTAGTGACGTAATTGCCTCACCCTCTTCTTCCATTGGCTCGAATAAATATCGCTAGGAGCAAAACTTTTTTAATCTATTGTTACCCCCGCTCGGTAGGCTTTTGATAGATTTCCCTCTTGCTCAAGTCTCCCTTTTCTTCCGTTATCTTTTTGACCTACGCGAGTTCTAGGGTGTGGCCGTATCAGAACTGCTTAGTCTAGGCATAACTTATACTTTTTATTATGAGTATAGTTAAGTCGTATTTAACACTTTTCTTTTGGGTTGGCCATCTTAATTTGCTTTAATGTGTTCATCTCGCCTATCTGGAATCTAATTCTGTTTTCGTCTAGTGGTTTTTATAGGACAGTCTCATATACCCTCAGAGATGAAGGGGGGGGGGGGCAGCAATTCCTCCCCTTTTTACCCCCGCAGTTTGGACTTTAGCGTTGTAATTATCAAGTAATTAATTACTTGACACCGCAGTTACCTCCTAATCATGGGCTTGGCACACCCAGGGTCCTGAGCTGGATATCATCATTCTTCTTTCTTGGTGATTCCCTTCTACTTTTCTCTCTCTCTCTCTCTCTCTCTCTCTCTCTCTCAGGGTAACTTGGGATTTTTTTATTTTATTTTTTGTCTGGTGCAGCATAAGCCTCAGGCTTCCTTGTACCATATAGCTAATAATAATAATAATAAACACCAGTTCCAACCGCTCTAAGTGTTCTGAGAACGTTCTACTGGAAACCACGATATCATCCAGGTACCAGAAAATGGACTGCGTTTTGAGACCTTGCAATACGATCGTCATGGCTCTCGAAAAACTAGCCGGGGCCCCCTGGAGCCCGAATGGGAGTTTTTCACATTCGAATAATCCTCTTCCCGTTGTAAACGCGGTTTTATGCTTATCAGCGGGATGCACTGGGATTTGCCAATATCCCGATTGCATATCAAGCGAAGAGAAGAAACGGGATTCCGAAAGGAGGTCCAATATTTCTGAAATTAACGGAAGCGGAAAGGAATCTGTGACCGATTTAGAATTTAATTTCCTAAAGTCAATACACATTCTCATCGATACATCCTTTTTTTTCACCATAACAATCGGAGCACTATAGGGTGAAGTACTTGGAGAAATTATGCCTGCGTCCAACAACTCATCGATCTGTCGGTCGACCTCGTTTTGCAAAGAATATGGTGTTCGATAAGCTCGTTGTGCAACTGGGATATCATCTGTAAGTTTTATTCTATGATATAGAACTGTAGAATGACCTAATTGGGATGGAGAATTAGCAAAAACGTCTCTATACTTATGTAGTAATTGAGATAACTCCTGTCGCTGTGAATCAGTCAAATGATTCAGCTTGAAGTCATTAATAGTCACTAGAGGCAGCTTTTTCCTGTTATCTTGTTTACCTGCAAAATTAACTTCATTCATTTTAATACATTCTACAACAGCAATTCCCATACGTTTTGGTAGATGTAATGGTTCATCAGAAACATTTGCCACTAGGACAGACACCCTTCTGTCCTGAGATACCTGGTCAATTGAAGTCCTCACAGCTACATCGCTCCTGCCTAGATTATAATTCAGCTCTACAATTACTGATTGCCCTGGGAGAAACTTGGAATTACACTGAACAGTTAGTATAGATTCAGTATTAGGTGGTAGGATATGTTTAGAAGTTAGTTTTCCTACTGTGGGTTTTGTGTCACCTAAGATTTTCTCCCTAACTCCTATTTCTCTCATGCAAATACCAAGTGGTAAAGACTTTAAAATTCTCTTCCCAGAATCTATGACAAAAGAACGACTGCGTAAGATGTCTGAACCCAGGACAATTTCATATCTAGGGCTTAAGGTATCTGAGGCTACAAGGACATGTTCTGTAAATGTTTTTCCATCTGATGTTAAGTTTACGGTAATTTTCGAATGCAAGGGTACAATATTTCCCCCGATTCCACAAACAGTAACATCAGGTGGCCTTTGTTTCAAAAATCTGTCATTTTTAATTTTGTGAAAAATATCTGCACTAATTAAAGTTACTGAAGCCCCACTGTCAATTAAAAATGTTGTTGGGATACCTTGAATAAAGCCTGCCACTAAGGGTAATTCTGTATCGTTCTCAGCTGTAAAAATTCCATGCTCTGCCCTACTATACTTGCTATGTTTTGGCATCTGTTTGAAAGATTTTGGTTGTCAACTCGATCTTCGACCAAATTGTCAGTCTGAAGCCACTCCCATGTGATTAATCTGCCTACGATTGAATACCCGAGGTTGTCTATACTCAGTATTATCCCTATATAACATTCCTCTAGGTCTAGCATAATAAATATTCGATCCTATATCATTTTGAAAACGATTTCTTACCCTGTTATCAAAAGGCATCCTAACTTGTGGAGCGCTAGTGTAGTCATTTCTGGCTACTGTTGGTCTCTGATAGCCCTGCCGATAAGAGGCCTCTTGACTCGGGGTAAAGATACGTGGTCTCCCCGTAACATTTTCGTTCCTCTCTCTGTTTATATCTCTTTCCGACGGTCCTAATGCTCTGCTCTGCTCTGTCTACCGTAATTCGACCCAACTTGGCGGCGCGCAGCTTCTCTGTTTGTAAACAATACGCTGTGCGGAGCGCTCTCGGCAATTGGCCTCACAGCGGTGTCTCGCACATTAGGCAGATAACCCTGCTTACGCTGATTTTGTCTAATTTCTTGTAACTGTTGGTCAATTCCCGCTGCGAAATTCTGAAATTTACTGGTAAGGGTAGACAAATTTCTTTCTAAGCTATGTAAATTAGTGTTGTTCGTTGATAATGCTTCTAGCGATTGTTGTAACGAATTTATTTGTTCTTGTTCAGGAGTTAAAATTCGATCGTTAGCAGTTTCGGCCAAATTTATAGTAACTTGTTTAGTTTGAGTTAGTCTCATTTTGTTCCTCACGAGACGAAATTTCTAGCGCTTGTTGATAAGTGGCTGGATTTTGACTAAGAACTAAACGTTTCAATCTAGGGTTTAATCCGTTCAAAAATTGTGCCAATAATGTCTGATCTCTTAACGCAAGTATTTCTGGTGTTTCATTCTCAGTTTTAAAAGCAACCCTACACAAATTGTTTAAACGAGTGCCAAACTGAATGACTGTTTCGGCAGATTCCTGCCTAGCAGAGCTAAATTTTTGTAATTGTGATATGAGTGGCTGTGAACGTTCAAAACGTGTTATAAATGCCTCCTTAAGTTTCTCATAATCCTTTTCTGATCTTAACTGCATCGAATGAGAGAGAAAATCATAGGCGGGGCCCTTCAGCCGACTTTTCACCACTGCGATTTTCTCTCTGCCAGACCAGTTCGCAATGCTTGCAGTTTCTTCTAGCGATTCGAAAAAGAACGAGGCCGATGGCCCTTCATCGTCTTTCCCAAAGTACATCGGAACTAAATTAAGAAAACCAGCAATTTGAGGCGGATGCACCCTTGCAGGTGTTGCTTCATGTTGTGTGGGAAATAAGGGTTCAGAAATTTCTAAATTTGCCCCATCTAAGCTTGGACTTTCCATTTTGCTGTGTAATATTTGTATGTTAAACGCTTATATTAAGTTAATATCAATGCATCTACCGTACAGACCCAATTTCACAAATAAATATACTTACCGTTTTATGGTTAAATGAGCATTTCAAACATTATCAATATTAATCTGTTTTCTAAAATTTATATAGCGTGCAAAAGTTAAGAAAATAAAATTCAAACAAAGTTACTATATAGAAAAAGATAAGAAATGCAAAAATTTCATCAGCAACAAGCAGCAACTTTTGAATTCTCTTCTATTTACCTTCTAAAAACATTTATAGTATGTTTATATTACTTAACTATTACGTTTCTACTTTTCGTTCATGCCTATATTCCCAAGCCACAATGTATGCAGCTAACTGCTTTATAATATGTTGCTACTTTTTGCTCTGCATTATCAAACAACTGTAATGATAATAATATTGATATTTTACCATCACTAAATAAAAGTAGTACAGTAAAATTCTCTCTGCCAAGAACTCAAAAACACCACCGTCCATTTCATCTTTCTACTTATTAGTCCTGTAAGCTTAATCAGTTTCTCTTCACTCCTCAAAACCATCCTGGTCACGGCACCATGTTACCCCGCTCGGTAGGCTTTTGATAGATTTCCCTCTTGCTCAAGTCTCCCTTTTCTTCCGTTATCTTTTTGACCTACGCGAGTTCTAGGGTGTGGCCGTATCAGAACTGCTTAGTCTAGGCATAACTTATACTTTTTATTATGAGTATAGTTAAGTCGTATTTAACACTTTTCTTTTGGGTTGGCCATCTTAATTTGCTTTAATGTGTTCATCTCGCCTATCTGGAATCTAATTCTGTTTTCGTCTAGTGGTTTTTATAGGACAGTCTCATATACCCTCAGAGATGAAGGGGGGGCAGCAATTCCTCCCCCTTTACCCCCGCAGTTTGGACTTTAGCGTTGTAATTATCAAGTAATTAATTACTTGACACCGCAGTTACCTCCTAATCATGCTTTAACATTTAGCTTTACTACTTTAGTGGTTGGATGTGAGGTTTTGGCAGTAAAGAAGAAACTCGAATAACACAGAAACATAACAGGGTTTAATATAACAAAAGAGAATTTTACATACTTCATTCAAAAGATATACTAAGTCATTTCATTATTTAGACATTGCATTTAATAAGGTATTTCATCAAAATATTCCATTAAACATGTTTATCATAACTAGTTCAGCAATTCTAAGATCCAACCTTTTAAGTTTAAAGCTTTTCATCTTTAATTCCAGTAGTTAACTTTCAATAGGATCAGTTTAGCAATTTAGAAAGGTTAGAAAGGAAACATTTTTACGGTATCATGGTCACTAATATCTTTACATTGCATGCTATGCTTATATCATTTTAACTTACCAGCTCTAGGGATTGCACTAGGTTGATTGGTCTATGCTGTGGCTCTCTTTGGTTGGCTCGGCAAAACAACGGCCAGCTTCTGGCTGGGCTCTTTGGTCCTTCCTTTCGTGTCTTCTTGTTCCTCCCTGTCCGTCGTCTCTTCTCGTCCGATCTCCTCCGACGACCTCTTCTCGTCCGACTCCCTCCGTCCGATCTCTCTCCTTGCGAGGGTCCGCTTTTTATGTCCCAAGCCCGCCCACACTGTTTATACAAAACTTCTTTCTCATTGGCAGGAGCCGAGTCTTAAGATGCCTGATGTTTTCCCATGATGAGTCATGGAAAAGCACTGGGTTCAAAGAGGTATCCCACACCACCTCTCGAATGTTCCAGCGACACGTGGAGCCACTCTACCATCTCCCTTTGGCCTAATTTGCATCTTAAATGAACGCGTCCATCCGGTGTTTACAAAAATCTTACATTACACTTGCAAGTGGCTAACTGCGATAGCTGTTGCTGGCTAACAGCTGTAGGCCTCTTTAACATACATTTATTACGCAGTTATAGCGACTAATTTTGCGATTATATTAAAAAATATGCGCTTTTACTTGAGGATTTTTACTTCGCCTTGAGCTTTTCATTGGGTACTTAAAGTACTTAAATCGAAGCTTTTGAAAAGATCTAGATAGGACGAATACAGAAAATTTAGTCGTGGGAACTTTGAAAAATAAGCAAGGGCAGAATTAGCGCTATAACAGTATAGATAGATAATAGGTACAGCGTGAAATGCTCTTGGGAAGTCTTAAATAATATCCACCTCTGAATTAACATGAGGAACTTGTATGTGAGAATAAGAAGGTAACAAATTGGTAATTGCCTTGGTTGAAACTGTGATGAGCATAATGGGATGAGTTTTTAAGGATAGTCAGCTAATATTTGATCATAAACTAATTTTTTTTTTCTATGCAGTTAGGCTATTGATACACTTTATAAATGGTGCAGCTTGATTTCTATTTTGCTTGTATTTTGAACTTGATATGAGCACATTTTTAAAGAGTGGGATGAATGTTTATAAAGTGGTGCTTTAAAAGAGCTATTGAAATAAAAAAAAAAAAAAAAATCAAAATTAGTATTCTTTACCTGTGTTCTATTTTGATTATGGAACACTGAGCTTTGAGTGCTGACCGTGTTCAACTTAAGGTAAATATAATTGTTTTTAAATGGAAGTTTGCACCTCTTCACTGTTCATTTGGACAAAATATATTGTTCAGTTCAACATATTTTTGCTAATAGGGACCATCTATTAGCAAATATCCGATGCCAGTAGGCTTAAACTGTGTCCCAACTTGGGTCTTGAGTCAGGGGACACAGCGTTGAGTACTTTGGCCCCTTGTTTCTTATATTTGTTAATGATATCAATGAAAGCATAGTGGATTTTCAATGATATCAAGGTTGGGAAGGTGGTAAACAATAGTGATCTTGGTACGTTGTTACAACAAGACCTAGATAAATTACTCAGTTAGTCCGAAAAATGCCATTTTTCGGACATATTATTGAAAAATATTAAAAAGTAAGAGATTACCTCAATCTTTTTCGTGGAATGCTTCCAGTCAATTCTCTCTCATATGTGACAAATAAAATAAGATAAAAAAAAGTGAAAAAATGATTTAATGAATTCCCTCACTCATAGAGATACAACCAAATCCGATGCACAACGGAATTGAAAGTCGAGAGCCCCCACCCCGACCCCGAAACACATCAAACCACCACAGCAAAGCCATGAGTGTGAAAGTCATTGTCATAAATAGTTAAAACTGGTTCCGATAATAAATAATTAAAATCACTAATTAAAAACATTATTTTAGTTAATTTTTTACTAATTATTTAAAAATGTAGGGTTCAGCATTTGGATAATGGAAATCCTAGATTGTTATTACTTGAGAAGCAACAATCTTAAGGCAGTTTATAACAAAAAGGACTTAAGAGTGCCACATGATAGCAATCAGCTACCCACTGGCTGAAAGCAAATTTCAAGACATCTGTCATGCAACCATTCTTTCTGAATTTAAATTTATGCCTCTTCACATGTGTGTACTCAGAGCAAGAGTAAGAATTCCATCATCACTTAGTTTGCTCAATCCATTCAAAGCCTTAAACACCTCAATCAGATTTCCTCATATGTGCCAAGTTTCCTGATGCTGTAATTTGCAGAACTGAAGTGTTTTTTTTTTTTTTTTTGCAAGAGTACCCAAGAAAGACGGAGTAATTTGTGTGTTATAACATGGACCTTTTGGCAGTGTACACTGGTTGCCGAGAACAGCATCTTATGTTTTATCTATGATAAATAGGCATTTCGTTAGTTGGGACAGAGGTAATGTTTCCTTTATATAAAGCTGTGATTAGGTCATATTGAGTATCGTATACAGATTTGGAGTCTGTTTCAGGCAGTATGTGGATTTGCTGTAAAAGGAAAACAATGTTAGTTACTGTTATAAGAAACTTTTTTTCCTGAATCTATGAATCCATTGTGCAAAATGTCAATGCTACATGCTAGCATTGTGTTGTGGTGATTGCAGAAGTGTTGTGGTGGAGAGAGTTTTCATGGCATACGTTAGGGACCCTGATACTAGTAGATCATTTAAATGCCATAGCCTACTTGTACACTGTTTTCACATTCAGTTTATCTATTTAGCAACAGTTACTTCCAGCAGATAATACATGTCCACGTATATAAATTTCAGGAAGCTGTCTTGTTAATTTGACCTACTGTCTCACAATATGGTTATGTGGATTTTTACAGTAACCTAATTTTTCCTTTGCATTCAAGCATTTTTTTTTTCCAGAGAACAAATTACTAACCATTACCCTGCTGTCCTAGAATGTAGAGATAGTAGCAGATTTCACTATCTTAGTGAAACTAAGATAGTGTGTTTTAAGTGATAAAATATTTTCTGTTTTTATGGCATTAGATATGGCAAAAATTGGAATTGAGCAGTAAAGAAATAATCCTTCTCTTCCACCCTATAATAAGGCGCCTCCGTAGCCAGGTGGGAAGGAGCAGCAGTGCATAGCACACGCTTCTTGATTAGACTGCGGTTCGAGCCTGTCGCCACCAAATACAGAGGATGCGGAAAGGTCAGGCAATGACCACCGCATATCCCGGAGCAATATGGCCTTAGTTGCTAATACTCCTAAAAACCAAATATCAAACAAACAACAAACCCTATAATATGATTGATGTCTTTGAGGTTATAATGGGTTGTGGCGAGATCAAATATTCCTTATATTACAAGGTAAAGCTCTAAAACAGTGATTGCTGGCTGGCTGCTAGATAGTCCACTGGACTTGAACCTATCGGTAACTCCTGGGAGGCATCCAGATCAGCTAGTGTATAATCTTGCTGCTTCTACTCTGCTAGATAGTTACTGGAGGGAGTTCAAGTGGTGTGTATAGTGGGGCAGTCAAAAAGCTGGGTATATTCTTGTTGGGTATATGTCATCCAAAAATTTCATTACTTCATACCGTATTTTTTATTTCATTACTTCATACCCCCACCTTTTTTTTAATTTTTTTTTTATTAGTGAACGCATCACAAATAGTCAAACTAATAGACCAAACTTACCTGCGAAAAGATTTAAACCTCACAATCAGTTCATTCATTTCACAAATATATGTGATCTCAGTTCCAATCTCAGTGATGCCTATTTCCACTTAGTGTGCCAAGCCCCGCTTACTTTTTCTGGCAGAATCTCAATTATTTGTTGTGCAATTCCTTTTGCTTCTAAGGTGGTACTTGTGCACATGTCCACTCCGATATTCTCTGTTGTAGGCTTAATTTAAATATTCTCTTTTCAATCTCTTTCTTAAAATCTCTGTCCCATCTTATCATAATTCATCTGTTGCCTCTTTTGATCTCCAAACTCTACCAATCACTTGGAACTACAGTAAACCCCCCGCTATTCGTGGTATCTGTATTTGCGGTTCGCGTATTCGCGATCGCCGATTTAATATAAAATGAAACCTAAAAAAATGTGAATTTTAAAGCGCCATGAAAAAACATGGGCGTGGCTAAAATTATCTTTCCCGGTCAAAACAGCGCTCAGTGGGTGGGGGAAGAGGGGTGACAAAATCGCGAGCGTGGATGTTTCTCACTAATCCTTGTTCAGTATGTGTTATGCGCTTGTCATGGAAGGTTTCGTCGTTTGCTTTTAATTTATATGCTTATAAATTGAATAAATTTATCAATTTATAAATTGACGTGCTTACAAAAATGATAAATCTACCATTTTGCAGTGTAAAACTGACTTTTTCGTGTGTGTTAACGGAAGAAAGTGACTTTATTGTGGACAAGTTCTTTCTAACCCCTACAAAAATATGGCTACGAATAACAAGAGAAATGTGAAAAGATCAAAGAAGGTGATGACATTAGCGAATAAAATTTGAGTTATTAGATAAAATTTCTAATGGTGAAAGTGTCTCAGTGGCAAAACATTATAAAATCAATGAGTCAACGGTATGATCAATCAAAAAATCGGAAGAAAAAATCCGCCGTAGTGTCCGTGAAAACGCGCTAATTGCTTAAAAAATTTGATCTGTAACTCGTGATGTTAAATTAGAAAAAATGGAAAAGGTTTTAAATCTCTGGATAGAAGACCGAACTCAATAAAATTCCGATAAGTTCACTCATCATTTGTGAAAAGGCAAAACTCCTTTATCAACACTTTAGCGAAACTGGTGATGGCACTGACGGGATAAGTTTTTTTGCTTGCAAAGGCGCTGGTTTGAAAGATTTGTTTGAAATTTCTAATAAATATTACATTTAATATTAAATTGTTTCTTATTTTCGTTTCGATGCCATATGCTTGCATTTAACTATATACTGTCTGTGTACATAGTCATATTATGAAGGTACATATAATACATACATAGACAAAATTTTAGAATAGTTTTTCTTATATATTTCATACTTTGGAACGGGAACCCCTTTATTGCTATGGGAGCCATAACTCAGTATTCGCGTTTTCAGTATTTGCGACATTTCTCAGGAACGTAACCCCCGCAAATATATAGTGTAAAGTGTGTTTAGGGTCTAACGGCACCAGGGGTTTCCCCCATCTCCACGTAATATACATTGTGGTGTTATACAGAACACTGTAGAGGCCAGAGGTTTAAAAGTGTGTGGATATTGTGGCGTGTAATGTTTTGTACCGTTGTTCATCTGGTCTTTTAGCCTTTGGGTCTCAAATGAGGCCCACCGTTGCCCACACTATACCTCGTGGAGGCAGACCAGGTACACCAGTATTTTAGAAATTTACTATTTACTCTGGCAGGTCCTGCCACCTAATTTCCTGAGATTTCAGTGGCTAGGACCTAAAAAAAAAAAAAAAAAAAAAAAAAAAAATGGAGGGGGGGGGGGGGAGAAACGCTAGAAATTGGGTCAGGCCGAGATATAAGTTATACGGGTTATTTCGTTTTTTTTTTTTTTTTTAATTTTAGTGTGGGGCTTGTGTAGTTTTGGCAAGGGTCAAACGCTAGTCGCAAAATAGCTAGAGAGGGAAGGGAGACTAAAGACTGGGGGGTGAAAGACAGAAATATGGGGTCAATAGTGAAAATAACCCCAAAAATCGGCCGGGCAGGCCCATGCCTCACCAGGTGAAGATAGGGGATGGCAGGGGGGGGGGGCTACAGAGTAACCATTCCCTGCCAAGGAAAGGGAAAGAAAGTGAACCAAGTGAGGGTACCCGGTTCAGATCGCCTAATGATGTTGTTTCGGCAGCAAACTGCACAATGTCTTTGTCAGGTCTTCATATGCCATTCCTGGGACATGTTGTCCCGTCCGTGTGAGTGGTCAAGTCCAGATAATGACTCCAGTTTAAGCCAGTGGTCAGATCCAGGTTAAATTAATAATTAGTTGTTCTTCAGATTGTAGCTGTTAGGTTTTTGTTTGGTTGACACATCTAAGGATCTTTATTGTGGATGACGAGTGGTTAATTTGTGGGAAAATTCCAGCTAAGGTTGTGGGTATGTTCTTTTTCTAGTAAAAAGATCCTGCGCAAACTGCGTTAAGGCTTTATAGTTGTCCTCGCTCTCCAGGAGATATTGTTCTTGGTTTATTGGTGAGAAACGTATTCTAGTTATTAAGAGGCAGCGGAGGTCTTCGTATAGTTGGCAGTGGTGCATGAGGTGCTCCCCACGTCTCTGGCTGTCCACAGTGGCAGAGAGGGGTGTCACTCAATCCAAAACTGGAGAGTTTTGCTCTTATTGCGCCGTGAGCAGGTAAGATGTCAGCAGTCCCGGTGAAAACCAGTTTGGGCTTTTGGAAACACTAGTTGATTATCCGGTATGAATCTTCGGGTGACTTCCCCTTTTGTCAAAGTCGTCCAGCGGGTTTGCCAGGCCTGCTGTAGGTGAGTGAGAGGGCATTTTTTCTCGAGTTTAAGATCGTTTGCCGGATCAGTTGTGTAGTCTAGGCAGGTGGATTGATTTTCCTTTGGATAGTTGATAAAGCAACCCACAGCGGACGATCTCCAGGTCCAGGGGGAGAGCGCCCAAGAGGACCTGGAGGGCGTGGGTGCTTACAGTACAGCAGGCTCTCGAGATTGTCAGTAGGACTGAACGTTGAATTGTCAGTTAGCTTCCTTTTATTTACTGCTGTTACCGCCTTGTGGAACCAGACCCCCACGAATAGCGGGGGTTTACTGTATTTGACTTCTTTCTTTGAAACTTTTCTTCTCCGGTCCAACTTTCCTAATGGTGAGGTAATTTTCCATGGCAATTTTAATGTTCACAACTCCAGCTGGCTTCAGTTTTCTAGTCATATGGACCAAGCTGGTCAAGATGCTGAGGCTTTTGCAATTACTAATGACCTTATGCAGGTTGTTCATTTACCTACCAGAATACTAGACGATCCTAACCATACAGCCCAACACCCTCGATCTTTTCTGACAAACAGCCATTCCAAGTACATGGTTGGTTAAGGTGAATTATTCACTAGACACCTCATATCACAACTTGATGATAATTTCTTCTCTAATGCAGTCTCTCATGGCCACTCTCAGCCTCATATTGTTGGCATTACAAAATGCAAAATGGAATGATCTGTGAGATTTCTATTCTTTTTTTCCTTGGTGGATTACTGTTTTAAATCTTTGGATGTCAGTGTTTGCTCAGATCTTTGGCAAAATTATTCTTGCAGGAATGAAATCCTTTATTCCACACTCCACCTTATAATCTCCTCCTTATCTAAACCTATCCGCTACCAGTTCCTTAAATGCCGATCTCCAGGTTATTCTCCAGTGGAGCAAAGACAACTTAGTTGATTTCAATCCTTCTGAAACTATAAATATTTTTACAGTCTCTTCACTCTGTCTCATATGTTCTGTTTCTGCTGCATGCCTTTTCTGCAGATGCTGTACTTTTCCAATAAATGGGTTTCCAATAAATGTGCTATGGCTGTTCAATGTGTGTACATTGAACAGAATACAAGCTAATTGCAATATGCAACTACGAATGTTACATATTGCAATTAGCTTGCATCTAAATCTCCAGCTTCATTTTCTACCTACATTAAAGCCCATAACAATTGTAAAGCAGTTATTAATCATTTTGCACTAGAGACACAATTTGGCCTTAGTAGCCCTTGTGTTGTTAAACCCAATAACAACAACAGCCCACACTATATTTTGAACAGGCAAAAAATAGAAAATTTGCTTGTCCAAACAGTCAAGTGTTCTGGTGTCTTATCAAAACTATTGGCTGCAACTGTTGTCCATCTCTATTGCTACTATTGTTAAAACCTGATGGTTTTATTGCTTCCTCAGCTAAAGATAAAGCCAATTTACTAGCATCCTACTTCCTTTTTAATTCTTGTATTGGTTATTTTGGTAAACCACCTATCATTCCCAGTACACTCCACTCAGTGCTTCCTGTGGTCTTCTGTCGGAAGAATTTTGAACAATCTTATTGTCGAGAAAGTTCCAGGACATGATGATATTTCTCCACTTGTTCCTAAAACTTGTATTACTAAGCTTACTCCTGTTCTGTCTTTTTATGCTTCTTATTCCACTGGTGTTTTTACTTCTGCTTGGAAATTTTGCTCATCTAGCCAGTCCCTAAAAGGGTGACAAATCCCTCCAATCCACTTATCATTCCACTGAATTCACTTCTGCTCTTTCTAAAGTAATGGAGAAATTCATCAGCTGCCAACTCCTAAACTCTCTTGAAACATTCCATCTGATAAACCATCAGATGGAATTTGTCAGTGTCGATCCACTGGTGATATACTGGCTTATGTTACCCATCTATGGAGAAATTAAATGACAAAGTTTGAAACTCAAGTACTTGTTCTTGTTATTTCAAAAAGCTTTGGCTATGTTTAGTATAAAGGTCTTCTTAATGTGCTTTCATCTTATAGATTGCTGACTGTTTTTTTGTAATTGAGTATCCAGTTTTCTTTTTGACTGCCCACTGTGGGTGATGATAGGCCTTCTGTCTTCTAACTTCTCCACTAATGCTGGTGTTCCCCAAGGCTCAGTTCTTTCTCTCACTCTTTTCCTCTGGTATATTAATGAGCTTCTTCCATTGACTGGAAATTTTATCCATAGTTTTGTGCATGATAGCACGTTGTATTCCACCCTCCAGTTTGAGAAACCTTGCCCTGCACAAGCAGCTTCAACTTCTTGAATATTAGCTACCAATTCCTTAAATGCTGATCTCCAGGTAATTTTCCAGTGGTGCAAAGACAACTTAGTTGATTTCAATCCTTCTGAAACTATAAATATTTTTAGTCTCTTCACTCTGTATCATATGTTCTGTTTCTGCTGCATGCCTTTTCTGTAGATGCTGTACTTCCAGGGGCACTGTTCTTCTGCATTGACTTCTAAAAAAATTCTCAGAGATCAGTTAGAATTAAACCCTCCTTAATCCACATCAGTAATTGACTTTGGACAGCAGAATGTCACTTTCTGTTTAAAATTATAAAGGATATAAATACACTTAATGTTAATTTAACCAGTTCAATTACTAGTAATAAACACTTAGCCGAGTATGCAAAGAAATTTTATAAAGGCATAAATATCTGTTAGTAAACTATAAAAACATGTCTGCTCTCTTTACACATAATATAATATACATATGTGTTATTGTCAGTGGTTCATAAATTTAGTTTAAGGTGTTTGCCCTCTTGTCATTGTTTATTCCTGTAACAAGGTAAAGTGTAGTCTAAGGGTTCTTGCTTTTGTAGCCTTTGTATTGTGTGTAGTTTCTAATTACACACTTGGTAAGAATCCCCACTAACATTGTGATTTTTTAATGTATGCTTTAGCATTATGTATTGACCTGATGCAATAAATGGATAATGTTAGTTTGATTGGCTATGGAACTGGCTATCAGAAAGTGAGTGGAGGCTGTTTAATGGTTTTCAAAACCAGCCCAGACGTTCTCCTTTGCAATGGTAATCAGTGCCTCTCTTATAGGTCATTCAGTTCATTTTAAAAGAAAGACCTATAAGAAAGAGGGCTTGGTTATTAGTCTAATTACTTAAAAATTCTGTTTTCTATGTAAAAATCAAGTTTATTTTTTTGATTGGAGTAGAATTCTGCTATGACAAGACAAAATGCATTTATTTTATTTATTTTTTTTAAATTGGCATTGCAAAATCATGGAAATCAATGTAGGGAAAGCATAAACTTTTTTTGGCTTTGCAGACCACTGCTGTAGCCATTTATTTCAGCATGAAAAATTAGATGTGTTTATATATCATTAGAAATGGATTTTTGTGATGCAATAAATTCTCTTTTTTCCTTATCAGAAATGTTGATATTGATGAGAATACAACATTAAAAAAAATAATTCTTTCACTGCATGAACATTTATGTTAAAATGCAGTAGTGGACTATAGCATAAAGACTTATTTATTAAAGCTTTGAGAAATGCAGGTAACTAAATGTGAATCTGTTTTAATGCTTTATATTTGTAAGTTTTCAATGATTAAATAACAAATGTTACACGTAAGTTAATGTACTGAAACATTAACTTGCTTGTATATACATTTAACTTTTTGAAACTATTTAATTTGAAAATTATTGAAAAGTTGCAACTTTACGAGATTAGTATTTTAAGTTTAAAAGAATATGGTGTTTTATAATGTTCCTGATATTTAGATTATTAATTTTTGAATTAAATAAAACAGTTTAATGAATGTTTAATAATCTTTCAATAATTTAAAGATTGTAGTTCCACCATTACCTGGAAAAGCATGGAAAAGGCAGTTACCTCTACGAGGAGATGATGGTCTGTTTGATGAAGAGTTCATAGAAGACAGGCGAAAAGGACTTGAAATTTTTGTGAACAAGTAAGAGTTTAAATGTTTAATATTTCTGTTTAGCATTTAGTGCATATGAAAGGATATAGTTCTGTTGTATGATTTTGATGATTCTTTTCCTGACTCAGCTTAATTAAGCCAACGATATGAGGAAATGGTATATTAAGTAATTTTCATGCAAATAACCTGCATTCATATAAATACTGATTTAAATATATAAGTTAAACCAAAATTGAAAATTTAGTAATTCTGACATTAGAAGTGTGGTATAATGTTGGCATAGCGTAATAATGACTTTGTGGTATTAATGTCGGCACAGGTATAATGACTTTAATCTTATTTTAGGTTTGTTTTTTTTTTTTTTTTTATAAGTGTATGTGTGTCTGTTATTTTCAATTGATTTTCCACTATTGAGTTGATGATGGTTAGTCTAAAGGAGGGGATGGAGATGGCTTGTAGTTTTGTTTAATTAAAGAAATTGTGCTGGCTATGTCTTCTCTTTGAATTACTAGCATGCCTAGCCATAAATATGGCAGAATCTCGTCAGTCACGGGTTTGTTGTTTGTGTTTCATTATTCATGGAAGATTTTCTGTCATACCTTGCCACTCACAGAATTGTCCAATACCAAGACTAATAGACTCTTCTTTCTGAACTAAGAAATATTATCCTATAGCCAACACACTCTTTAATTGAACAAAACTACATTTCTTTCTAATTCTATAATTGCTTTCTTTATATTGTTATATTACATTGTTTCATTTTATACAATTACAGAAATTACTAAAAGCACAATGTTTTTAGTAATTTATAAAGTAAAATTACATTACAACTAACTTCTGGGGGCAACATGAACTATTTTGTTGCAATGAATATCAATTAGAGTTGTTTTAAAAATTATTTGTTCAGATAAGTTCTGGTTCTTTTTTTAACATAAAGATGTAATTTCCACATTAGTTTACTTAAATAAATAATAAATTTTAAAAAAATGTATACTACAAAAGTATATATATTTGCACAAAGAATATCATTTTGAAATAATATTTCATTTATAAGAAATACAGTTTGGTAGACACATACGGTGTTACCAAAAGTATTTAGACACACAGTTTCAAAAAAGGGCTTTTAATTAAAAAAAACTTAATATGTAGTATGGCCATCTTTGACTTGTATGATGTCCTTAACACTCGGTATACCTTTTTACCAACTTCTGGTAGATGCTGGCCAGAATTCATCCTCCTGAAAAATATAAATATTAGCATAACTAGTACTTATTTTGCAGGAGGTTTGGAGAACCCTGCTTTAGATTAACTGTCATTATGACATTAGTAGTGTGGTATAATGTTGGCCCAGTTTGTAGCACAGTTAGTGGAGTTGATATCTCGGCTTCTGAGCTGGCCAATCCAACTGTTTGATATCATTGTACACAGGACACTACCTATTTCCATAATATTGGTAATGCATAATTGTCCAAAATGTTGATTTAATGTTTTTTTTTTACTATTGTAGAAACAGAGCACTGATATAGTAGTAGTGGCATGTGATGCAAGAAAGCAAGTGTATGAGCTTATGCAGAATCAGCCAAAAAAAAATCACACCATTCCCTCCAAATTCCTGTCCAGTTCCTCCTTAAATTTATTCAACCTGTCGACTTCCATAACGACGGACGAAAGTTTGTTCTAGCAATTAACCACCCGCTGGCTAAAGGCAAATTTCCGCACATCTATTCTACATCTGTCCTTTCTTAATTTGAATTTATGCCCCCTTAGGTTCGTAATCTGAACAAGTGGAAGGATCCCATCAGAATTCAGCGTGCTCAACCCATTCAAGGCCTTATACACCTCAATCAGATCACCGTGCAGGTGCCTAGTCTCCAGCCACTGCAATTTGCAGAACTTAAGCCTCTCTTGGTAAGAGGATCCCTTCATTCCCCTCACCAATCTTGTTGCCCTTCTCTGTACACACTCAAGTAAATCTATATCCTTCCTAAAATGAGGCCTCCAGACCTTTACGCAGTACTCGAGGCGTGGCCTGACCATTGCCTTATACAGAGGGACAATCACCTCCTTCTCCCTTCCAACAAAATTTCTATATATCATTCACAAAACCCCATGACCTGCCCTGGCAGCCTGTCTGCATTGCTCAGAAAACTTCATATCTGACTGCACAATTACTCCCAGGTCTTTTTCATTTTCTACCACCTTAAGTGTAAATACAAATTTATTGTCTAGACTGCATCGTCACACAAAATTTTTAAAATTTATTTTATGTTATTTTAATGAAAAGGTGTTGGTATGTTGCACTAAAAAAATGTACTGGATTTGAGAATGATCATTCAGGAATGCACAAAACAGAAGGTGTGTAATAGCGAATTATTTTGCTACACCTTTCTTCTTCAAGCAGATGCTGTTTGTTCCTTCATCGGCAGTCTTAACAATATGGAGTGCACTGGCTGCAGTGCACCCCATATTGTAAAATGTACTGGATGCAATGAACACTGCATCCAGTATATTTTATGTATAGGTGGATTTTGTGAATAAATCATTGTATTGAGTTTTATTTCAGTACTGTTTCATTCAAATGAGACTAACACTAATAATAAGGGAAGTGAGCTGAGACTTGGAAATCAATATTTTTTTTTCTTATACCAAAATTTTTGTTAAAATTGTATTCCTTGTAATTGGATTTTATCCAGTATTTATTTATGAACTATTCATTTACAGAAAGTTTTCTTCCCAATCATTAGATGAATATATTGATTTTAAATAGTTTAAAAGCATATCTTCTGATAAATGCAACTAGTTATCTCAGATTCAAATCCATTTAATATGAAATGTAATATTATTTAAAAAATAACAAAAGGTGGGAATCTTATAAAACTAATTATAGTAATTAAGAAAAAAACTCTTATGAATATCCAAAACAATTTGCAGTCATTTTCATTCTATTGAATGTACACCTGGCAACACTAGTAGCTAATCAGTTATTTATAAAATATATTAATACTTTTTAGTATTACTATATTAGTATTATATATTAATAATTAAAATATAATACTAATATATTAGTATTAATATGCATTTTATACCTAGTAATCTTGTGTTGGAAACTCAAATTTTCCCTTTGGTTTGTCCAGTGCAAATATATTCAGTTACATAACTCTCATGAATGGCAGTCTTCCTGATATGCAGGGAGAGTGGTGGAAGGGGTCAGTCTGAGATTATTGGCTACTTAATTTAAATTTAAAGAATTCTGGGAACAAACATCTCTGGATTTTCATTTTCAATATAATTAAATTTATTTTGAGCTGTATTCTCCACTGTCATATTTAAAGCCTCAACCTGTTTTTTCTAATTATCTGTTTGATTGAGATGACATTCAGTATTTTCTTGTATTAGTTAATTAGTAACATCATTCAGTCTTTATTGAGGTTTTTGTTTTAGAAATCCTATGAGTTAAATGTTTTCTTATTAATTTCAGAGTGGCTGGACATCCCTTGGCGCAAAATGAACGCTGTCTCCACATGTTTCTACAGGATCCATCAATTGACAAAAACTATGTTCCAGGAAAAATTCGCAACACCTGAATGTCAGCAGTTTTAGCTCATCCATACCTTGTGATTATGCACAGTGACATTATGTACTACTATGGCATGTCATCATGGCAAAGACAGAACAAGTTTTATTTCTTGATCTGTATTACAACCTGGTATTTTCTGAGTGTTTTATTGAGAACAATGCCTAACTGGGTGGAGCTTAGCTCCTACTCTTCAGAATTTTGCACATAGATTACACAGATCTGTTACAGTAAAGAAATAATAATCATGTAAAATCTTTAAAGGGAGAATTGTTATGTTTATTTAAAAACAGCCATATAATATATAGATGTTATCTGTTAGCTTTTTTCTAAAAAAAAAAAAAAAAAATATATATATTGTTTCATATGTATCTGTGACACTGCGGTGGGATAACATTCCAATAAACTAAAAAAACAGTTGAAGAAATTATCATTATTAATAATGGAATATCTTTTAAGACTTTTTTGTATTTTTGTGCTAAAATTAAATTTGTAAGCTATGCATTTTGCAATATGCTGTAAGTTACCAAGTCCAAATAAAAAGTGAAGAGCATTTTTAATTAGCCAGTTAATAATTATTGAGTGATTTGGCTTGGTAAGAAAGCAGTGTTTAATTTTTTTTATTTCCACCTCTTCTACATTTTGTAGTTAACAGCTTGCATTTATGGATCATAAATCAGAAACAGGAATACTTAGAAGTAAAAACCACTGAAATTACTATCAACACTTTATGATAGATTTCATATTCCTAATTGCAATTGATAAACATAATTAGCAAATAATATATTAAGTATATTGGCTAATTATTAGTATTAATATTGGCAAATGATGCAAGGATACAGCATCAGCAAAAAAATAAAAACTTCCCACATCATCTATCCATCCCTCTCTAATAGTCTGTCTAGTTATTCCTTGAATTTTTTTCAAAATAACCACACCAGATGGAAGTTTGTTCTAACAATCAACTGCCCACTGGCTGAAAGCAAATTTCCACATGCCTATCCTGCAACCATCCTTGCTCAATTTGAATTTAAACATGCGTGTGTGTGTGTGTGGTTGGAGCAAAAGAAAAGATCCCATTAGCATTGCGCCTACTCAATCCATTCAAAGCCTTAAGCAACTCAATCAGATCTCCAGGTGCTATCTGCGTTTCCAGATGCTGCAGTTTGCAGAAAAGCCTTTCCTGGTAAGAGTACCCTTTTGTTCCTCACTGATATCGTTGCTCTTCTCAGCAATGAGACTTAATTATTATTATTGAATATCATTATTATTGATATAGAATGTTAATATTTAAACCTGTATTGCACTGTGTATTATGTCTAGAAATGTGCATTCTTGGACTGATTTGCATGCTGTGCAAGCTGAAAAATATAGAGGAAGTAGGAAATTAGCCTACTTTGAAGAGAAACTGGACTTCTCCATTTGAGTCCTGATTACTATTATCAGATTATTTGAGTCCTGATTAACTACTATGATTGAAGTGATCTTTAAGAATGCAGTTTACAGTGGGATTTTAACTCTAACTTCTCCAAATGCATGATTAGTGCCAAAACTGTTAATGCTGTCACAGAGAACATTAACTGACCATCATTATAATAATTTTCAATATGTGGTATGACTAGTCATAATCCGTGGAAATCAGAGGTTTCTATATTGCATAGCAATTAGTTTACAGTATGTTTGGTGAAAGATGAAGTGCACATGACATATAATAGCTAATAATGACTGAAGGGAGGTTAGATCATGTTGATCGATTTAGTTCAGTTGTGACAAGTCATTTGCTTAAGTTGAAATATATAAATCGACAACCTCATAATTAACAGCTTAAATATATGAAATTTAAGAAGTATACCTATCAATATCTCTGGGTTGAAGTCAACATATATTATTCAAATAAGTAATTAATGATTTTTTTTAGAATTATTTTTATAGTAAAGTATTTTGATTTAGCAAGAGATGTTTGCCATTACTTTTGCTCATATAGTTGTCACACTATTAATACAGAATAGCCTGTTATTTCAGCTATTGAAGTCTGTAAAACTTCTTAATTTCTGAAGCTCATGTTTTTAATGGCAAAAGTTTTCACTCATATACCAACATTAGTAGGAGCTATATAATTTGGCCATATCCATATGGCAACATGCAGTTTCTCCTTAGATGTTGCCCTAAACCGCAAATGTAAACGGTCATCTTTTTCCATATAAGGAATGCTGATGTTTATTTCATCTGTCACCAAATTAAGTATGGGTGACATATTATTACATTTGCCAATAATACACTATTTTTATATCGGGGCTGTCCAATTTCTGAAAACAAGTAGACTGTGTACACACCTGCAGGGCGGTTACAAATGATCTTCCAGATTTTAAAAAATTTGTGGAAAAAAAAAGTGTCAATTAATATTGAAGACAAGTTTTATTTTTTGAAGACAACTTGACAATTTTTTTTCTATTATAAAAAAAAAACTTTTTTTATATAATATAAACTGCCTATGGGTGTCAGTGTTTCTATATGTGCTGCTTGTGGCATGTGCCCCAATGGTTTGCCATCGATGACATATGCTAACCAGTGTTATTGTAAAATAGATTAAAAAGTAAGTTTTTGGAACATTTTTAAAAAAAAAAAAAAAAAATCTGAATCTGTGGCTAAATGTGCCAGTGTTGTAAACACTGGCACATTTAGCATAAACAGCACCCTGTTATGTTGGTAACCTGGTTTCCAAGGCAACTTGAAGGTGGAGAGATAACTACACCATTACAGGCAACTTTTCTTTTCTAATACAAAAAGTTGCACAGCACTGTTCATAATGTACAAACAGAATATTATTGTAAGATGATGGCAGTTTGCCACAAAAATGGTCATGTCCATAACAAAATGAATATTAATGTAAGATGGAGGTAACTTGTCATGAAAATGTTCGGTATTTCACACAAGAAATCTGTGCTAGTACAGGAAAAAATTTGGTATTTCTTTTCAAAAATAAGATAGTGGGAACAGAATATAAAAAAAAAAAGTTGTCACTGTACTTCTGTAAGTCTATTATATTTTATCAAACTGTTCTTAAATATGTGTTTAATTGGCTTTTCTTGCATCTACAAAACAAAATGCATATTGTTCAAAAAATTTCAACCAGTAATTGAGTTTATCATATTAAGCAGAGTTTAATGAGTTGATTTTTAAATGGGTAAGGGTGGGTTTACAAAAACATTGGCCATCTTTAAAATGTGTTGACTCAAAAACTATAGGTTTTATTTAAAAACAGTGTTTTACACTGTAATCAGTTTGCAGGAGTGTTTTTTAGTTTAAAATTTGACCACTAGGAGCTAAGTGATTTAATCACTCCAATGCAACACATTAGTGTTTGCATTTGTTATAAAAAGGAATGACTGGGATTGTAGAATTTAAATATTTGCCCATGATCCTGTTCATTATCAAGGTAAAATGGCTTAAAGCTTGTAGTCCTAATTTAAGTAATCAGATCCTGTCAAGCTTGTTTTAAGATAAGGCACTTTTAAGTAAACTATTAGATTGGCAATAGTATTATTGTAGCCCTCTGAGCATATCAGACAAAAGTGTTCCAAGGCTTCCTTGTTCAAAGAACTGTATTAAATATTAAGAATGCTATTTCACTTCTAAGCAAGAGAAGTTGTCATCCATCAGCTTTATGAAAAGTGATGCAAGGAATAAGGTGCAAAAGCACTTTCAGGTTTTAAAGGTGCAGTCAGAAATGCTGAAGGCAGCTGTGGAGAACACAACAGCCTGATTTGATAACATTATTTGAAAATAATGGACACAGATTTGATTACCAATGAAGTTTGGAAAATAAAAAAAATTAGAAAAATAATCTGTTATTTTCTAAATTTCTTTGTGCACTCCTAAGAGGTCAAATTTTGAACTAATTTTTATTGTGTAAAGGAAACTCGTATGCTGATTATAATGCAGAAAATCTTTTTGAGGCAACTTTAGTTGGCGCCTCTGTAGCCAGGTGGGCAGGAGCAGCAGTGTGTAGCACAGGCTTCTTGATTAGACTGGGGTTCGAGCCTGTGACCACCAAATACGGAGGATGCGGAAATGTCAGGGAATGACCACAGCACATCCCCGCAGCAATATGGCCTTAGTTGCTAATGCTCCTGAAAACCAAATAACAACAACAACAGCATCTTGTAGTTTTGGCTTATTAATTTTTAAAGGTGGGAAAGGATTTTATAACCACCCTGTATGAAATTGAGTAATCGATGTGTTTGCTGAAATGACTAACTGACATTGTAAAATGAAAATACAAGCACAACAATAACAGTTCAAGTAGTGTAATGGATGAGTTTTATTACTTTGGAATGTGATAAAATCCAGTCATAGGTCTTTTTTTTTTTTTTTTTTTTTTTTTTTTACTTATTTAATTGTTCCATTCCTTGATTTTGTTGCCAGAAAAGTCAAACGAAGTGATATAAATCAGAGATTAAAAAAAAAAGTCACCAGGATGAGAATTTACAGATTATAAATTAAATGGTGACTGTTTGACATTTTATAACCAAGCTCCATGGCATTCTCAGATTCACTTAAACTAGTCAGTCACAGAATTTGGCATACCTCCAGGTAAATGTAACCCCAATTCACAAAGGAGGATCAAAGGCTGACACAAGTAATTATAGACCTGTTAGTTTAACTTCTGTTCCAGGTAAATTAATGGAGGCACTGGTTAAAGAAGCACTGCAGGATCATCTAGACAAGAATTCAGTTATAGCTCAGATGCAGCATGGTTTTGTTAAGGGCAGGTCTTGCCTGACCAATTTGATTGGATACTATGATGTAGTCACAAAAGAACTGGATGCAGGGAATAACTTTGATATTACATATTTGGATCTTAGAAAGGCTTTTGATACTGTTGCACATGGAAGACTGCTGCACAAATTGGAGCAGTGTGGCATTGGAGGCAAATTGCTGCTATGGATAAGGGGATGGTTGAGTGGCAGAAGACAGAGTGGTAATCAATGGACACTGCTCAACGTGGACTAATGTTATTAGTGGAGTTCCTCAGGGTTCAGTGTTGGGTCCGTTGTTGTTTTCGGTGTTTATGAATGATATTGATGATGGGATATCAAGTTTAATGTCCAAGTTTGCAGATGATACAAAGGTTGGCAGGGTTGTTAAGGACACTACTGATGCTATGCTGCTGCAACAGGATCTGGAAAGGTTGAACAGATGGGCTGAGAGGTGGCAAATGAAGTTTAACATTGACAAATGTAAAGTACTACATATGGGAAACAGTAACCCCAGAGCAACGTATCGACTCTGTGGTACTACACTGACAGTGGTGGAGAATGAAAAGGACCTGGGGGTAATTGTGCAGGCAGATATGAAGTTCTCTGAGCAGTGCAGACGAGCTGCAAGAGTAGCTCATGGTGTCTTGTCAATGATATACAGGAATTTTTCTAGCAGGGATAAAGAGGTGATTATTTCCTTGTATAAGGCAATGGTTAGGCCACATCTTGAGTACTGTATACAGGTCTGGAGGCCTCATTTCAAGAAGGATGTAGAGCTGCTGGAACGGGTACAGAGAAGGGCAACAAGATTAGTGAATGGAACAAAGGGTTGCTCTTACGAAGAAAGGCTTAAGTTTTGCAAATTACAGAGTCTGGAGACTAGGCACCGGTGAGGTGATCTGATAGAGGTGTATAAGGCTTTGAATGGTTTGAGCATGCTCAATGCCAATGGGATTCTTCATCTTGCTCAGAATAATCACCTCAGAGGGCATAAATTCAAATTGAGGAAGGACGGATGTCGGATAGATGTGCGGAAATTTGCCTTTGGCCAGCGGGTGGTTGGTTGGTTGGTGGAACCGACTTCCATCACTTGTTGTTGAAGTTGATAGCCTAAAGAAATTTAAAGCTCAACTGGACAGGTATTTCGAACGAACGGAGGGGTGAAATGGGAGTGGTGTGTTTTTTTTTTTTGGCTGATGCTGAATAAGCTTGCTTTCTTGCATCATATGCCTCTGCTAATGCTAAAGTAAAGCCCTTGTGCCAATAAACCTCCATTAAAACCAACCAACCAAGGTAAAGTAAAATGACTATGCTACATATATGTCGTAGAAGTGTACTAAATATCTATTCATAGTAATCTATTGACATTTGTAATAAACATTCTCAAATACCTTTTGAATACAGCCAACTTTTTAAAAACATTTAGATTATCCCTCACATAACAGAAAGAACAACAGACTATGGCAGAAAATTAAAAAAAAAACACTTGTTTGAACAAGAAAGTATCAAATATCTATACAAAAAAAAAGATTAGAAGAGAAAATTGAACCTAGCACAAATGATATTAGAAAAAAATTTGGCAAAATATAAAAAGCAATATTGATAGTGGCAGAGGAGAGCATTGGATATAAACCTTTAAAGAAAAAAAGAATTGGCCGAAGAGGTGAAATTCAAAATATCATAGAAAAGAAAAAACAAGCATATAAAGTACATTTACAAAGAAGTGTGGATGACTACATAAATTATAAAAAAAACTAAGGGCAGAAGTACGAAAACTAAGGGCAGAAGTACGAAAACTATCATGAACCATAAAAGGGGAAGGTTGGAATAAATTTGTTAAATCTTTAGAATATGATATAACTGCTACACAAAGAATGGGATTAAGATATTTAGAAAATGACAAATTGAAGATTAATTTAAATAAAGAAGAAACATAGAGGAAATATTACTCTTCACTATGGAACTCAGAAAAAACAGAAGATAGTAGGGATATCTCCCCAGAAGAGGAAATCGAGGAAACTATGGATGCAATAAACCTAGAACTACAATATGTCGTTGAGAAGGCCAAGAACAGGAAGAGTCCAGGACTAGATAACGTGTAGAACTGTTTAAATATGGTGGAAAACTAATTCAGGAAAGATTACTCACGCTGCTTAATAATATATGGAAATCTATATGAATACCAAATGATTGGCAAATAGGACTGATAATTTGCATACATAAAGGACCAAAAAATAACTGTGGGAATTAAAGGAATCACATTATTATCAACGACATCAAAACTATATGCAAATATATTAAAGAACAAACTGGACGAATACATAGAATAGTGTGGATTCAGAAAAGAGGATGCATAAATGCACTATTCACTCTGCAACAAATAATCGAAAAGAGAAGAGAAAAAAATTTACCAACATACTTATTTATCGATTATGAAAAAGCGTACGATATTTTGAATTGAGAAAGACTATGAACAATTTTAGAAAATGATATCCCCCAGGAACTAATAAATGCAATAAGCATATACAGACACAAAAATTTGCATAAAATACATGGACACATTTCAGAACCTATGGTATATCGGCAAATAAGTGTGTAAGACAAGGTTGTGGATTATCACCAATGCGTCAATGTTTACAAATGGAAAAAACTTAACAGGTGGAATATAGCTAATCAACAACACAATTTTATATGCTGATGATCAAGTACTTTTGGCCAAATCCAAGGATGAATTACAGGTATTAACTCACCATTTAAATACCATAGCAAAAAACTATAATTGAAAGATATCAGCTTTAAAAACAAAATCAATGGCAATATGTGGTAATGATATCAGACAAGTAGGGATAGAAATAGATGGAAACCTCATTGAACAAGTAACTGAATTTAAATATTTAGGATATAGGATTCAGAATTTAACTTCTCAAGACGATGAAAATCTGATATCGATTGCAATCTATAAATTTCAGTTTCACATACGCTCACTAGATGGCGGTACTATCCGTTAAGTGGAGGATATTTGTTGAGTTACAGCTTGCATAGTCTGCTTCCATAATATAAGGCGATGAAATCTATGCTTTCAAGATCTATGCCAAGAACACGATTTATGGGGGTTGGGAGGAAGGAGAAGAAAGCAATTCTGAAAATTTTCACATAAAAAATAGAAATGAATGTCTAAAATCTGTTGTTTTTCTAGTTGTGGAGGGTGGGATATAATGATATATGTGATTGACAGTAACTGAATTAATATAAAAATATAATATTTGTTACATTTTACTCAGTCTCTACAGGGGGAGGGGGAAATTTACCTGATTGTTCCCTACTGTATTCGTCACTGTCGGGGTTGTAGTTAGCAGATCTCAGGGGAGGTGAGGTGATCTTCTCTGATTTGACAGAGGCCAAACCCGGAGAGATGGCAACTGTAGCTATAATTATACTCTGTTTTTAGGCATTAAAAAATTCAGTCTCAGTTGCTCCAAGAATACCGAAAGTTGTGTATCCCCGAACCAAAGTAATTAGTGTAACGAATTACAGCTTGAAGCCAGTGGCTCCTATAGGCAAAAAAGACATCTGCCTAGGGCCCCGATCAGATGGGGCCCCAAAATCACTGTTTCAAAAACTCATTGCTGTTTTTTGCTAATATTTTTAAGTGATTTTTATCGGAACTGAACTTTCTGCCTGCCAACGTCAATGAACTTTGCGTGAAGATTCATTTGAAAATTTTTTTTTTTTTTTTCCAAAAATAGTTTGACAGATTTTTATGAAATTTTATATTTAGTTCTTATGTCATATAATTTTTGTCTTGTTGCCACAATAAAATGAAATTTAAAATGTTCTTTACTAGTTTTTTCTTTAGATGAGGCCCCCAAATTGCATTTTGCCATGTTCCCATAAAGATATAGATGGGGCTCCCAAATTCAATTTTGCCTTGGGCTCCATAAAGATATAACGCGCCACTGCTTGGAGCATTGCTTTGGAGTAATTTAGTTTTTAATACTGTGTATAAAAATTTTGGCCAGGCTTGTTTGGTCTGAAGTCTGTATGCTGGACGTCCTTCTGCTTCAAGGTTATGGACATAGGCCAGATCTATTTCCCAACAAGACAGGGCCCCATCACACTTGCATAAAAGAGGGAAGTTATACTCAAATAAGCCTCTTCCTAAATGGTCTTCGATATCGAGATATCCAACACTCATGCAGATTTTTCTGTGGGGCTTGTTAAACACGCTGTCTATGTCCCGTATTTGCTGACGTCCCCAGACGAGCTCAAGACATGGATCACAGTGGCATGCGCAAAATCTGACATATTAGTGAGGGTAATGATTGAAAACTACAGAAAAATGAACTCTTTCCCCCCCCCCCTCACATTAAAAGTATCTCCCCTTCATTTTATATTTAAGTTTACTACGTTATTCTCCAAGAAGTGTAAGATATTGAATTTGATGCTGTTTGCTAGTCGTGGAACTCCTGCTGAATGGAATGAAAAATTAATCAAATTTTTCATAACATCTTTTGAGTTGTTCTTTCAGGCGATTTGCATTTATCAAGTATATCTTAAATTCCTGGAAATTTTCAGTACATTCTTCTGCGATGAAAAAGTAAGCGTGGGTCAAACATTTGTTTAGTAAGTCATCCAGAGAACTTGATAAACTGTAAACTAAAAATAGTGATATTTAATTACATTAGAAATATAATACAGTACATATTATCTCAGGAGTGCCATATTTCAAACAACGTCTTCCGGAGGTCGATGAATATCATAGACCAAAGATTGCCCTCTTCATCAACTGCAGAGAGGCAACCCTCTCAAAATCGATTTTTACTACTGGATAATGGAAGCACTTCATCAACAATAACAAGAGTATAAATTACCTTTGCTCGGATTTTAGACTACCCCTAATTGGTGGTGATGTATTTTCGTTGAGAACGTTGTGAATTATTGGTCACAAGTAATAAGTACAGGAAATAGGATCGCCAAAACTATCGCGATATTAATCATTCAATTTCCAATCCTAACTAGAAACAGCAAATGGTAATTTTAACTTAGTGAACACTTACGATTAAATATCGCTACTTAATTTTGTTTTCAACAACTCACTATAGTTAGATAATAAAAGATTTTCTTTCTGAAAATTTTTTCTGTGGGGTATTCCAAAGACAAAACATTTTTCTCCATAAATTTTGATGACAATTAGGTGAAATAAAGTAAGAAAAAAAACATAATGTAATTACTTGAATTCATGTTTATTTAAAATTTTTATTACAATAAATATTCTGAAAAAAATTATTAAAAACACAGTTAATCTAAAAACAAAAAAAAAAAAAAAAAAAAAATCGTGTGTACCCTGTACGCGTGAAAGGTGTTTTACGTGTAAGACACCTTTGACGACACCACTAAGTTTCTAACAGCTAGAACCGAAATCATAAACGATGCATTTATGCTCACGCCCGCTACTTACTCTATCGAATCAATGTTAGTGATAAATATGATACGCACGTCTGCTGCTTATTCTACCCATTCAACGTTTGGAAGAGGTTAGGCCAATACTCTAATTACCCATTTGATTGTAGCCATTTGTTGAATAGTACAATTGCAACAATACAAGTATTTGTATTGTTACAATCATACTATCATGTTGGATTATGTTACTCTGTCATGCTTTGTGGCAAATTAAACATGCAAAGCTGCTGCGAGATCTGCAAGAAACGACAGTATCCATCCACGCATAATACGTTATCGAATCTATGACTTGGCTCAGGATCTCAACGAGTACAAACGCGAGATGGTAACGTTGCACAGTCCATTTCGCAATGAGGAAACAAATGAAATATGTCAAGATCTACGACGACAATGAAGAGCTCATACAACAGATCCGACAAGCAATTGGAAAGCCGAGAAGAACAAGCTTCAAATCTACCTCCGATCAATCTGGCAACAGCGCTGGACAGACTCTGATAAGGGAAAAGTCACGCGAAAGTTCCTTCCAAATCTGGATCAAGTGTACCCTATATTTCCGACATGGTTTTGCCCCAGACACGGAGCGATCCGTCACAAGCTTCATCTCCTTGGAATCGCAAACAATCCTGCATGTGCCTGTGGCTCCCCTGAGACCTGGGATCACCAGATGCATGAGTGTGAACTGTATGATGATCTACGTGCCCAGCTGATCACACAAGTGCGCTGCAACCCTAAAGACCAGGAGGACCACCTGCTGGAGGATGGGACAACCTACAAAGCCTTAACTGAATTTGCTCAGAGCCTATACACTAGACGACTAACCCTTCCACTGCCTCCAAATCACGAACAACAAGGACAGATGTAGTACTCCACGCACCCCAAATCTGAAAGCTCCATGATCAAGTGGAAACTTTTATAATTCCATCCATACTAGATTACTGGGGTAGGACCATTAAATATCCCAACCCATCACCAACTATAACCAAACGGAACACGTGTCACAGGAGGAGTATGGGGGGGGGAGAACCTCCCAATTCTACCCCAGTGGATAACGCTGGACATCATGGCAGAACTGAAACTCACCTCAACCATTCTCACTTCCTTTTCTCTGCAAATTGACTCACCGACGGGACATGGCTCCCAAGGGCAACCTCCAAACAAAAGAGCAAGCACAACCTCCGTGCACAATATACGACCCGGACTTGCATTCTGGTTGACAGATCCATTCTCCCAAACAACAACGGAATCCGCCCTAATGGACAATAAATCCTACTCTTCCAAATATAGATGGACAGGACATGGGTCCCACGAGCGACTACTCAAGAAATGCTGCATTAACTGCACTGAATTGACTTAGACAGAGTATACACCAAAAACCGCGAGCAGCCCTCTACGCATTATCCTATGGATGCTAAAATCTGATTTAACTGGACGGGTCCCATTTCCAATGAGCGACCTCCAAATAGGCGGCCAAACTTGGTTCACACGGACATCAGAGAAGAGGAGTTAAATCCTACAAGCAGCTCAATCCTACTAGTCTATACCAAATGCCACATGAACAAATCGCAGTCTCTGCATGCACGCCGTATTGGCTACCTGAGCCAGCTCCCTTGCCTGGCTCAACTATTCCACCCCTCCCCGGCGGGTGGGGGAGGTGACGGTTCGACCGTATCCCCCCCACATGCCACCCCTATTCTTACTCTCTGGTGGGGCATGGGCTTGCCCCACTGTAAACTGGAGCTGTCTTCTCTATCGGCTCCATGTCTCTGCCTCCCCCCCTCAGTCTTCATCTACTCCCCCACTCTACCTGCGCGCAATGCCTCACACAATCTAAAATCACCTTCGCCCACTACTTTCGGCCTCTCATTCCTAGCGCTTCCCTGCTACGCAAGCGCATAGAGGGTGTGTATATATGCATATATATTTTTGTGTGGTATGTATATACATATATATATTTGTGTGTATATATATATATTTGTGTGTATATATATATATATATATATATATATATATATTTTTTTTTTTTTTTTTTTTTTAAGGTCCTAGCCACTGAAATCCCAGGAAATTAGGTGGCAGGACCTGCCAGAGTAAATCTTAGTCGACTGGTGTTTCCTGGTCTGCCTCCACGGGGCTAAAGTGGGGCAACGTTGGGCCTCAGTAGGGGTCCAGCGGCTAAATGACCAGATGAACAACGGTGCACGACACACATGTACAATATCCATACACTTTTGAGTCTCTGGCATTTCCAGTAAACTGGCACACCCATCACATGCAAGCAATGCGGAGATGGGGGAAACCCCTGGTGCCGCTTGACACCAAACACACTTTACAAGATCGTAAATTATTATTATTATTATTATTAATATCCATATGATGCAAGGAAGCCTGAGGCTTATGCTGCACCAGGAAAAAAAAAAAAGTTCCCAAGTAACCCTGTGAGAGAGGGAGAAAGTCAAAAATAGAAGGGAATCACCAAGAAAGAGAAGAATGATGATATCCAGCTCAGGACCCTGGGTGTGCCAAGCCCATACTCACCAGATGTGAGCCCCCGGGGTTAGTTGCATGAGTCGAACTTGGACATTCGCAAAACGATTGAAATATGTAAGACGATGTGTCAAGACAACGACGACCCTGAGGAAGCATCCGGTAAAGACTTGCATAGCCTTGTAAAGCGACTGCGAGAAGAAAATCCCTTTCAAATCTTTTACAATCACCCAAACAGCGATATGAATGAGGATCTAAAGCTCGCCACGCTTAACCGACTCAAATCAATTGCCAAGAAAGGCAAAAACTTGATGACCAACGAGGACTTCTGCAACTTAATGAGAATGATCAATGACAAATAAAAGATTCTATTCATGCATGTAATTTGGAGTCTATCTCCCAATGCGAACCCGTTCAAATATTCTTGACCGGCCCAGCTGGTTGCAGAAAAACATTTATGTTTCGCCTCTTGGCGGAACTATACAACCGCTTCAGTAATAAAGACGGGTGCTGTAACGTCTACATTACATGCGCTTCAACTGGTAAGGCTGAAGCGTATGTAATGTAATGAACTTGGAAGTGCTCAGAGATGTCATAAACCAGCTCTGAGCACATTCAAGATCACTGCCCTCAAGATATCCATTTCTCTGGTTACCAAAAGGTTTCTGCCATGGGTAGCAATGGTTAGCCCAAAGCCACCTAAGTGGTATGACCCGAATCATAAACGTTTTTCCGTCACCAGATGTTTTATAGTAGGAATAGTTAAAATTATTTCATTAATTGCCGACTCAAGTTTATCTTTTAAAATCTCATTAGAGTCAAGCAATTCCTTATATTGGAAAGAATTTGCGGAACGCTGATGTTCTGTTCCATGTTGGACTTCCAAGGTTGAATTCTGTTCGTCATTTTCTGAAGGAGAAATACGGTTTATTAAGCGAAGTATAATTTTCACTATACTATCTTTACTGAGTCTGGGAGAGAGCAAAGAGTGGGGATAAGAAATAAAGGAGAGCAAAGGGTGCAGATAAGCAATTCTTCACATATATAAATGTAAAGAAGAGAAGGATAAATCAGATCGGTCCCATATGTAATTGCGTGGGATAGTATTAGATACCACAACTTATGTTGCAGGTGAACTCAACAGTTACTTTGCATCCATATTTACAGAAGAAAAACCCTTTATGTCAAGGATCACATATGGGAACGAAGTGGAAAAATATGTAATTAATGATATTGAAATTTCTCATGATTATTTAATGAAAAAACTTTCGCGCTTACAGGCGAGTAAGGCTCCTGGGGTTGATCACATATACGTTATAATCTTAAGGGAGGCAGCAAGTGGGTATAGAACCATTAAGGCTAATAATGAGAGCATTACTAGGCTCAGAAGAGATTCCATTGGATTGGAAAACTGCCAATGTATCGCCAATACATAAAGGCGGTACTAAGAGTGAAGTGGGAAATTACTGATCAGACAGTCTAACTTCAGTAGTAGGGAAAATCATGGAGGCAATAATCAAGGGTGGAATTCAGAATCATTTAGATAGAAATGGAATTCTGAAGGATACACAGCATGGTTTTGTAAAGGGAAAATCATGTTTAGCAAATCTGGTTAGCCGTTTTGACAGGGTCACTTGTGAATAATTTCGACATTGTGTATTTATATTTCAGCCAAGCATTTGACTCAGTTTCTCATGAGCGGTTACTTTATAAGCTGGAACAGGTTTGAATCACAGGGAAAATCCTTAGATGGCATTAGGCAGAGGGTTGAGATAAATGGTTATTCCTTAGATTGGGTTAATCTAAGAAGGGGGTTCCCCAAGGAACCCCTCTTCTTACATTGAGGAATATGGTCCCATCAGTATTGGGACCGGTGTTGTTTTTGATTTTCTTAAATGACATCGATGAAGAGATAGAGGATGTGATGCTAAATATGCAGATGATATAAAGATCGGTAGAGTAGTTAATGATCACCGCCAAACAGTGTGACCTAGATAGACTTCAGGGATGGTCAGAAAAGTGGCAGCTATGATTTAATTCAGCAAAATGCAAGGTCTTACGTCTGGGGAAGAGCAACCCCAAAATAACTTTTACATTTGGTGGAGTTGAACTAAAGTGAGTAGTGGAAGGAAGGGACTTGGGAATTACGATAAGGTCAAACATGTAGTTCTCCAAGCATTGTGGACAGGTTGCAAAGAAGGTCCATGGTGTCTTATCGTTGAATTATCGAACATTTGCTAATAGACATAAGGACGTGATAATCCCATTATATAAGGCTATTGTTACACCACACTTGGAATTCTGTGTTCAAGTATGGAGACCGCACCTAAAAAAAAGCCATCAAGCTTCTTGAAAGGGCCTAAAGGACTGGTAACTCGCCTGATGAGATCGGAAAAAAGGGCGACCATATAAGGAATATGTGGGTTTCACAGCTTGGAAACTGTGAAACCTTAGAGGAGACTTGATTGAGGTATTAAGTCTCTGACCGGAAAAAAGTAAAGTGAATGAGCACGAAATTTTCAGTTATAAATGTTCTAGAACTAGGGGCCATAAATTAAAGTTACGAGGGGCACAAGTTTAGCCTGGATTGCAGGAAGTTTTATTTTAACCAGCGAGTTATAAATTACTGGAATAAGTTATTCCAGTAATTTATATTTTCTGGAATTTCCCCAAGCCTCAACCACCTACATCGATGGTTGAGGCTTGGGGAAATTCAAAGGTCGACTGGACAGTTACCTACAGGAGGAGGGAAATGCATAGGTTGTCTCTCTGATTTTCTTTCTTTTTTTATTAATTATTTAATTATTATTTTACTCTTTTTTTTTTTTTTTTTTTTTTTTTGCTGGTCAGCATAAGCCTTAGGCCTTCTTGCACCTTATATGGCCATGTACTAAATAATTTTCAATCGTATTGTGTCTCACTTTGCAAATACTGAAGGATCTCTGATAAATGTGTGCGTCTCTGTGAAGTACGGAGTTTCAATGCTGTATCCAATTCTGTAGGTATTTCAGAATTTTGATTGCCAAGAATTTCATCATAAATTTTAGGTTAGCATCTGCAGTTAAAAGATTTGCTTCTCTGCAGCATAACGCATCTACCTTTCTAGGAATTAATGTAGATACAGCCGCAGATAATAAATTAAATTCATCCTCCCAAAAATAAACGCTTGAATCTAAATCAATTAAAGCTTTCTGCACACAATATCTCAACTCAAAAGCTTTCAAGCATGGACAATAAACTGTTCCAATGAACCTTGGAATCTAATTGCATGACAATTTATTTGCCAAATTCTGTTGCAATATATTTTTGTAAATATTTATCATTTTTGGTTGGTGGTTATAAAATCACCTTTATATGATTAAATAATAAACAATTATTTTTTTTTAAATTAGTACAGAGAAACCGGTATTTGAATACCGGAAAAAAAATTACCGGGATCTCAGTTTTGTAAGAGTTAGTGCGACATTAACAATGTTCGAATAGAGCCGATTATCAAGTGTAAGAGCAATTAACCTCTGCATTTAATGTGGGAAAATCACAAGGCATCAGTTTCGTATCAAGCACAAAGAACCCAACAAAGAATGTACTCCGGTGTATAAGCTCACAAACTCAGTTTTTCTTTCCTGTCACTTTCTCCCGTGCGGGATGAAAAACTTTATCTCTCTCTCTCGCCTTCCCTTTCGTCTATCATCATCCAGCATGGGATATTCCTATGCGGGATGAATTTTTTTTATACGACACACTCTGTCAAGGCCTGTAAAAACAGTCTGTAAAAACTGAACAGAGCAACGAGGCGGAGATGAATAGGGAGCACAGTATTTATAATCACCGCCTTCTGCATGCTGGGTGGGAAAGGACTGGGTTCGAATCCCGTCAACGAGGCGAGAAACTCTTATGGGCCCTTTTCACACCGTGGCTCAGTTAGTCGGTTTTAGGCGTGAATAGCTAAGTTCTTCCTCCCTCCCAACAAAACTCGAGTTTTTCGCGCAACAAAATAGACAAATTGACCAGAGAACATACACAATTTATGAACATATTACACATGGGCAGATCAGTTAGTTCTCGGGTGGCCCTAATATGACACTTTAATTCGAAAGTAGGAAACCTGTACGGAAGCCAGTAATCTTGTACACCAACTGGAAAATATGGCTCTGTTGGTCAGGAAGGCAAACGATGAATGCAGTAGGATTGGATCATGTGGTCGGATGAGTTCCGCTATATGCTTTTCAGCACCCATTGAAGAGCACACATATACAGGAAACCACACGCGGCACTAGAACCATCCTGTTTTGTACCAACAGTACAGGTTGCTATGCATTCTCCATGGCCATTATCGCTTTGGTGTAGTGTTTGGCTGTTCAAAGCGACGGAATTCATAAACAAAGTTGTTGCTTCCAAAACAACTCCTCGACCATCTGTTAATGTCAAGGCAATTACAGCAAAACTATATTCCCTCTGTTCCCCCCACACCGACAAGTTCACTGTGAATGTAAGCTGCATTTTTTCCCTTGTTTAAAAAGAATTTGATGCTCATATGTTGTTCGGTTCTGTCGACTTCTGAAATTTTCCATTATCACTGCAGCTCTCTCTGGTTATTGATAGAAACACATTAAAAAAACAATCCCATTCACATGGTCACCACATTCAGCAATATTTACACATCTGTAGAATATTATTTACAAGTTTCCTTGCAATTTTAAATTTAAAAAAAAAGTTAATAATGGCTATTTTTTTTTAAAGGTACCTCGTACATTCTTTCAATTTTGTAAAACTCTGGCCCACCGTGAAAACAACCACCTGTTGGAGAACTGTGCAACAGTTCTACTCAACTCAACAGAATTGTTCCGGTCTGTACAACCGCAGACATATTGACTTTTATAGATCCATAAACCAGAGTCAAGTACCAACTGCATATTTCATATGATCGTTAAAGCCAAAACTTACATAGCTGGGGTATGCAGAAGCGTGCGCAATTTTCATAGATTCAGTTAAATTAAATTTATCCTGATAATTTCTCCTTAGTATATCATATTTAGGATTATACATTGTCTTTTATTAACCTTATGGCTTTTAGTAAATTGATTCTGTATTATTATTATTATTAGCCATATGGGGCAAGGAAGTCTGAGGCTTATGCTGCACCATCCAAAAAAAAAAATTTTCTCAGTTACCCTGAGAGATAGAGAGAAAAGTAGAAGGAAATCACCAAGAATGATGATATCCAGCTCAGGACCCTGAGTGTGCCAAGCCAATACTCACCAGATGTGAGCCCATTCCGCCAAAAGCGTTTTGTTTATTGCATTAATTTATTCTAATTAACGTCTAGCCACTTGGCTTTCAAAAACAAAGAAACTCTTTACCTCCCAAGAATTTTTACCTGATGATAGCCTACAAGAAATAATTAAATTATTATACTAAAATCTCAGCGATTATTTTAATGTAATAATATAAGGATGTAGGTTGGCGCTGTAAAAATTCTGACGTCATCAATTTTATCGTTTGGCCACCATCATTCTTTTGAACGTAAGATGCATTTTGGGTTTAGTCGCTAATTTGATTATGGTGCTGCAACAGTTATGCGAGTTATTTAGAGAAGATTTAGAATTGATTGACTTCACTATTTTCCAGGTAATATAATTTTTGTTTGTAATATAGCGATACAAATAACATGTGTATGTAAATAAATAAATTTATATTTACATTTAATCAGTATATAAATGAAATTAATTTACCTACAGGATTGTCGAAAATGAAAGCAAACTATGGTTTAAATATATTGTGTTAAGTGCATCATTACATGAAAATATGATTTACTACTAAATCTTTAAAAGAAATTATTATTATTATTTTTTTATGTTTAAATAATATTTTTTAGGAAAAAAAAACCCCGTTGTGATCAAGTAACTAGAGTGCATAAAGCCAAAAGATTCGTATATGCGAGAACTAAAAATAAGAATTACATAATAAATCATTAACCGAATTAATAGCAAACCATCTTTATTTAATTAATAAGGAAACAAAATGTGTAAATTAAAGATATTAAATTTCGGAATAATAATTACCGAGTAAATATAACAATTTAAATGTTAATTTTGATATATAATTAATATTAAAACAGATTATAGTATTATAATCACAATTTTTATTTCTTGTAAGGTTCAGTTAGTAATTCTTGGAAATGATACTTAAAAGGCGAATATATAAATAAATACTTACTCAAATAAAATGAAAACGCCCTCAGAATTTTATGCGGAGTACTATTGCATGAGAAACTTTTCTTGATATATATATAAGAGAGAGAGAGAGTTATTTTCTATAGTTCAATTTTGTTCGGGATGTAGGACGAGCGACAGGTGGATACAGATAATGTAAAAAAGACGTTAAATGCTCAGACATGAACATAAATAGATTGTGCGAACGATGACACCCCTCCCTTTCACACTCTTAGTTTGTTCATACTATGCCCCTCGAAGTTGTTAAAGTGGATTGTGTGCCGAAAAAAATTCACAAAGCCAGATTCCTGCTATGTCATGACAAAACTGGGTTATCCCTGCTATTTATGTCCTTTTTACACATGACAGGATCCGATAGACATTTCCTGTTTTGAAATGCCTCCTATCATCCTCTCCCCTTCCATTAATATACTTTGTGACAACAGAAGAGCATAAGATTTGAAAATACGTAATTGAATCGAGTGTTTTGTTTTTTTTTTTTTTCTTGTTGGTAACTATTTTATTTAATGCTCTTGGCAGTGAGCATTCGTCTCCAAAAACGAAGATATGATTTCATTCGTAGGGAGATATTTTGATACAAGAACTAATGGGTTCGAATTTCTCAATTTTACGTTTGAAAAATATGGAAAACCTCTCTTCCTCTCCTGAAGTTTTATGTTTCCGACTTCTTAATCAATGGAGATTATTTTTTGTTTCCCAGAACGGCTTTTTTTTTGGTTCCCCTCTTCTGGAATATTTTATTTTTAGAAATGTTTCCCAAATGAGCAAAGCATCTAATTCCCACCACCCCTATGCATACTGTATTTGTGCATTCCCTGTTTCATCATTTAGTGCACGTGCTGCGAACAACTGGAATTATTTTTCTAGTTGTTCGCTGAATTTCTGTTTTCGAAATTCAAGTTGTGTATTATTATATTTAAATTAACTGGATAATTATTCACTGAATTTGTCATTTAAAGTTTATTGTATTGTTAAATGCTGAATAATAAATTATAACAAATTTAATACTTTTTAAAATAATTTGTAATGTTATCGTTAATAAAATATTAATTTAACGTAAAAAAAAAAACCGTATGAAATTTATTATATTTGAAAGATCAGTTCTAATGCAATAATCAATTATTAATTTGGTTTCATTTGTGTCATTTAAATTAGTCTCCCACACTATTACTGAATTTTATGATTACCGGACTAAAATCCAAAGTGGTAAAAACGGAATAATTTTGATATTTCTGCTATTTCGAGTACAGTATTATTATATAATCGTAATGGGCAATGGAAGGCAAATAGTGTTTCAGGTTTATGTAGCGTGACAGTTTTAGCAATTACCATGACTTAATTTTGATTAGCGATTGCATTATTATTTTTTTTTTAATCTAAATAATTTTTAAATGTACTATGCTTTAGTCGATCATCAGAGTACAGGGTTGTTAAAATTAAAGTTTCCCTATGTAGAGGGCTCTGGAGCGAGTTCTAAGGCTCGTACTGAAGAGAAATTTGGACAACAGGTACAATAAGGGGCTCACATCTGGTGAGTATGGGCTTGGCACACCCAGGGTTCTGAGCTGGATATCATCATTATTCTTTTTCTTGGTGAATCCTTTCTACTTCTCTCTCTCTCTCTCTCTCAGGGTAATAGGGAATTTTTTTTTTTGGCCGGGGCAGCATAAGCCTCAGGCTTTCTTGCACCATATGGATAATAATAATAATAATAATAAAGAATGCATTCGCCATTTATTGGGAAAAATAATTAGTTACAAAATTTGTCACTGTATTGCGCGTAACTATCTTAGTTACGATTATGCAAATAACTTACGTTATTTGCATAATCGTAAGTTATTGCCATAGCGCCACTACTCAGCTCTACTGTACTGTATAAAAGCAAAGCAGTCTCTTCAAAATCATAGAGTACTGTAGATGTTTGTCTGCACTACAGCAGCAATGCCAACAACGTTGCAGGAAAAGGCGCTATTAGTGAAGCTGTACTATCAGCAGTGCGGCTATCAGAGAATTCCGGCGTCAGAAGCGCATAAGGCCCACGTGGACCTATGACTGTTTGTGCTGTCCGCAAAATGATTGCGATAGGACATCTTGGTGTTCGGCCAGGTAGAGGTCGAAAACGAGTGGACTCACTCCTCTCGTGTTGAAGATGTGGCTATGGCTGTTGTGGATTTATCGAGTCAATCTCTATGTGGTAGCGCAAGTGTGCCAGCTGTTTCTCGTGAAGCGGACATGCCGTATTCCACTGTAAGGCTAGTAATGCGTCAGGTATTGCAGTACTGTCCTTACAAGATGCACATGCTACAGCAGCTAAAGCATGGTGATGCAGATATTCGTTTCGCATACGCATTTCAGTTTCTGGTGGGAAGGACAGTGGATATCACTTGGCCATGGAACATCCTTTGGAGCGATGAAGCCCACTTCTGTTTAAACGGACAAGTGAATATGCACAACTGTCGCATTTGGGTTACAGAAAACCCTCGAGTTATCCAAGAGGTCCCTTTGCTTTCTCCAAAAGTAACAGTGTGGTGTGGATTTACGGCCACAATCATGATTGGGCCATATTTTTTTTGAACAGGTAATACCGACTGGACCCCGCACCTGTTCCGTCACCTGGACAGCAATATTATGAAATGTTGGTAAATTTCGCAATACCAGAGCTGGAACAACGTGGGTGCCTTCATGATATCATATTCATGCAAGGTGGTGCGCCACCTTGCATGAATATGGTATTTATGAATACACATATCCACCGTTGTGTCCAAAGATTGCTAAGGCAACACTTTACAGACGAACGGGTCATCAGCCGTTGTTTCCAGTTATCTTGGCCACCCCGATCACCGACCTCACCCCCATGCGACTTCTGGTTGTGGGGTTTTTTGTATCGGGAAGGATGTCAAACTCTGGCAGATCTGATGGACAGCATTAGACGTCATGTGCTGGCTATTCCAGTTGACACATTACGTTCTGCTGTAGAAAATGCTGTTCTTCGAATGGAAACTGTTGTTGGCTAAAATGGAGAACACATTGAACAGTTGTAGCGCTGTTCAAGTGATTTGTATTGCTACAGCGCCATATAGTGACAAATTTTGTAACTAACTTTTTTTTTCCCAATAAATGGCGAGTACATTCTTTATTGTACCCGTTGTCCAAATTTCTCTTCAGTACGAGCCTTAGAACTCGCTCCAGAGCCCTCTACATAGTGATAGTTTAATTTTAACAACCCTGTATGGTCTGGAATTTCGAGGGGTGCGGTTGGTGTGGCAGATGTTAGCTTCTGTCAAAATACCAGTAAACCTCTGTTCGCTATACCCTTGACCTTTTTGTTTTTATTACTATTTTTTAAGCTTTCTTGTGCCTATCGTTTACTTGTGCCCTTCATCGTCCTCGACATTAGTATTAACCTCTTCTAATGAAACTAAGGCCCCACCTCTTTACCATGTATTTGTGTACAATAATGTCCTTGCTACTAAATCTAGCGCTGTAACTTGATACATCTAGAAATAATTATAATTATAGGCATAACCAGGAACTTATGCCATATTTTAATGCCTCTAGTCCTATATGGCCGTCACGGAATATTAAAAAAATAATAATAAATAAAACAAAAAGTAAAGTAGGAAAATTATATATACTGCGCAGTGAAAGGATATTACTGTACATTGGAATAAAATCACCTCTAATGTTGGCAAATGGATTGCACAGTGCTTGGCTGGGTGAATACGAATATCATTCATATTATGATCATCTCGGTATTTATATATTGCTTTCCCCATAAAACATGAGAGAGCAATATAGAAAAATAGAATATTAACAACGGATATTTTCAAAAGTTGATGTGAAACCAATTTTGTACACGCTAGTTTCAAACCCAAGGGGCGCATAACACTTAAAGGCTGCTTATATGGCCACTGGCCGTACAATGTGAGAGAGTGGGCCGCGTATTAGACACCCCTGTTCTAGGTCCTCTGATACATCTGCAAGGATATTTGCTGGCGAGACTTATTTCTCTATTATTTTCGACCACATAAACATGTCGATGTTCCTTGGCGTCATCAGAAAGATAATGCGCCGTGTCACCTAGCTCCACGTGTGTAGGAATGGTTTGCTGAGCACTCTGAAGACCCACCTCCTCCACTAGCAGCTCTCATTTTCCCGAACTCCAACTTCATCGAACATATGTGAGGTCGGACGGGCTGTTGGATCTGCTACACTCTTGGGACTCTATGCAAATAGCATGGGCGAACCATATCTCCAGGTGGGTTATACAGGGTCAGTGGAAGCGCGACTCCATGTTTGGTAGATAATTTTATTCCACTATCTTGAGTGTGTGTGTGTGTGTGTGTGTGTGTGTATGTGTGTAAACGCTGAGAAATCCGGCACATTTTATGCCCTCGTGGGTAGCATATTTGTTAGGATCACCGTCCTCCCCACATCTGGTGGAATAGAGCTGTCGATGAAGTGAGGAATTTTTACGGGTCTTTTTCACAACGTGGCTGAATTATTCGGTCTCAGGCATGGTCTTTTTCTCCCTGAAACGCGGGTTTTTCGTCCAGCAAACAGAAAATCGATCTCAGAACACACGCAATTTGCAGATAATATACACGGAGCAATATGGCTTTAGTTGCCGATGCTTCTAAAACCCTGCTACAGCAGCAACAACAACAAATCTGGCACATTATATTAATAAAAAATAATAATAATAAATAAATAAAAATAAATAAATAAACATTTTTCTGCCCGGAAATAATAAGAAAGTAATTTGGAAATATTAAGAACATAATTCGGTACGCTTATCAACGGTTGCATAAGATGCTTCCAGGGATGCTTTGTCCTTTGATCTGTTTCTGCAACCAACACCATTTAAACTACATACATAATGCGATGAATCTAATTCTCACTGTAGAGCGAGCTTGCCTTTACAACGAATTGCCCCGATATTGCATTAGTTTCAAACAAATAGCCTACAAACATCTGTTTGTAGGCCCTAGGTACTCTCCATTCCAAGGTCTCATTACATTATATCAAACATATTAAACTGCCCTTGCGTTAAATATAATGATTTTGCTTTTAAAGAAATTCGTAAGCTTTTCTGTAAATTTGGTTTTGAAATTATTTCCGCAAAATTTATTTCAGTACTAATTTACCCTCAGCGCGAACTTTGATTGTTAATAATTTTGCTAACAGAAAAAATCGAAGAAAGAATTTATCTTAGAAATCTGTGCTTAAAAATAGTTTGTAGAATTTTATTGTTGGAATAAAGCTTTTAAGTATTTTTGAATTATTTATTTTTCGGAGGCTCTAGACAGTGGAAAAGACGGCCCCTGCTATTATGATAGCTTGTTTGTAGGACTAACCGTTCTTCATCAGATAGCCGGTGGTTTCTAGTGATAACAGGCAGGCAAAACAGATGTAAAGAAGTTCTTTTCTGTGAACTGTCGTGCGGTATACGAAATCAGTTTTCAGATTTTTAATATCGAAGGACAGTGTATAATTCCATATTTTCCTGTAGCGTTCTAAGTACTGTAATTGTTTTCTTTTTTTACGAAACCCCAAACACGAAAGGTAGAAGAACCTATAGTATATTTGCGTGGGTTAACGGTTGAGAAAACAGAAGATATTCGTTGACATTGGACTTGAATTTCTGTATCTTTTCAGGAAACTTTCGGAAATATATGTGAAGGAAGGTTTTTCCAGAGAACAGAAGTAGAAGAGATAAGAAATTTATTATAGTTACACACAGAGCGTACAAATAAAGAAGAAATATATGAGCTTTCGGCTATGTGTGTAACTATAATAAATTTCTTAATGAATCCAGAGCGCGTAGGCCTGTTTCGTTAAGTAGAAGAGATAGATGAGAACGAGGAAAAGTTGGTTCTGTGAGTTTGGAGTTGGACAGTGAATGGATGCTGGCTGGTTTGAAAGAGACTGGGGGAATTACAGATGCCAGTTCAGAAGAGGAGTACCTGCGCAAGTATTTATCGAAGAGGCTTTCAGCAGAAACTGAACCTCTGAGTTAGAGATTGTCGACTTTGTAAGAGATGAGTCATTAATTAACTCTCTTCTCTTGAATGGGTCCAAGAAACTGGGGAGAGGTTTTAGGGTACACTGCAGATGTGGGAACAATATTCCATGATCTGGAAAATTTCGTATTAGTACATAATCAGTAGTTGTTTAGAGGGAAAGTAAAGCCGAGAGCGAAAAAGAAAGTCCAATTTTTTTTTTTTTTTTTAATGTTGAGGAAGCCACCAAGAAAAAATATTTAGCGTCGAATATCGGATGTAAACTGACTAGGAGAGATGCTGTCCGCTATATCCCGAACGCTATTGCACACTAACATCAATCTTGGAAGCTCCTCGTCCCAGAAAAAATATCGCTAACTCTGTCAGAATTACTCACCAAAAGAGTAGATTTTTCCTAACATAAATGATATTGTCCTTAAGGACGAAATTAACTTTCGTCCTTAAGGACGAAAGTTAACAAACTTGCCTGCCTGAATGTATGTTTCCAGCAAATACCATAAAGTATTTCAGTGAACTTTGACTTGACCCTTACAAACTAACGGAAAATAAGGTATACAAGAAAAAAAAAAAAAAAAAAGTCCAAGAGACTGTATCACAGGCTTGTTTGAGTCATGTCTAAACCCTTGAGAGAATGCCTAGCAATAAAGAACCAACTTCACAGTTGGTTCTTTATTACAGTACTGAACTTAGTAACCAATTTTAAATTTACGAAATTTCTAGAAAACTCCTTTTCATTGGATAGAGTCTCAGCTATCCAATTTTCTTTACATTTTAACTTCATTACACTTATGTATATATCAAATAATAATTGTAAATCAGTACGTACTGTAAATCGTATATGTTATTGTAACTATACAAACAATCTATGTAACTCCTTTTTGCATCTAGTTTGCATACTGTACAAGGGTTGATTGTAAAAAGCAATAAACTGAATAACTACTAATTTGTGATGAGCTTACGTCGACAGAGAGTTAAGGTGATTCCTGATAGAGATGTGATACGCAGAAATCTGCATTTAAGAAATTGGTGGTAGATCGAGAAGTTATGGTTGTTGGCTCAAAAGCTCGGGAATACACATGCTTTGAGAAGAAGTGGGAAAATGCCATAAGGACCTTCAACTTTCTTGGCATCAAGATTGTTTAGAATTCTAATAACCTTCCGGATTTCTAAAAAGGGTAGGTGTGCCCGAAAAGTGGCCACAGAGTGAATATCTGTGATTATACTCAGTATTTGATTATACGTTCAGTAATAAAGAAATGCTTAACCTTAAATTGTGGAATGAAACAAACTGTCGAATAAACTACGAGTATTACCAACACCGGAGGAAAGCATATTCGGTATCTTTTAACTCTTGAATTGTGAGCCCCTCTGGCTGACCGAGCAATGGCTATGCTACTGTTTTTACCGCTCCTCTGCTGCTCTACACATTTTAAAGGCATTTCAGGTTTTGTTTGGATTGGCTTACAAGCCTTACTTAATTGCCTTACAAGCAGGCACCCATTCTGTGGTCTGTTCCCCTTCCTCTCTGTTTCGTCGACAGAGAAAGCTTACTTTCTCTGTCGACGTTACTCTTCTTTTGAAAAGTTGCTTAGTCCATATTTCTAATTAAATTCGTAATTTGAACGCTATACCGAAATATTTTGCTATCTATATCCTATCTCACTTCCTCTATGCATCACTAATCAAAAATCCGTGGGCAGAATATTTTTTCATTAGATGGTTAAATGCCAAGCTTGGACATCCTATTGTGTCATCTCAACATCAACTGTACCAACAAATTGAAATATTTCGTAGTAAATTACCGAAGTAGGTGAAATGGCATCGTTTTTGCTACATCTCATATTGTGAACGCCTTCACAACGAGTTGCCTGTTATTGCTCTACCTCGAATAAGAACTCTTCCCCAGTAGACAAGACTAATGTTACTTAACCTCGGCGGATACCACTATCTAGACTGTACCGTTTCTAAGCTTGTTGGCCCCTCCTCGGTGGGCGAGCAGATACCCCAGTGATACAATGAGGGACAACCCAGCTTTGCACTAACTTGTTCATCTATTAAATTTCCGCAGTCTAAGGCTTTCAGTCCTCCTTAGTACTCTTTTTAGTATTTTACTATCGCACACTGTCTGGCATCTCTCATATTGTGAAAGTTCAACTTCATAACTGGGTTGTCACTCATTGTATCACTGAGGTACCTGCATCGATGAGAAACTTAACTCTTTGAAATGGTGTCGTCTGGGGAAGCTTGATGGTATCCTTCGTTACCGAGAATAAGTAACAACAGGTTTCCCTACTGGGAAAGCTTTATCTATTCGAAGGATTTATGAATGAACTACTTGAACGAATGTGGGTTTCAGGAGTAACTGCGTCTTTCCTTTTTCGACAGCATTTCTTCTTCCTCTCCTGCTATCATTTTTCTCCACCCTTTCGCTTTTCTATATCTAATAATAACAGAGATATGGATAGGTGTTTATTATCCCATATTTACAAACGGCGTCGTCTAGGTGGTGGTATTCGCAAAGAAAGAGTAACATTAGTTTTCTCTACTGGGAAAGCGTTGTATATTCGAGGTAGTGCAATAACAGGCATCTCGTGAAGGCGTTCACAATATGAGATGTAACATAAACGATGCATTTTACCTACTGCGATGATTTACTACGAACTAAAATGATGCTGTGTCCTATAAAGTTTATAATCTTGGTAATTAATTGATAAGGAGATAACTATATTTACTTTTTACTTCTCGTAATTACAGAAAAAAAGAAAAAATAATAATTTAAGAAAAAAAATCGAAGGTGCCTAAATTGCAATGCACTGCCTACTTAAGTAACTTTTTTTTTTTTTTTTGGTCTTTTCTGTCTATATACCGTATATGTACTATCTGAAGCTAATAATACTAAATTCCCATCCGAATTATATGGAAAAACGAAATAATAATTGCTGAACTTCTATTTGTCCGATTTTAAGAAATTTGGAATGACTCGACAAATATTTTTAAAAGGCCAAAATATTTCATGAAAATCCATCCCCTGTGAGCGAATTGTTACTTGCGGGAGGGCTGGCGGACGGACAGACATGAAGAAAACAATGGGGGCACACACACACATGGTGTCTAAAAAATACACGGCATAACTTCAGGAATGTGTTCCTCATATGTAGACAATAAAAATATTTTATATCAACGTAGTTTCCGGAAATCCTTGGTTTGCGAGTTTTGAAGGTCCTTCTGTGACACTTAACTGTTCACATCACCTTATAGTAATTGTTCAAATGTCCACCTTCTGCCTGAATACAGGCCTCACATCGATGTCTCATGGACTCGCGAAGATGATGCCAAATTCCTGGCATGTTTCGTATTGTCTCACAACCTGCCACAATTCGATTGCGGAGAGTTTCCACATCAGTTACTGGAGTCGAAGACACCAATGACTTTAAATGGCCCCACAAGAAGAAATCTAGTGGGTTTAAATCAGATGATCGTGGAGGCCAGGCAGTTGGTCCACCTCTACCTATCCACCGACCAGGAAACCTTCGCTTCGGCCCGAAACCTCAGCCCATACATGCTGATTGTGAAAGTTTTGGATTCCGTCTGTGCTTCATCTGTGAATATCACTAAGGCAGGAAAGTGAGGAGTTGTACCACACTGCTGCAAGAACCACTGGCAGAACATTACTGCCGCAGGTTAATCTGCTGGTGACAAGGCCTGTACCCGTTGCATATGGTAAGGATACAGTTAGTGTTCTCGCAACACTCTCCAAATAGTCGAACGTTGAACAGCCAGTTGCATTGCTATTCTGCGTGTGCTGATTCCAGGAGTGGCATGCACAACATCCAAAATCTCCTCCTCTACTTCAGGAGTCGTACATCTTGGTCGTCCTCTGTCGGCAGCACGAGGTGTATAGGTCCCATGTTCACAAAGGTGGCGATGGATACCTTCAAACGTTTTCCTGTCTGGACATCTTCGTTCTGGGAACAAACGTGGCGTTTCGTGGTACAAACGACGAGCCTCCAGGGCATTGCCGTCCGCCAAACCGTACATAAAGTGCATATCCGCTTGCTCCTGATTTGAGTACCTGGTCGGAATGGAAACCACCAGATTCTGTTAGTACCTTGTGATGAAGGAAATCACCTGCGGGAGAACTCGGGAACCAAGCATTTCCGGAACTATGTTGATATAACATATTTTTATTGTCTTCATATGAGGAACTCATTCCTGAAGTTATGCCGTGTGTTTTTGAGACACCCTGTATGTACACTGTGCTGCTGCTTTATTAGGTATACCTACCTAGTAGCGTGTTGAGTCTCCTTTAGCCTTAAAAACAGCCCGAATTCGACTAGGCATGGATTGAACAAGATGCTGAAAATGTTGTGCAGGAATGGAGTACCAGGCAGACATGAGTGTGTCACGCAGTTCCTTGAGATTCGACGGAGGTGTAGGCCTGCAGCGAACAGCCCTTTCCAGCTCATCCCAAAGATGTTGCATAGGATTGAGATCCTGGGGGCTGAGCGGGCCACTGCAGCAAAGAAAAGTCATTGTAATGTTCCTGGAACCATTCCATAGTGATTCGGGATTTGTGCACCGGCGTATTATCCCGCGGAAGTAACCATATGACTGAGGATAAACTGTCAACATGAACGGATGCACTTGGTCAGCAACGATGTTTAGGTACGATGTGGCATTCAGACGTGAATCTGTGGGTATCAATGGACCCAAAGTGTGCCAAGAAAACATTCCCCACACCATAACACTGCCCCCACCACCTTGCACAGTAGTCGTCAGACATGACGGGTTCATGGATTTATGTTGTTTTCGTCAAATTCTGAGCCTTCCATAAACATGATGTACCATGAACTTCGACTCGTCAGACCAAGCAACCGTTTTTCAATCCTCGATAGTCCAGTGCTGGTGTTGCTGTGCCCACAAGAGGCGTGCTCTCTTGTTCTTCATTGATAACAAAAGTACGCGATGTGGCTGTCGGCTGTTGTAGCCCATTCGCGACAAAGTGCGACTAGTGGTGCGTTGCGATATTTTGTTCTGCGCACCAAGGTATTCTGACGTGATGTGCGACATTGTGGCCCGTCTGTTTGCTTGCACAATTCTAGCCATCCTCCTCTGACCTCTCTCATCAACAAGCGATTTTATTCCACAGGAGTGCCATTGAGAGGATGTTTTCTGTTCGTTGCACCATTCTCGATACACCCTTGAAACTGTGGTGCGTGAAAAGTTCAGGAGAACTGCCGTTTCAGAGATGCTTTGTCCAGCATGTCTTGCACCTACTACCATGCCACGTTCGAAGTCCGTTAGATCACTCTTGTTATGTTGTTGTTATTTGATTTTTAGGAGCATTAGCAACTAAGGCCATATTGCTCCAAGGATATGCGGTGGTCATTCCCTGACCTTTCCGCATCCTCCGTATTTGGTGGTCACGGGCTCGAACCCCGGTCTAATCAAGAAGCGTGTGCTATGCACTGCTGCTCCTGCCCACCTGGCTACGGAGGCGCCGTTAGATCACTCCTTTTCCCCATTCTTGCAACGGTTTGTACGCTTAACTGATACTAGAAAGGTTGTTCTGCTGCATTTATATCCACAACTATGGTCATGTGACTTGCAACGTTTTGGGACAAACCATTTGTGTGCACAGCAGGGATGTACCTAATAAAGTGGCAGTACAGTGTATATATATGTGTATGTGTGTCCATTGTGTATATATATATATATTATATTATTACATTATATATGTATAGAACGCGCCTAAAAACAGTTTAATATAAACATAAGCTTTTTACATAGATAAATTTCCTCTACCATGGAATATTTTATTTATTTTTTATCATATTTAATGCTTATCCAGTGGCCAATTCCGCCCATCCTGATAGTTGGCCTTGCCTTTTTGGGATGACAGATCAAATGTTTCACGCTGCCGCAGTTGATATAGAACCTCTGTTAAAACTTCTCGACTCTATATCTTCAAACAGGCCTATGGGGCTGGGAAATTCCATATTGCAATAATTAAAGACAAACACCACTTTGTCTTTAATTATTGCAGTATGGAATTTCCCAGCCCCATAGGCCTGTTTGAAGATATAGTGAATAATTATGGCCATTTGATGCTTCGACACATCCGCGAGTATTCATTATATTTTATTTCTGTATATTTTATTTTTATAGTAAGTTTTAATTCCTTGGCTGGTGTTTGTCTTTAATTATTGCAGTTCTCGACTCGATCCAAAAGATCGCAGTCAGGTTAATACCTTTCTCTTACAAACTGACTCCACTCCTTATCACACAGTCGTTTAGTCTCTGCTACATGCATTTTTTGTAGATATTTCCGTGGACACCGTTCATCTGAATTAGCAAATATGGTTCCATTCCTGTTTTCCAAATCAATCCAAACACGTGCACCAACTAGTCAGTCATACACAATTGAACTCCAAGCTCACCGAACTAACATTTCTTTTCTTCATTTGGCCTTTCAGCTTCGGTTATTTGGAATAACTTTCATTCTTTCGATTGTAAATTCTGTTTCCTAGAACACACACACACACACACACACACACACACACACACACACACACACACACACACACACACACACACACACACCTCCGTGGGCAGAAGCAGCAGTGCGTAGCACGCTTCTTGATTAGACCGGGGTTCGAGCCCGTGACCACCGAATGCGGAAAGGTCAGGGAATTACCACCGCATATCCCCGGAGCAATATGGCCTTAGTTTTTAATGCTCCTAACAAACAAACACACACACAGAGTTCTAGAGTACTATAGTTTACATTAACCTTTTATGTTCGAACTTATCAAATAAGAAAAAGAATTTTTTTTTCTCTTATTTGGTTCTCATTCGGTTGTATATCAGTAACCTTAAATTGACTGAAAAAATATCTTCTTAAAAAATTATCTTCTAACACACTTTCTTAGCGTAAATACGAGTAGATCACAAATATCTCCTACAGCGTATCAAAAAACAATTTATTTTCTCTTCTCTACCAGCGTTATATTTCTTCCCAGCATCTATTAACTCTTTACAAATCACAAAACCGTCTTATTATCCAGGTATCAGACCTTTCTCTGAGGAAAAAAGGCCATCCTTCCAGCAGTCACTACTAACTCGTCCTCTACAATAGCAATCCCCTATTCCAAAAAAAAAAAAAAAAAAAACCTCTATCCATGCCCCACATTCAGGTTCTTCTCGCAAAATGTGCGCAGTATTGTCAAAAAATTAGCTCCTCTGCAATCCCTCCTCCTGCTCGATGAATATGATTTCATCTGTATCCAAGAAACTTGGCTTAACCATGGAAGACAACTTATCCACATGGCCACTCCCCACCGATATGGAAATATCTGCAACGGCAGAGACCTCAGACGTGGAGGTGGCGTCTCTATCATATGCAAAGTCATCCACCACCTTGTGCTTGCACAACTCAGCGGTTCCCCTTCATTTGAAGCCATTTCTGTAATTTTTTAAAGTCCAAGAAGTGATGATTCAGGTTGTAGCTGTATATTTACCTCCTGACCATAATCCCGACACAAGGGATGAGCTAACTACCTGGATTATAACCCACATCAAGCCTCACACGCTCGCCTTTGTTTTAGGAGACTTCAACATGTCCTCCCCAAGACATGAAGCTGCTATGAAGAACGTCGTACGCTCCTTCTCATCTCTTGGCCTTAGACTAACCCATACGCAACCTACAAGACGACATCAAAACCTCGACCTCTTATTCCATAACCTCGACCATCTCGCTCTCACAACCCCGATTTTTAGGTTTTCATCAGATCACATCCCAATTGCCTTTGATTGTGAAAGCCTATGCCCTCCCCGACAACTTTACCAATATGACCATAATGAATCTCAACTCAACATATTCTCATTAAAATATATGCAACCTAAAATCATCCTACAAAGACTAAGAGCTACAGACTGGAATAAAATTGCTGCTAGCCATCCTGATCAAACGCTTACCAATTTAGCTAACTTTTTAGAAGGCATCGTCCGTGAAGGGGCTTCCAAATCCGTCCGCCTGTCTTCCAGGACCAAGAACTGGTTTACCAGCGACGCGGAACTCCCTTCATCATGAAACAGCAACTATACAGGAAATGGCAAAGGAAACAGGATCTAGCTGACTACCAGCTCTATAAAAAACATCGGGCACGCTTACCGCATACGGAGGATAGCACAGAACGACTGGATTGCACATAGAATGAAACTTGGGAAAAGAATCTACACCAACAAGAACCAACAGTCCCCCATGACTACTGACGTCTTCCTCGCGTGGGCTAACTCGCTCGAAACTAAGCCCCTGCCTGCCCCAAACCCCTTTATTCGGGTTAATCCACCAGCTAACCAAAGATCACTGGATAAAATATCCATTACAAAGGAACGCCTTACCGAAGTCATCAACAGTGTTCCCAGCAAGTCCACCACTGGCCCGGATGGATTCCCTGTTTTTTATGATTAAACTATGCTGTGTATATATCATCGACCTCCTGCTTGACGCATACAACTCCATTCTCGAAGCAGGAGCTTACCCTACCATCTGGAACACATATTATGTTTCCCCCCGTCCCAAAATCGCATAACGATTACAGACCAATTGCCATAGGATGCACCTTCCTCAAAATCACGGAAAAAGCCATACTCCCTGCTCTCACCCATCACATATTCGACCAGAAACAACTATACCTCCATAGTGTACTACTTGGACGATTCACGATCACCAACCTCATGGACACACTGTTCAGAATTGAAGGTAACTTAAGCAACAAAGAGCAACTGGATATCGTTCCTCGACATTAAGGCTGCCTTCGACAATCTTTCCATCCATGCATTACGTGCCATACTGTGCAATTACTTCGAAATCTCTGGGCACATTCTAGTTCTCCTTAAGAAACTTCTACGGTCCAGGATCCTATGCATCAGAAATCAGAACCATAATCACCGCATTCTCTGCTCCAGAGGGCTCCCCAAAGGGGGCGTTCCCTCTGCCACTCTCTTCGCTGCATCTTTAGAATCCTTCGCAAATCATGCCAACTTTACCACGTACGCAGATGATATAAAGTTCTTCATCGTCACAAAATTCCCCCAGTCTATCACTGTGAGCTCCAACCGACAGCTACATGAACTGGAAAATTACCTTCATGCGATTGGACTCTCCATTAACAAAGAGAAAATATCACAACTCTCTATCACCAAGAAGAGAAATACCAACGATGTGAACATCATTACAGCAAACTCCCCAGTTAAAAAAAAGTCACCCAATATAAGGATTTGGGTGTCACCTAGGACAAATACCTCACCTTCTTGCCTCACTTTAATGCCACTCGACTGAAAACATATGCGTTTTTATGGGCAGTAAAACAGGAGATCTCCAACTTCCATAACCCGCACCTTATCATCAAATACATTCTTCGATACATAATCCCAATTCCTTTATATGACTCGACTGTGTGGTCCTCTGCACCCTCATCATACCAAGCCAGATTCCTATCCCTGGAATGCTGGATTTTGAAATGGCTGAATAGGGTTGCCGGTCTAACACCTACAATTTCAAAATCTATTCTGATCACCAATCTGAATATGCTTCCCTGGAGGTATCACATAATCTACAGGAACCTTCTTACCCTCTCTCAGCTTCTATCCGGAAAACTGAGCTCGCCTGGTATCTGGGATATCATCGATCGTCAGATAGGAAAAGATGCCAGACCAACGCATCCCTATACAGATCGAAGCTGCGTAGCATGTCCTCTCTGGACAACATGTTTCCACATAACTCCTTCCAAATATTGAATACGTTAGCCATAGACATTGAGAAGCTCTGCAAGGACAAAACCTACAGATAATCCACTCTTGCAGACATGTATGCCCTAGTCATGCGCTAGGTGGCTCTCGGAGATGCCGCTCTATCCACACTTTGTTGTATCTGTATGTACTTTTGTATGTTGTATCTTTATGTTTATGTACTTCACCAGAGGCTGTTTAAGGCCGTGTATTGTATCTGGGCTCTGTACACAATGCATTTGTCTGTCATTATTTATTTAATTTCTGTATGTAACTCGTGTCCTCTAGCTGCATAGCTGTAAAGGGACATTTCTTCGGAAATAAATTGATAACAATAATAATAATAACATTGTTCCTACATAGGCGTTAGATAGTAAACCTCTCTGACGCTTCCCTCACTTCATCCTAGAGAGTAGTCAGTCAAGGTTAATCAATGATTCATCTCTCAAAGATTCGCTCCCTATCAAATGGGGAAAGTTTCTCTTTCTTCATAACCAGTCGGAACTCGTGCGCAGCGATCTGTCATCCATTTACTTTCAGATTCGCGGATCTATCTTCATTTAATCTCTCTACTTCAATGTTCTGAAACAGTATTTCTCGAAAATTGTAGCATAGAGAAATTAAACTCCAGCAAGTTTCAGATCACGTATTTGTATCGTAGTGAAGACGAACTCGCATGCGGAATTAGATTTCTGCACCATTAAATGATAGGTGCACAGCATTTTGTCTCCGAGGCTCGAACATTTCTACTGATAATTATTAGGCTGGTATTACACATTCGTTACATTAAGACTCCAACCTATGGAAAAATCTGCCAGAACATCGTCCACAATTGATAAATGATAAGAGTCGTGCTTTACTTATAACTGGGTCAGCCCTAGAGTTTTGTTTGTACTACTACACGACCAGTAGGTCCGAGGAACTTACGATTAAATATTTTGACAATGTTGACTGTATTTAGCAGTCATGCCGGCTTGAACCACGGTCCATTCAAACGCGTGTGTCGCTGTTTGGCGTTTGATCATTCAGTTACGTCAGAGGGTTCGGATGGAAGAATTGTTGGGCTGTTGAGTCCTCGCCGAGACGGGGGTCCCTCTGGATTTGGGCCCAGTTTAATCAGTGGAATGGGTGCGTTGCACTCCTATACCTTCCCTACTCCCACACACAAGAATCGGCTCTAACTTGGAATGCTCCTTGACGTGAGATTTTGATGGAGAGTGAAACCTAATTCCTTCCTTGCCGAATTGGCATCCTTGCTGGTGAGATCTACACGACGTCACGAAATAAGCCTTCCATCATTAAACAACACAGTATCTCTACAGTTGTGAATTTCTGTGATCATCGGCACGACCAAAAGGAATAGTACTGGTTTAAAACTAAAATAGTAGGTCTCCTTAAGCTAATCTATGGGATAGGGATTGTTACTTGGGGTTGTGTTTGGGCCCGCTGCCTCTTGCCTTATATGGCTATCCAAAGAATAGATACAAAAAAAATAAAAATAAAAATCCTTCTACACAATTCCCATTTCCATGACCCTTCAAGTAGGGATTTCTGAACGTTTCCAATGATAAATGATTTGCTGCGGCGTCGACGTTTTAAGAACTGATCCGCGCAAAGAAGTGTTCTTTTAAGTGGTCTAAACAGACTCTTACAGAAACCTTCAGAGACCGTAACGGTGGTTGAATGTGGCGTGGGGAATGAGGATAACAATGCAAAACCGAGACGTATTTAATTAAAAATGATCTGAGTACTCTGGAGCACGCGTTTCCTAGCTCTAAAACTATTATCCGCGCATTAAGTGGCTGACAAATTATTTCTGAACAAACGTATTAGATGCCTATTTATTGTATTTTCTGTTTTGATTTCTTTCATATTACCTATCGTTTGTACGTGTTCTTAATATTTTCACCTTATTGCAATTTTTTCCGTGGGCCACGTAAGACTGGTCTAATCCCACTAGTAACAGCAGCTGTCTACCAGGGCTGAACTTTAAGTCAGCGAAATAAATGAAAATTTTTTATGTTTACATCAATTATTTTGCCTCGTAGGCAGAAATAGATTAACAGACATTAATTTGGTTTATACAGAATATTTTTGTATAAATAACTAGATTAAATTTAGTCGGGATAAATCAAAATCAGAAACTTCATTCAAAACATGAGTTCTTGTAAGCTGTATATTTATTTCTCGTCATTTGGATCCTCAAAGCTGATAAACAGCTTTTACTTTGAGCTATTGCTTTCTCAAGACACCAGCGGGATGAGGTGAGCAAGGGTGGGGAGGGGGATGAGCTGTAGAGACACACTCTGGTGCCAGACGGATGGCAACGTGGAGCATGTCGGTGACCTGTTGTTGAAGTAGCACCAGTGATTTATGCCTCATTAATGTAGATTAAAACGTTCTTGTAACCTCGAACCAGTTTTCCTTAACTAAACACACTTCCCCACAAAAAAAAACATGGCGCAAACGACAACAGTTTGTCAATAAGTAACCTTTTGACCTCTCATCCTACAAGGTCGGGTCAGGACTCTTCCTCGATATTCATTCTTGTAAAGCCAGCCATACCAGTAATGGGAATGATTATCAGTCCCCTCTATGAGAGAGAGAGAGAGAGAGAGAGAGCGCGAGAGAGAGAGAGAGAGAGAGAGAGAGAGAGAGAGAGAGAGAGAGAGAGAGAGACTTGACTTGTCTGACTGACTGCAAAATCTCAGGATCGAGTTTAAATATGTAATACCAGAGTGTGCGCACTTTAACTAGCAACATTCGGGCACCCAAACAACATAAGCAAATACAATTTCAATTAAAATTTGGAAAAGGTCATGCGCAGACATTTTCTGATGAGACTACCTTATTTGAAGAAGGTGAACGTTAAGGAGTTGGAAGATGTGGGTTAGTCTTTGAAAATAAATATGTATTAATAAATTAATCTGTTTTTAATATCATTAAATAGTATTTGTAATTTTATAATATATCATAACTATGCTCAACAGAATTATTGCTATTCGCAGGTTTGTCAAACTGTGCGTTTGCTACTCTTTATTACATATTAATATAGTTATACTATCTGTCCTATTCGCACGTTGATGTCCCTTTTCCCATCACAGTGATTAATATTCAAAAATTTAATTATCAATCTTTAATTCCAACATTTAAGATTTGTCATCCGTGTGTTTTTGATTATACGTATTATGAACGAAGTTCGATGGTGCGATTAGTGTGTTCATAAATAACTTGTATATGAGGATACCGCATGTTTTCTGATAAAGGTAAAAGAAAAATTGTGGTTTTCTAAAAAAAAACCCTCATCCCCCCCCGCCTCGGTAAGGCAGATTGAGATTCAACGTTAACCGGAACTTGGGATAGATAACATCGTCATATAGACCGACGCATTGACCTTTGCAGCCGGTTCTCCAAAAAAAATCAATCAACCAACCAACCCGGTAACTTGACCTCCGTCAGCTATGTTTACGGGATGCACTGGTTTTCGGACGCTTGTCAGTTCTGAAAAAAATTCGAGACCAAATTTCCAGGTTTCCTAAAAAATATATATATATATATATATATATATATACACATACACACACTGGAAAGTAAATATGTTCATCAGTGACCCGTTCCTTTTGAATTAGATGACTATAGTCATCTGATTAAAAAGTAATATGTCATTGATGTCAATCCTCACTAAACTGATAAATAAATAAATATTATCGGTAAAATAGTCTTGGAAAAGTGGGAATTTGCATTTTCAGAAATGAGAAACAGAATTTTTAGAACAATACGAGGATACTTTTATATGTGAATATCTTTATTTCCTTTTCCTGACTCCAATGGAAATATAGTGGTCCGATGAAAAAAATCGCCTTTACCGCAGATGCCGTATAAGGTAACCTCGAGTGTGTTGCAAAGAACTGCCACAAAGCGTTGGGTTACTTAAAGAAAGACAAAAGATTAATGAAGGAATTGGGTACAAATCCTTCATTAATCTCCACACAATTCCACATGCAGTAGAAAGTGCGAGTAAACACGTTTCTTATTTATTTTTAGTTATTTGTTTTAAAAAATATTTTATTTTCTTCGAAAGAAAATGTTTTTATTTTATTCTGATATATTCATTTTGTTTTAATAAAATTATTTACAAATTTTATGAGTATTTTACGCGTTAATATCGAAATAAATCAATGTTTGCCGTCAAAAAATTGACAATCCTATCGTCAGACAACTTTTCAGTAGAAAGTAAAACGTTTAATACTTATTAGGCCCCGGACTTGAGTTCCCAAATAAGTAAAGAAAAGATGAAAACTAATTGTGTCCATATTCCCGTGTGTTTACTCCGACATCCACCGCCCCTTAACTGTCTACTTTTATCGGCGATTCAGGCGGAAGCATGACCATCATTTGCTCTCAACTCACTCATTCTGCTCTCGCTCTCCACATTGGCGCGCCCCCTGACGGCATCAGAGAAGAGCAACACGTGGTAGGTACATAGTTACGAGTGGACTGTCGTTGCGGTCGGACAACCACGGTAGTCTGCGAGTGTCACTAGTTGCTTCGTTCCATTAGATGAAGGAGAAAGTGGAAAGATTTCATGCATGGTGGACTTCTTAGTTTAAAATAAGGTCTGGAAATTTATTTTTTTAAATAAGAACGAGGATAACAAATCTTGATTTCGCATTGTGAGTAGCGCAATGGGATAGTTGTATAGTGGATGATGGACAATTAGATATTGGTAAATGGATAATCTTTGAGCAGGATTGCGCCTTGAAGTGGCTTCTGGATGATCAGTTATTGGAGTAACTTAAGTAAAGTTAAACTGCTTATCAATATTCGAAGGAAGTGCACTTACATGCTCATTCAATGGTTTGTCCCGTCCATCTTGGCGGTACCGTTGTCTTTTTGGGATGACAGATCAAATGTTTCGCATTGCTGCAATGATATCCAACAAATCTTTTGAAGAATGGGATGGTGTATGGAATATTTCGTCGACCATTTACAACCTGACTGATGGCAAATTTCCGGGATCAGATATGCTATCGACATCTGTATCCAATATAACTTCTAGTGGAACAGAATCAGTTAGGCATCTGTCTAAAATAAACCAAGCGTTCATCACTTTCTCCTACGCTTTTGGTATTAGCGCGAACGTGTGTGCCCTCACACTGTTGGCACGTCGAGAGACACCTAGGAATCGTAAACAGACGTTGATGGTCAGGTGTCTTGCCTGTAATGATCTATTGGCCCTTGTGGGTTCCTTCTTACTCATGTACATGCAGCTCTATATGAAGTCTGTTTGGGTCACAAGTCGGTGGTTCTGTGCCCTAAGAGTTTTGCTTCGCGTCTTTGGCCTCTCTTCTGGTTGCGTTACTATAGTGATGGCAGTGGAGAGGTGGTTAGCACTGACCAGGCCATTCCTTTATCAGAAGGTAAGTTGATTTTTCGACACCTTATGTTGCGATTTTTGTGAAAACTCTCAATGTGGCTGAAAAAATACTTAAATGAGTTGCAACCAAAAGCACCTACGCCTATGGCGTACGTAATGAACGAAAGTAGTGAAACACTTGTGTCTAAATAGACGTTGTTGCTAAGCAACATATGTTGCTCAGGTCATAACAATGCATAATGAGATTTTAAAATAAAATGTGACTTAAATTTTACCTTTTAAATAGGATTTTCCTGTAAAGTTATTCCCCCTTGTGCTATAGGTTAGGCGTACCCTTTCTTTTATTTCACTTATTTGCTGTTATATACATTTGAATAGGATTTTTCTCCCGAGTTTTTTTTGTACAAAACTTCGAAAAACGAGAAGACTTTAAAAAAAAAAACAGCGAGAAAGAATGTGTGCTAGTTTATTGTGATGAACGAAAGTGACTTCATAAATCTGTTACGTTTCCATGTCAGGACTAACACATCGACTGTGACAAGTACGAATGTGAGGTTGTCTAATTTCATACGTCTTCTAGTAGTTCAATTACTTTTCGTATTCTTGGAATGTCTGAACACCAGAGACTTGCATTTTTTGACATCTGTGCTTTCTGAATTGCATGACTATTTTCACTCCTTCGTGTAAATACCTAAATTCTAATACATTTTAGGAATTTAAAAGAAAGTTCAGTTGAAAAACCACGTTTACTTCTTTTTGGTTGAAGAAACTGATTCGATAAGCGATACCTCCAGTTGCTCCGTCTGGGGAATTGAATTGCTGTTCTTTTTTTTTTTCTTTTTTTTTAAGTCTTCTCATTTTTCGAAGTTTTGTAACAATTTTAAACAATTTTAATGTTTAAGAAGCAATTACCGGTTGAGAAAAAAGTTGATTTTTGTCATTTAAAAAGTAAAAGTTATACATTATTAATGAGGCCAACGGAACATTGTGTGTAGTATGACTTGAATTATGCTCTAATAATCTATAATTAAGGCAATTGAATGATTCAAATTGATATCGTAGGGGTATAGCGAAATAGCATTTAATACGATAGCATTATTCCGCATGCATGAATTCTAAGAGAAGATGCTTTGATATACCATGATACCGAGTAATAGTAGCCGTTAATAATGTTCATTAGCTATGATTTCCATCTCAATGTAATTAGGAGACAACTACTTTGACGTCAGTGGTGTCCGGTCTATCAGCCTGTTCCTATTACATTCAAGTTCAAAATTTGTGGAAGCCTGGTTTTTGAATACTCTCAGATTTGGCTAAGGTTTTTGTGTGAATAGTTTTATGTTAAAAGGACTACATCATTTTGATCTTCATCTGCGGGCCGCAGAACGAAATGGGCTTCCCAGAAGCCACAAATTCTGTACATTAATAGAAATTTTATTTGTGATAAACAATCTATATAATATTGTCTTATTTGAGGAAATAATTCATTAAGTGAGATAAATATTATTCTTTAATAACGATCTTGATATAAGTTAAAAAAAAAAAAAAATACCTAACTCTTGTGACCGCCGAGCTTGTATAGCAGAAACTAAACGTTTAATATCTTTTGTGAAACTTGTGCTTATCAACTACGTGAATGAACTTGAATTCAGATTTTCATCCGTAAAATCGATTTCGCTACGCTGATTTATTTATCAATGACAAATCCCGTTCGCAAATATACATAACTTGGAACAAACTTTCACAAAACTTTTGCTGTCTTCTGGTGTAGATTAGGATATTTATCCTGAGAGGCATGACTTTAGCAAATCTCTTTTTGTGAATTTTGCTTTAAGTCAAAATTTCTCAAACTTTGAATATACCGCGACCTCCCCTAAAATGTGAAATGAATTTGTACGATCCCTAATTTCATTTTCATTTTGGTTATTTCAGATTGACAAAAAAAAAAAAAAGTGTACCACTTACTTTTAATTAATAATTAAAATTTAATCTATACATATGTAAAATGATAGAAGAAACCAGACATCCAAAGGCTATCCTGGAATGGATACCTCCTTGAAGAAGGAGAAGATGAAGATCTAGGAGGACATGGATGGATGGAGTACGGGAGTGCATGGCAGCCCGAAGGTTAACTGACCAAGACACCTTGAACCGCACTTTATGGCGGGAAAAAATTCCTACCAAAAAATAACTTGTAAGCTGAGGAAACCCATTGTAAATGGAAATACTCCTCTTGAAGAAGAAAAATGATAGAGCTTTACAACTTTTTAAAATAAAATTGTTACATTGGAAATAATAATAACACCTCGCATATAAAATAAAACCTGAGGCAAAATTTAAAAGTTTTACCACCCAAAGTTTGAGACCCTCTGCTAAAAAGCTCATCATTATAATGAATGTTGATTAGTTCGAGTTGCTGACTGGGTTTGGTGGAACAGCTTTCTCCATATAGATTGTTCATGTTTATTAGACGACGTATATTATATAATATTTTATTCTTTATGATAATCAAGATCTTGATATTATATAAAATTAAAATTAATATGATTTTTATGATGATAAAATATTTTATTTTTTATAATAATTAAGTGAAATATATTGAGGGTGGTTGCGGAGTCTACAAAAAAAGTTTCGGGCTGCGGTTTATTCATCACTAATGTAAAATCATTAAAACATGACTGCCTTTTAGTGGACTGATTTTATCACTTCTGGTGAAGTGCTTGTAAATGCATGCTTAAAAACAGATCGTCAATTACAACTGAAAGAAAAGTTTCTTCAACGTGAAATGCATTTTATAGTACACAATTTACTTAATGCTACTCGAAACAAAATTCTGCCACACACGGAGTTGTCTATCGGTAAAATAAAAAAAAAAAAAACAGAACAAACGATATGATGACGTTTCCAATCGGATCTACCCAAGGAAGTGATACAAGAAGCTAAATCAACACAACAACACGTTTGAATCATCTACTGGAACTATGTCTCCAGTAGGAATTGTTGCACCACATGGATTACCATGGAGGCACTGCAGCTAACTGAACACGCTAACCGGCAAAACTCCAAACTAATGACAAGGCACACCGAGCATGTGTAGATATGCGATAAAATTAGTAATGTGGAACGATGGATCACAGTTGGTGTTTTGCAGATAGATGATAAATACACTATGTACGGTAGATAGTAGTCGCGACAAATTGGGTGTTGCGACTAAACAATTACTGCTGTGAAATGGTTGACTTCAACGATGATGAAACTTGGCGTTCTTTATGGTATGGAGGCGTTTCCACCGTTAGAACTGGTTTAATCAATAGCACTTTTCCAAAGTAGGTTATCTTATTCTTAAACATCCTCCAGAATTGGAAGTTATCAGATGACACCATCTATATCTACGAAAGATTTTGTTTTTCCGTCACCTGTAAACCTACCACAGACAGAATTACTTTATTCCCACTAGGCCACTCTTGGATGGACTAGCAGAAGTGTCAGTTTTAAACCTTGGACCACAGATCCCTGAACTCGTACGAGCTTTATACTCCCAAGGATGGGTGTCATGCTAAAGCACAAGCAACGGGTGGCCGTCCGTGGCCTCGCGATTTCTGAGATTTCACTGCATGTAATAAATGTAAAACGAACATTCTTTCTAATTATCTCATTGTGGTCTCACCGAAGCGAAAGCCGCTAATTATATAATGTAAATGAGATATACATACATACATATATGCACCTACTTGTTTCCCTCTGGCCCTTTAAAAAAGTTGATTTTTTTTTTTAGTTTCGGAAAATGCTTGTTCGTTCCGGCCTTTTAAAAAAAGTTAAATCTTTTAAAAAGGCCAAGAATTTTTAAAAAATGTATATTACACGCGCGTATCCAAGTACACAGAATTTATGCCCACAACTTTCGTTTAGCAATTTTTCACATCTGTGTGTAAAAAAACTAAAGTTAAAACACATCAGAAATTATTAGTCAATCTGATAATGAGGATGTCAAGTAGCATAGTTTCAGCAAAATAGTCTTTCCAGTGGCACGTTAGAGAGAGATGAATTTAAGGTCCGGAAAATATTTCGCGCTCCAATTTTCTAGCAGTCCATCTCTTTTCATTAGTTGAACAAGAGTAGTTTCCGCTCGGAGTTATATAACACCTATGGGCCTAGTTCGTGTCTCGTAAATCTTCTCTTTATGATGGGATGTCAGTAGTAAGTGTAGTAATTCTTATCTGAAAAGATGTTAACTGAAATACGTGACAAGGTACGAGGAAGAAATATGTTAACGATTATTTCCATATGCTGAGCTTACAAGTTTAAGCATCGTTTAGAAGAATTCGCACTCTCATCAGAGACACGGTAGAGATCCAGTTCATGGACTTTACTTCGTATGAAATTCCACCAAGCTGGAATTTATATTTGCTGAATTCTTAAAACCTTCTAGCTAAGGAATTCTTATACTGATATCTTTCTTCTCTCCCTCCAACCCTGAAACGTTTTTTCCATATACAACGCTACTAAAGATTATAAAACGAAAACGTCTAGGTTGAAAAAATTTCTTCCAGAACAAATGATGGCTAAGCAACCACTGAGTTTTATTTAAAGAAGCACATAATTTCTCTTTACAAAAAAAAAAAAAAAAAAAAACCGTTTACAAAAAAGTTTGCTTCATATGCCACCACAAAGACAAATGACACCACAACAAATAACTCTAGTCTAGGGAAGGAGGAGGGAGTTGTCTGTGACCCCAGTGTACCAATGCCCTTCTTGCTTCTGTACCATGAAAATTGGCTAGGGAAGCAAGTGTCTTCTCTAGAGCTTTTGATTTCCCATAAATGATTATACAAATTACCTAGAAATGTAGAAGTTTCTTCCTAGAAGACGAGAGAGAGAGAGAGAGAGAGAGAGAAGCAGCAGCAGCAGTACTACTCACTGCACTGCCAGCAAGGACAATAGTTAAGTGATTGCACCACTTTTCAAGCATGTTGCTAAGGTTTGGATTTGAATCCTGGCACTTCACCAAGTAGGGTACTTCTCATCGGAAGTTTAGAAATCTGCACCCAGATCTACTGTATTTAAACGGCATAAGAGGATCAAGGATGTAAGAACCAACACAGAATATAACCCCGTTCTTCAATATTTATAACTGATATGCCTATTGGATTCCGAAGTTGATGGAATGTACCCAATAATTTTGAGGGAGGCCGCCAGAGAGTGTATTGAGCCACTGAGGTTAATTATGAGGGCATTTTTGGACCCGGGAAAGATTCCCTTGGATTGGAAAAGTGCCAACGTATCACCAATAAAGCCGGTTCTAAGAGTGAATTCGGTACCTACAGACCGATTAGTCTGACTTCAGTGGTATGGAAAATCATAGAAGTAATAATTAAGAGTGAAATCCAGGGATTGCACTATTAATTATTGCCTCTAAGATTTAGATAGAAATGGAATTCCGAAGAAGAACATCATGGTTTTGATAAGGGAAAGTCACGTTGAACTAAGCTGCTAAGCTATTTTGACAGTTATTTATGAGCTGGATATAGGAAACAATTTCGACATAGTTTATTTGGATTTTAGCAAAGCATTTGATTCGTGTTCCAGCTTATACGCGGTATCCTCGTGAGAGGTTACTATATAAACTCGAACAGGTTGGGATCGCTAGTCAGATTCTAAGATGGATTGCTGGGTGATTGCAGGGCGGAAGGTTGTGATTAATGGATATTCTTATATTCTTCAGATTGGTGTAACGTCAGGAGCGGGGTCCCTCAAGGACTGGTTCTTAGACCACTGTTGTTTCTCATTTTCATAAATGATATCGACGAAGGGATAGCCAGGCGTTATGTCAAAATTTGCAGATGATGTAAAGATTGGCAGAGTTGTTAATGATTAGTACCACGCAGAGCTCCTTCAGGATGACTTAATGAACAGGCTTCAAGATAGTCAGAAAAGTGGCAGCCAAGTTTTAATGAAGCGAAATGAAGGGTCTTGAGCAACAGCAATCCCAAAATAAATTATACACTTGGTGGGGTTGAATTGAAAACAGTAGAGGAAGAAAGGGATCTGGGAGTTACGATATGGGTAGACATGAAGTTTTTTGAGCAGGGTAAACAGGCGCCCAGGAAAGCTCATGGTGTCCTATCAGTCATTTATCTAACATTATCCTGTACGGATAGCAAGGTCATAATCTCACTGTATAAGGCAATTTTAAGACTGCATACTGTGCCCAAGTATGGAAACTTCATCTGAAAAAAAGACTGAGTTTTTTGAAAGGGTCCAAAGACGGGCAACCCGCGTGGTAAAGTCGGCAAAAAGGCGATTATATGAGAAAGGTTGCCAAAGGTTGCCCACATATTTGGGGGCTGTAAAGGTTGGCAACCAGGTACCTCAAAGATGACCTGATTAAGGTTTATAAGGCTCTGAGAGGGATTAGTAAAATGAATTATTTACAATATTCAGTCCATCATTTGAATTTACTCGCAGAAATATTACTAAGAATAACCAAAGTAATGGCTTTCCAAGGAAAAAGCCCATAAGGAGCAAAACCTGCATAAAAGACCAAATCCTAGAACAATAATTGGTTTTAAATATCTTTGATGCCACTTAAAGTATATGTAAAGAAAAGGAACAGGACTCCAAGATAAATTAAAACAGAACACTAGAGATCATAAATCAAGTTTTTAGACCTTAACTTATACATGAACATACAAGAATAATAATTTTCAGAACACTAGCCAGACCTTTATTTATATATGGAAGTGTGGTTTGGACCATGCGCGAGAAGAATAACGGCTGAAGAAATGTAATATAAAAAATAAATTTTTTGTTTATACTCCAGACGACCACACGACCATTTAGGAAAAGAACTGTTGGCTATCCTATACTTGGAAAAAAAAAAGATATAATAGACGAACTAAAAGAAAAACCAATAATTGAACATATAAAGCTAGAGGAAAAGATGGAGAGGTACAATGAATGGATAATCCAAAACAGATACTGCATTAGAAAGCAACTGGGCAGAGATCTGTCAGAAGACCTCCTCCGCGAGAAAGGCATGAAACTGTAACAGGCCCCGAGGGTTAATGCTTATAAGTAAGATTTAAATTAATGAAACGCATCTTTGCTCCTCTTATAAAACTATCATCAGTGTTAACAGTATGGCATAATGTGATTCCAGCTGGATCTATTATAATCAGATTTTCAAAAAAGTTAGTTGTGGCAGTGGTCACATCACCATATTTCGTATATATTGTTTAATGACGTGGATATAAAGAAAAACCTGAAAATAAAAATAATTGTTATATTAAAATTGAAAATATTTGTGGGTAGAGAAGATCCCCCAATAACCTTGTTTCATAATCGGAAAATCGAATGAACCGTTAATGTGGATCACTTTTTGAGAGTACTATATTATTATTCATCTTGTTTTTATATCCGCGTCACTAAACATGTACTGTATAGGAAATTATATTGTACAAAAATTTGCTGCTTGTATGCAGTCCCCACAATCGTGGCAATAGTGCTGCTACAATCTACTGTTATAATTTTTAAACATTAAGCTTTTGTAACGTTCGCATTTTATTTTTCCTTTGCTGATTAGTTCGCTTTGAAACTAGTTATGAGGGGAAAAATGTTTGAAAAGGCTTCCCTTTCAAAGCTGTATAAAATTTCTATCTATGTTGGAATTTTTGCTATAAGGTGATCGAATGTAAATGAACTACAATCGCTGTTTTTCTACACTATGTGGAAAAAGAATGAGTTCGAATCTTGCCGAAAGAAAAGAAATTTAGCTTTTTGCTCATCTATGGTCGAGGTAGTTTGTCTCGGATAAGGATTGCTTAATTTTTTTCCCGAGAATATAGGTGTTTCGTCCAGCAAACAGGAAAACCGATCATAGAATACACTCAGTTTACAGGAAAAACCACTGATGCCTCATGGAATTAGTTGCCTTGGCGTTTGCTGGAAAACAGGCCGATCCAAGTGGAATTAGACTAATGTACATCTTATATCTTTTCGTCCGGTTATATTGAACAGCCCAATTTTTAAATAAAGTTAATAAATTACCCTCATGCAATTTACATATCTTTTAACATACTTAAATGGCTTTAAATACTTAAAATCATGATTATTTAGTTTACTTTTAGTAAATTAATAAGAGGAGTTTACCTCAATATAGTACGTGGAACACTTCCGTATGATACCCTCCAGAAATTAAAACGGAAAAAACGAAAAAATCGACAACTTACCGGTACATTAAAGTAAAATATAAATAATTAAAGTAAAATATAAATAATTAAATAATCAATTTAACACAATTCAAAATCAATTCAAAACAATTAAAATTCAAATTAACGCAATTAAAAGAATCTAACGAAAATATTCAAAACGATTTTCCTTCCTGAAGCTGACAATGCTTTTCGACCGACTGTCGTGATCACAGGAATGAAAATTACCGAATCAGGCTAAACCTGCAACTTAAATAGTGATTATGTGACTTCGCGCATGCGCGTAAAGGTCCACGCATCGGAGATCAAATATGGCCGCCGAACATTAACAGAATTCTCGTGTAATTTAATTTCAACGGTTTCTGCAATTAATAGTCGCGTATAATTACGTTGAACGTTAAGTATTTTGGCCTCGTTAAATAAAAAAGTATGTTTTTCGTTAATGGCATGAAAGGCTAATTCTGACGCTGCTGAACGAGAAGCACGAACTGAGGCTTCGTGTTGATTTACACGGATATTAAGAGAAAACCGTGTCGAACCCTGATAAGACGAGTCGCAATCACCGCAAGAAATGTTGTATACTAGATCATTAATTTGTGTTGCGAACGCCGAAAGAACCGAGCGATTGTTCAGTATAGTGTGTAACTTCCGTATAGGCCTAGCTATAATTTTAAATTCGGTATCTTTAAAGAATCTGTTAAGCTGTTTGTGCCACTGTTCAACATATGGGACAGAAATAAAGTATTTTTTGATATTACTATTGTTGATTGGTGCAGTATTTTGTATCCTATCCCTAGCTTGTACCCTAATTCGATTTATTGTGTTAATGGGATAACCCCTGTTCAAGAATCTGCTAGTTAATATTTGTATTTCTGAGTCTAAAGCAGAATCCGTCGTTGAATATTTATAGGCATTTAGAAATTGATTAAAGATAATCGATCTTTTGTAGGTGAACGGGTGGTAGCTATTATAATGTAGAAGCATACCGGTGTTTGTGGGTTTTCGATAGATGCTAAATTGTATTTTGTTCGAGTCCCGGGTAAGCGTGAAATTTAGAAAGTTTAATGACTTAGTATCCGTATCTTCCCTTTCCAATGTAAATTTGAGTCTAGAATGAATATTATTAAACGAATGTAAAATATCTTGGATAGTACTATTATCGGTAATAACTAGAACATCGTCTAAATACCTCCCATAGTATGTGATACGGGGACGAAAAGGTGTCAAATGTATCTGCTCAATCGTTGAGAGATAGATCTCTGACATTAAGCCACTCAGGCTCAAACCCATTGGTAATCCAAAAATTTGTTTGTACACCTTGTCTCGAAAGGTGATGTAGTTAGCCTCAACTAATAGTTTAATTAAGTGAAAAATCTCCTTTATAGGCAGCTTCGTATAATTAATCGGTGTCGAGTTTTTATTTAACATATCCCAAATAATATCTAATGTGTATTCAACGTTTACATTCGTATATAATGATGTAACATCTAATGAGAATAAATTGTCATTGTCGCCGAGTCTACAGTCTTTAAGATTATTAAATAATGTATCGTAATTCTTAATCCCAAATTGTATAACCTGTCTAAAAGGTTTTATAATGTTATATACATGTGTGGCTAAGGCTGAAAATGCCGAGTTCCTGTAGGAAACAATAGGTCGAATCGGAAATCCAGGCTTGTGTAATTTTACCTGACCAAAAAGTGTAGGGATATTGTATGTTCTGGACTTCAATTCCTTCAACTGAACCATAGTAATGTAGTCGTTTTTACGATATGTGGTTAACGTTTTATTGTATTGATTTACCAAATTGGTAAATCAATTACGATACATTATTTAATAATCTTAAAGACTGTAGACTCGGCGACAATGACAATTTATTCTCATTAGATGTTACATCATTATATACGAATGTAAACGTTGAATACACATTAGATATTATTTGGGATATGTTAAATAAAAACTCGACACCGATTAATTATACGAAGCTGCCTATAAAGGAGATTTTTCACTTAATTAAACTATTAGTTGAGGCTAACTACATCACCTTTCGAGACAAGGTGTACAAACAAATTTTTGGATTACCAATGGGTTTGAGCCTGAGTGGCTTAATGTCAGAGATCTATCTCTCAACGATTGAGCAGATACATTTGACACCTTTTCGTCCCCGTATCACATACTATGGGAGGTATTTAGACGATGTTCTAGTTATTACCGATAATAGTACTATCCAAGATATTTTACATTCGTTTAATAATATTCATTCTAGACTCAAATTTACATTGGAAAGGGAAGATACGGATACTAAGTCATTAAACTTTCTAAATTTCACGCTTACCCGGGACTCGAACAAAATACAATTTAGCATCTATCGAAAACCCACAAACACCGGTATGCTTCTACATTATAATAGCTACCACCCGTTCACCTACAAAAGATCGATTATCTTTAATCAATTTCTAAATGCCTATAAATATTCAACGACGGATTCTGCTTTAGACTCAGAAATACAAAATATTAACTAGCAGATTCTTGAACAGGGGTTATTCCATTACCACAATAAATCGAATTAGGGTACAAGCTAGGGATAGGATACAAAATACTGCACCAATCAACAATAGTAATATCAAAAAATACTTTATTTCTGTCCCATATGTTGAACAGTGGCACAAACAGCTTAACAGATTCTTTAAAGATACCGAATTTAAAATTATAGCTAGGCCTATACGGAAGTTACACACTATACTGAACAATCGCTCGGTTCTTTCGGCGTTCGCAACACAAATTAATGATCTAGTATACAACATTTCTTGCGGTGATTGCGACTCGTCTTATCAGGGTTCGACGCGGTTTTTCTCTTAATATCCGTGTAAATCAACACGAAGCCTCAGTTCGTGCTTCTCGTTCAGCAGCGTCAGAATTAGCCTTTCATGCCATTAACGAAAAACATACTTTTTTATTTAACGAGGCCAAAATACTTAACGTTCAACGTAATTATACGCGACTATTAATTGCAGAAACCGTTGAAATTAAATTACACGAGAATTCTGTTAATGTTCGGCGGCCATATTTGATCTCCGATGCGTGGACCTTTACGCGCATGCGCGAAGTCACATAATCACTATTTAAGTTGCAGGTTTAGCCTGATTCGGTAATTTTCATTCCTGTGATCACGACAGTCGGTCGAAAAGCATTGTCAGCTTCAGGAAGGAAAATCGTTTTGAATATTTTCGTTAGATTCATTTAATTGCGTTAATTTGAATTTTAATTGTTTTGAATTGATTTTGAATTGTGTTAAATTGATTATTTAATTATTTATATTTTACTTTAATTATTTATATTTTACTTTAATGTACCGGTAAGTTGTCGATTTTTTCGTTTTTTCCGTTTTAATTTCTGGAGGGTATCATACGGAAGTGTTCCACGTACTATATTGAGGTAAACTCCTCTTATTAATTTACTAATATTATTATCAACGTAGAACATATTGAGTATTACAGCTCTGATTCATACTATCCAATTAGTTTACTTTTAAACAGAACTGTTTATATTCGCTCGTTATTATTTAGATTTAAACTACTTTTAAAATTATTTTTATTTTTTCTCAATTATACCTCGTGCATAATACACAAGGTATAATAGAGAAAAAGTAATATGATATTTATATATTTCATCTTGACTACTATGCTACTCAGTGGATGGAATGTATGATTACATTAATAAATATGAGTTAATAAAAAATCGACGGCCTCCGTAGACGAGTTTTTTTTTTAATAAAAAATCGTAAACTTTAACGAAAACTCGTCAATAACTTATAAAAAATCACAGTAAAATGGTTTTTAAAATAGGTTAATGTTCTTAAGTTATATTGTAGAAGTGCATAGGCTAAAGTTATACAGTATCAACTTTAAAGTTTTCAAAAGTGAATAGATATAATGTGAATTACAATCTGTTATGAGTATACAGTACTTGTATCCCTGAGGTTCAGAATCCGATTTATCATGGAAGTCACGTGTGAAGTCATTTAGAATTGTTATTTTTAGTTGTGGACTCGCGAAGTCAATTATTTTGACAATACAGCGTATCCAGAGATCAGCTGGAGAGCGTATATACTTCAACGGCAGCAGCTTCTGCGAACTAGGGATGGGGATATCGTAATGAGGTCATGCAACAGATGCCTCCCTTTTCCTTGCTTTCTCTGAAAAGCAAAGATAAGAGAGAATTAACATCAGAATTGTTTACGCTTTCTCTTCCAAAAATCATTGCCCTAATCATAAATAGATCGTAAAATAAGTTAGAACTCGATAGTTTCTCAGAACTTTGCCTCCACTTTTTTTGAAATTTAAAGATTGTATGGAGGTGTCTGTCATCTTTTCAGTCGCTACTTCTGTAAGGTCTTTAATAGGCGGACATTCCAGTCGGCTGGGTTTTTATCAAAATGGATCCCCGTGTATTTCAAGGAGCCTTAAAGATGACATTTAGCGATTACTTTATCCACTGGTGATCCAAAGCTCAGTTTCGCTCTTCTCTGAAGTGGAATATGGGACATCAACAATAAGTCTCCCATCTGTGTTTCTCTCCAGAAGTTAAAAATAACTTTTTAATAAGGAAAGATTGCGTAGTAGACTTGCTTTCATTACAACCTTTTTCATTTCCATAAAACCAGAACTACAGAGAAAAAGAGTTAGCGATAGAATAATTGTCAATAGTCAGGAGTTTCTACATGTTTCCAACCTGAGAACAGGCCGATTTTTTAGCTGGAGGGGGGAAAGTCGTTAATGGCAAGAGGCATATTTGTATAAAAGTTTTAGATATTTATTGATAAATATAAGTGCCAAGGGCGGTTATAATAATTGTTCGCCTACATCCTATGGAAAAGAGCTGGGTTCGAATCACGTCAATGAAGCGAGGAACTGACGAGATTTTTTTTCACACAGTGGCCGAGTTAATCGGTCTCAGAAGGATAGCATGCTTTTTTTTTTTATTAATTTTTCTCTCGAAAACTCTTAAGGTTTCGTCCAAAAAAAAAAAAAAAAAAAAAAAAACCCAAACAGGAAAACCAACATCGAATGCACAGCCAAAATACCATGCAGGTAACACATGAGCTTCGGCCTGACGAATCCCCTAACATGGAAATGCTCGTTATGCTAATACATATCGCTTTCAGTCTCTCCTTCTTTCACTCTGGCCTTCGCAGTAGAGTTGATATAATCGTTGTCCTCCTCAAACCCAGTGGAAAAGGCTCGAGTTCGAATCCCATCAATAACGTGAGGAACTTTTATGGTAATTTTTCAAAACAAAGCTGAGTTGTCAGTCTCAGGTGAGAATAGCATGGTTTTTCCACCCGGTAACTTGGATATTTCGTCCAACAAATAGGCATATTACCACAAGAACACCCACGGTTTACAGACGTGTGGCACCATGTGGTCAAAGTTGCTGATACACCTAAAACACAACCACTTTCAAATGGTGCTATGTGCATTGTTGACAATATGTTAAACGTTACTTTACGTTTTGTTTATTGTTTGAAGAGCGTAGCATTCTTACGCTTGTGCTCAGATAACTGTCATCAAAATTATGAAAAGTTGTTCATCAAAAGCTATATTCACAGATGTAAATATAACTTTTGATGAACCGTTCATTGAGTATCTTGTTGTCCACAACAATGAACGTTTCTTTTTTTTTTTTTTATGTCTCTTCCATTGTTATTGTTTGCGGATACTAGTAGCTAGTTATTACTTAAGTGGGAGTTGATTTTATGATAACTGAAAAGGGGCTGGAAGAGAAAGTACCACGGTTAAGAGTAAACAAAGCACCAGGAGCTAATGGAATCTACCCAGTTATATTAAAGGAAGCTTCAGCGAAAGAAGTCGTCAAACTTTTTGGCTATAATAATAAGAGAATCTTTGGATTCAGGTGAATTCCCTGAAACGCGTAATTCGCAAATATTTCAAAAGGTGGAATAAGTAACTAGAGACCTGTGATGTTTTAGTTTTTCCCCTCTCCCCTTCATTATTTTCCTTCTGTGTTAGAAATATTGTAGAATTCATAATGATGATATAACACAAAATCAATTAGACGGATGGAATTAGAAGGGAATTACAGTATGGAGATCATATATGAGCAATCTGATTAAATAATCTTTATTATCATCACGGCAAGTTGCCAAGGTTTAATTAGTTATTATAAGATTGTTAGAAAGAAACTACAGTAGATGCAAAAAATAATTTTGTCATTGTTCACTAAGGCCAGAGATTCCTAACTTTTTTTTTTTTTTTTGATTGTCATTTCTCTACTTAATTTTTCCTGCCACATCATTTCCCTTATTCCAGTTTCTAAAATTATAAAAGAAATACCGGGTGGTTATGAAATAAGTTTCCCTATTCAGGAGACCCTAGTTTCAAAACGGTTAGAGTTAGCTGTGAAAATCGGTGGGTTTCTAATTTAGGGTATGGGAAAGCGATTTGTAGAAGGAAAAAAAAAATTGTTCAAATTTCCGCCACCAGGAGAAAAACAGCGCTTCCCTTATGTAAAAGTTGTCATTTACTTCAAGACACGCTGCTTACGCAAATGACATCCTATTAGATAAAAGCAGAGAGTCCAACTCTACCGTCAATGACCATTATGGCTCTAACAAAAAAAGGAAGGTGCTCTTTTAGTAAAACTTTTTTACTAGAATAATAGTAACTCTAATGCAGCACTACGTGAATATCGGAAACTTAAAGGTTTGCATAAAGGGCCTTTGAAGTCTGTGGGGCTTCGAAAACTAATAAAGAAATTTGAAGCGACCGACCGGGAAGTTCGGTGTAATTCCAGGCAGGGGACCAGACTACCACGTATCGGAACGGAGGTAGTGGATGAAGTAGCGGTTGCAATGGTCAGAATGCAAAACACTACCAGTCAGTAGTGCCTGCCAGAGGTATGTCAAGAGCCTTGAAACTTCCTTGGTCTACTGTACGTAAAGTGCTTCGAATAATTTTATGCTGGTTCCCGTACAAGATTCACGTAGTGCAAGAACTAAAGTCTTGTGATCAGCAACAACGAATAGACTTTGCCCTACGATTTCTGGCTCATATGGAACTTGACGATACATGATGATCGAATGATCCTTGCGGTCTGATGAAGCACATTTCACTCTTCATGGGGCTGTAAATGCGCAAAACTGCCGCATATTCTCGCCCATCTGCTGTGCATGAAAGACCACTACAAAATCCATACGTTACAGTATGGTGTGGATTCATAGCAGTTTATAATCGGAACATTTTTCTTTGAAGAGTTTACACCTCATGCCCCCCCCCCCCCCATAAGGTGTACGGTAACTAGTGCACGGTACTGTGCTCTTCTAAGAACACAGTACCGTGCTCTTATCACATTATTCCCGCTCTGCAAAAAAGGCAATACTTGGAGACTGTAGTGTTCATACAAGATGGTATCCCCCCCCACATGTTGGTCGACAAGTGAAGGAACTGCCCCGTTCAACATTCGGAAATGATCGCATCATTTCTAGAGACTTTATGCAGTTCTGGCCAGCCCGATCACAGATCTCAATCCCTGTGATTTCTGGCTATGGGGAAACCTGAAAGACAGAGTTTACCGTGGCGGCATACAGACGCTTGTCGATTTGAAAGTAAGCATTAAACAGCATGTAGCCAACATTCCCAATGAGATGCTACGCGAAACTGTTTCGCACGCAGTCCTCTGTTTTCAGAACGTTATCTCAAGTGAAGGAAAGCACATAGAACATCTGTAGATTTCTAAGTTCTGATATTAAAATCTAATCGTAAGTTAAGTATTCCATCTCATGTATAGTGCCAATTTGAACAAATTTTTTTTTCTTCTACAAATGGTTTCCCCGTACCTTAAATGACATACTCGCCGATTTTCACAGCGCTAACTCTAACCGTTTTGACACTAGAGTCTCCTGAAGAGGGAAACTTGTTTTATAACTACCAGGTATATGGCCAGAGAATTAAATTTTGAAAAGACTTGGTTGTCTAAGAACGCTCTTTGCATTACAAGCACTTAAATGAAAAGGTGAAGCAAAAAAGAAAAACGAAAAAATTCTGAAGAAAAAAAAATTGTATTTTGGATGGCTTTCTCACCGCTTGCTTCTGGTGGCGTGCCTCCCTGTTTAAGAACTAAGGCTTTAGCATTGTTTTTGTTACATTTCCTGTATAAATGAATTTATAAACTTAATCATGTAATTAATGGCAAGCTACTACTGTGGGTAATGGGATGCTCTCTGTGGCAGCGTAGTTGACACGATACATCGTCGTCTCATTGGTGTCAGGCGAATGTTACGTGTTTCCCCCTCTCTCTCTTCCTCCCCCCCCCCGGAAATTTGGATTTTCGTCCAGCAAACTGATCGAAGAACACACGGAATTACGGACAATATACTGACTCCTCTTAGCCTTAGCTGCTTTGGCTCTTAGCACACTCTTTATCGTTGTCGCCACTCATTTCGAGAGGTTTGGATCTATTCCCGTCGTGGAATTTCTAAAGTATTTTTCTGTTGAGTGTAATTAGCGATCTCTGGAAGAATAAGTAGAGTTCCCATGAGTTATTCCCGATTTATCAGCCCACGGACACATTTCTGCATACGTAATAATGGGGGGAAGTGGGAGGGGAACGAGAGCTTTTGTGGAAATATACTGTAAGGCTACTTGGAAGATAAGCATAATACAGGAGGAAGAAAGTGACAAGGTACGGTGCCATTAATTTTGAACTGTGGGCAATGGGATGCTTAAGTGGTTATAAATGATCACTGCTGTTCAGATTAATGTCATGAGTGAGTACTCGATACCAAAGCTTGTAGGTTTTCAGCCAAGTCCTTTACTCTTACCGATATTTATTAATGACACTGATTTAGGTATGTCAAGTTTAATGTCTAAGTTTGTTGATCATACAAAGGTGAGCAGGATGGTAATGACATAATCAGGGTGCACTACTGCAAGATCTTGATAGTTTTTTGGATGGACTGAAAAGTGGCTGCTCAGGTATTTGCATTTAGATACCAGTAATCGTAGGTTAAAGTACGACTTGGTGTCAACAGACCCAATTTAGTTTATAATGACTTGGGATTAATTATAGTCTGATATGAAGTTCTCCGAGCATTGCAGAAAGGCTACTATGACAGCTCGTTGGAACTTTGTTCAGTAGAGACGGAGTTGATTATTCAGTTGTATGAAGCAACGGTTAGATAACATCTTGAATGTTGCATACAGGCTTGGTAAGCTCATTTAGGGTGAATGCAAAGGAAGTATTATTACTAAGAAAGACTTAGGTTTCGTAATATTTGGTAACCAGATACCTGTGCGATGACCTGATTGAGGTATTTTATGCTTTTAAAACGTTGAGCAGACTAAATCTGTGAGCACTTTTGCTCTTTCTCAAATGACATACACGAGGGGACATTTAAATTGAGAAAGGATAATTTCAGAACGCATGCGCAAAAAATTTTGCCTTAGGCATAGAGTAATTTACTTGAATAAACTTTCATTTAGGTTTCTGGTGGCGAGAAGTTAACTAAATTTAAATAGGAATTGGACAGATACTTAGAAGAAATAGGTACACATAAGCGAAGATGACATAAGTTACATTTTCTGTGGCTGATGCTATATATATATAATTTATTTATTCATTCAGTTGATTGCAAGTTACAATCGCCCCTTGTACGGCGTGCAAGCCAGAGGGGTATATTTACAATGCAGATTGTAAAGCCAATGCTAAAAATTTTAGTAGAACAGCATGGATTTTTTTCAAATTCTGCTGGAAGACCCCGTTTTATTAATTAATAATGATTATTATTAATAGTTTATTTTTTGAATAATAAAGAACTAAGACTTCGTTAATGTTTGGAAAGGGCTATGTAGAAAGAAATGAGCTCTTTCTTACTTCTACTAGCTTCTTAGTGGGAGAAGTAACAGCCTTCTACTTAGACTTCGTTGAAGGAAGTAAATTTTAAAAGTAGAACATGAGTGCAAAGAAGTGACTAATTGCGCATAAGCTCAGTAACATTTAAACCTGTTCACTTAGTTGAAAATTTTACAATTCACTCTGAATATAGGTTTCAGCAAGAATTATGATTAATTCAGTAATTAATCACAATTAACAATTACAAGAAAATATTTATTGATTTTTTTTCCTACTTCTACATACATAATTTTGCAGTATGCGGAATATGTAGGTAGAAGTTAGGGGGAAAAATCAGTTTTGATTGCCATCAGAGGTGTAATTACAAATCTTCCCCCTCCCTCCACCCTTTAGCAACTATACCAAGTCATGCCGCCGTGTTTCCTCGCTGTGGCCGATCTGACTCTGTAATAGTTTCTCTATGATTACTGTCCTACATTTTGAAGTTTCGTCATAACATTACAAATTTGATAGTATAAACCCGAGCTATGATGCTCAATACGTTCTACGTTAATTTAAATATTTGTAGAAGAATAAGAGAAATTTACCTCAATATGATACGTAGATCTCTTCCATATGCTACTCTCCAGAAATTAAAACGAATATAACATTAACGCAACGTGATTATAGTAAAAAATAAATTGAAAATAATTAAAAAATCAATTGAACACAATAAAAAAAACAATTAAAAATTAAAAAAAGTTTTTAACGCAAATTTGAAAAAACAATTTTTTTTCCTGAAGCTGACAGAGCTTTTTGACCGTATGTCGTGATCACAGGAATGGAAATTACTGAGTATGTATGAGCATGAATCTTAAATAGAGATTATTTGTCCTTGCTCATGCGCGTAAAAGACCACGAATTGGAGATTAGATGTGGACGGCGAAGGTTAATAGAATTCTCATGTAATTTTATTTCGACGGTGTCTGCAATTAACAGTCTCGTATTTTGGCCTCGTTGAATAAAAATATATGTTTTTCATTAACGGCATGAAAGACTGCTTCTGAACGAGAAGCACGAACTGAGGATGCTTTCTGTTTATCTCTAAAATTCAGCGGAAACCGCGTCGATCCTTGGTAAGAGGAGTTGCAGTCGCCACAAGAAATGTATACCAGGTCATTTATTTGTGTCCCGAAAGAAGAAATGACTGAGCGATTGTTCTGTATAGCGTGTAATTTCCGTATTGGTCTGGCCACAATCTTAAATTCGGTATCTTTAATGCATATGTTAAACTGTTTGTGCCACTGTTCAACGTATGGGACAGAAATAAAGTATTTTTTGATGTTACTATTGTTGGTTGGTGTAGTTTTTTGTATCGTATCCCTAGCTTGTACCCTAATTCGGTTTATTGTAGCAGGAGGGTAACCCCTGTTTAAGGGGTTACCCTCCTGCTACAATAATCTGCTGGTTAATATCTGTATTTCTGAGTGTAAAGCAGATTCCGTCGTTGAATATTTATAGGCATTGAGAAATTGATTAAAGATAATAGACGTTTTGTAGGTGAACCGGTGATAGCTGTTATAACGCAGAACCATATCGGTATTTGTTGGTTTTCGATAGATGTTAAATTGGATTTTATTCGCTTCCCGGTTAAGCGCGAATTTTAGAAAATTTAATGACTTGAGCATCTGTATTTTCCCTTTCGAGTGTAAAATTGAGGCTAGGATAAATATTATTAAACGAGTGTAAAATTGAGGCTAGGATAAATATTATTGAACGAGTGTAAAATGTCTTGAATAGTGCTACCATTAGTAATAACAAGAACCTCGTCTAAGTATCTCCCATAGTATATGATACAGGGTAAAAAAGGCGTCAAATGAATACGCTCAATCGTTGAGAGATAGACCTCCGATATTAAGCTGCTTAGACTCAATCCCATTGGCAAACCAAAAATTTGTTTGTATACTTTGTCTGGAAAGGTGATATAGTTGGCTTCAACTAAGTTTAATTAAGTGAAACATTTATTTAATAGGAAGCTTCGTATGAATAATCGTTTTTCATGCGTTAAACTTCTTTTAATTTTTTAATTGTGTTCAGTTGATTTTTTAATTATTTTAAGTTTATTATTTTTTTACTGTAATCATTTTGCGTTAATGTTATATTCGTTTTAATTTTTGGAGAGTAGCATACGGAAGTATTCTACGTATCTCATATTGAGGTAAATTTCCCTTATTCTTCTACAAATAATATTACAAAATATCTGAAGCAAAAAATTTCACATTTTCTTCGGTTGGCTGGATTGTTAAACCAGTATAAGATACAAATTGAACATTATCTCACTTGGAAATAATGTTTTCAAAAGAAAGGTAACAAAGCAACAGACTGAATATCATTCTTTCGAAGCAGAAACAGTTTGCTAACTCGTTTACTTCAGATCCACGTTGGAAAAGTCTGTAGCACGAGAACGGAAATGTTTTATTCTTTGCTCTCTGGTTTAAGTTTTACGCACAAGTGGTTATTAACACTGTCACAACCAGTTATGTAACAGAAAATTTTCGGATTTTCTATTTAATAAAAGTAAAACCCAATTAACATTAAAAAAATATAATTAAAAGAAAGCAGGTCCTCTTGTATCACCTTTTTGGCTTGGAAGCGATTAGTCAAGAGCATCCACAACATCTAAAGTTTATTTACTGACTCATTGCACTGCTCCGAGTCGGAGGCCAATGCACTATGCGGGTATAAATTCTCGCACATCATACAAGCCGAAAGAGAACAGTATTTTTAACATGGCGATTATTCCGTGCCCCTACCTCTTCCCCTTCCTCATGGGGAATCTTGATGCTAGCCAGTAATGACAGAATTTCCCTGTTATAACGGGAGAAAAAATTCCACGGACATGATGAATATTGCATGCTCGCGACCACCCAGTCGCTATTGGAATGCAAGAACATCCTCTGGGAGTCTCTGTATTTAGATAAAATATTTAAACCAAAATCTTGTTTTATTCGAGATAAAAATAAGACACGGCAGAGTTTTATGATCGTAAATATGTTTCAATTCAAAAGAATACCAACAAATTGGTTTTCTGCAGACCTCTTTTTACTTTGTCAAGCTTTTATACACAAACAACCATCTTCTCCCTAACTCCCCCATCACCAGAAACATCATTTCCAGTGCCATCGGAAATGTCAGCTTAATTTCCTGTCTCTCTCTCTGACACACAGCTAATAGAAAGGCCTTGTTATGTTTTCGATTTATGTTTTGGCATCCTAACAACTGACGCCTGACACTTCCTGATGTCTAAAAATTGCAAGTTTATCAAGTAGAACACGCTATATTCTTTATCGAATGTCAAGGTTAAGAGCGAAGATGATTTTGGCAAACAATGTTCAGCAAGTTCCACAGTCATGTTATTTTTTTTATTTTTTTTCCATGCCTGTTCACCTCTTCCCCCTGTTTTTTTGAATTATAACATTCTTCAGAAATTTCAGTTCAGTTTATTTCAGCTTATTTCTGTTTATCTGTATATCAATAATTATAAATGATAAAACCCCATTTCCCCTGTGAATTGCCATTTTTATGCATGAATGTGTTCGTCATATTTTTCAGTCCTCATGTAAAGCTAGACTGGCAGTGGACCGATTTTCATGACATTTTATAGTTGGGTCTTTTAGGTTTGTTGAACCATCTCAAAATATTAAACCTAGACAAATTCCGACGCAGACTTTCTTAAATTTCTAATTTTTCTATATATATACACGGAAATATGTTTCAGGTGTTTGGACATACTCGTTAAGGAAAAGCCAAATCGGCGTCAGATTTTCAGTGTTCTAATAGTGGTTGGGAAGGTTTTAGATTAATTTCGGTTTCCCTGAATCCTCTTCCTCCCCACAAAAATCAATTTATTGTTTCGGATGTTCGGAACATTACTCTAGAATAAATAAATCTTTATTGTGAAGTACAGAATTACAACACAATATCCCATCACGGCGACGAGCGCCAGGAGTTTTCATGTGGCAGCTTGAAAAAACAGAATAACATAAAAAAAAAAAAAGGCATGCAAGTACAAAATCAGGTTACAAAATATAGCATATAAATACAAAAAACAGAAAGCAGCCTAACAGTGAATCAGCAGGTCTCCAGTGACGACAGATTTGACTGTGGATGGGAACGGGAGAATCGTGATTCTCTTTCAGTAGATCAGGGATCAAGGGCTTCGAAGGCTTTGATAAAATTGTGTCTGTGCTTCTTGTTACTTGTTATGCTGTCAAAGTCGACGTCCACACAGTTCAGGGCGGCAAGCATCTGCTTGGGAAGGAATCTATCGGTGAGTTCACACCTATTGTGGTGAGCCTCAAGTGCGTGTGACGATCTTAGGCTTGGCTGTGGGATCTTCCAAGAGAAGGAGTTCCAAATATTAGGAGATGATACCTGACCTGTGAGGAGTGCGGCCATGATCAGGGACTTCACTCTCGAGATTTCCAGTGCTTGTGCCATCTTGGCAGTTGTGGTGGCGGGAGGCAGACGAAGCTTGGTATTGGCCCATTTCAATAGCCAGTATTCAGCAGTGTACACTCGCTTAATGTTTGTGGGCGCGGCTGAGGCCCATATTTCTGCAACATAGAGAATGGCGGGGTAGATTGTAGAGGGCGCCTCCGTAGCCAGGTGGGCAGGAGCAGGCAGTGCGTAGCACACGCTTCTTGATTAGACCTGGATTCGAGCCCGTGCCCACCAAATACGGAGGATGCGGAAAGGTCAGGGATTGACCGCTGCATATCCCCGGAGCAATATGGCCTTAGTTGCTAATGCTCCTAAAAACCAAATAACAAACAAACAATAACAAACAGAGTGTAGAGATGATGAATAAAAAAAAAAAAAAAAAAAAAATTATGTTTATACTCTGACGACCAAACGGTAAGAGGAATTATCTTTTAACAATAAGGGGATGCCGAACGTGTAACAGCTGCTGCTTAGAAATCCACCTAGGACGAGAAAATTTGTTATTGATTTCGTCGATCTGATTGACAAAGGACATCTTTTGGTCAAATAGAACGCTAAGGTCTGTGTGCGAGAGCACGTTTGGTACTGGTAACCCTCCTAGTGGTGGCACGGATTTAAGGGAAAATATAACCTGAGCAGACTTCTGTGGGTTGATTTGAAGGTTGAAGCTTGCAAGGTACAATTCAAAATCCTTAAATTGCGAGTTGATTCTGTTGCTGAGCTGAGCAGGGTTGTCGCCAGAGTTAACTTGCGTCAGCAGTTTTAGGTCATCAGCATAGCATAAGAGGCCATTCATGAAGGCAGTGATGGGCACGATAATAGCCGTGAACAAAACACAAGATAGGACACCCCCCCTGCAGTACTCGGGCAGTTATGTCACAGGATAGGGGATGTTGTTCCCGATGGAGAATAAGTGTTCTGTGATAGAGCAGAGATTCAAGAAAGCATAGCATATCACCTCGAATGTGAAAATTTTCTCTAATAATGAAAAGTCATCGAAAATTTCCGTGTGTTTCGTTGAACCTTGAGAATGCTTTAGTTCTTCTCTATAGAAATATTACTATAAATTTGGAACAACACTCCGGCCCTTTCCAAAATCTCATATCGTTAGGTTAACCAATTTCCCCTGTTCCTCCCCTTAAAGAACTACTACACGAAATTATACTTAGTTATTGTTATTATTTTGGTTTTTAGGAGCATTATCAACTAAGGCCATATTGCTCCTGGGATATGCGGTGGTCATTTCTTGACCTTTCCGCATCCTCCGTATTTGTTGGGCACGGGCTCGAACCCCGGTCTAATCAAGAAGCGAGTGCTGCTCCTGCCCATCTGGCTACGGAGGCGCCTTATACTTAGTACAGTTTTGTTAAACACTTGGAGAGGGTGCTCTGTGGCGACTGGAATCGGTCGTAATTCACTTCCGCTCCGGTGAAACTAGTGATTTTTTTTAATTTATTTGTGATCTGACTTCATTTCATCTTATAGTTTTATACCTCTTAGATCAATCACTTAGCTGGATTTATTTCTTAACTCAAATTACTTATTTCAGAAGATATACTTGTTTAAATTAGCAGTGTCGCTACCGGTGATTTTGGTTCCGAAACTCGGCATAGTAGGTAATCATTTATTTATGTAATTATAAATAATACATTTAACTGATTACAAATAGTACTGTAAATAACATTACAGTCTCACATAGGCTAGCTTAATTTTGTATTTAGTTAAGTATTTAAACATTTACAGATTAATATTTAAGTGTTTCCGGTAATCTTGGCCCGAAATATGTATCGCGAGTAGGAACTCTCTTGTAGACCTTAGTGCAGTAAACTGTATAATTCATACTTACAAATACAGTATAAAGGTAATTAAACAATGCTCCTCTGGATTTAGATACATTACTTCACAATTGGATAGACGTTAGACACTTTGCAATTTTAAATTTTATTTAAAAGATATTGAGGATTCACCTAGAAAAGTTAGTCATAACATGGAAAACAACATCGTGACTGATGGCGGAATTGTCAGCTGCGGTTTTCTCTGAGTTCGGCCTTTTTGCATGCAGTTGTTGCATGTGTCGATCTTCACATACTGTTAGCGTGACTGAGTCTTTGAGGATGCGAGTTGATGCCATGGAGCAAATTTAGTCTGTGGGCCCACAGAGATTCAAATGTCTGATGCTGTGTCCGACAACATCTTCCGAATCCTTCCAGAAATGGATCAGCCGATACAAAATGTTTTGATTCTGCATGAGGTAGTGTTAACTGAGGACCCAATTTCCCTACTGGGGGAAACAGGAAGAAAGGCAATTAGCATAGAACTAGAGTATGTCTGCCGGAGTTTGCAAAAATTAATGATGTAACAAACAATTTATCAGCTCGTAATGGTACTAATCAGTGCATGGTATTACATGTGAGGAATAATAATTTAAAAATTAAATGAGCTGATGAATTCATTGTGAAATATAAGGTCATGTTTTAAAAGTGTCACGAGAAAAGACAAAGTTCTTGTGGCTGCAGTTCTGCTGAGATATGACAGGAGGGATTTTATAATGAAAGGGATTTTATAATGGATTAATTAAATAAATACAAGTAAAATTTCTATTTATATTACGGGACGATTATATAAGGTAAGTGCAGTTCATAAGATACATAGAGTAAATTAATATCACCGTATTTAGTAGTCACGCGAGCTTGAACCACCGACTCTCAAATGCGTATACTTGTGTATTCTCGCGCTTCACCACTCGACTAATGCGGCCTATTAGGTCTGAACGACTCTGCAAGTTTATCGGAGGAAACTTATCTCAGCATGGCTGGCCTTAGTAATACTTATAATTTATTTTGTAAAGTCTATTCGCTTAAACAGTGGAGGTGCAAAGGTTTTTGGCAGTTCCATTAAGGATGCATTTAAGGGTTTAGGAAACTTCTAGTTTGGGGAGGGTTATGGAAGTTAGCACAGGATCGACTCAATTCAGTGGCATGGGACAAAATTATACTTGCACTCTCGCTGAGAGTGTTTTTGCGCAACCATTAATTACCATAAACACTGAAAGGGAAACTACAATAGAAGCAAAATCCACCAACACTAAGAGAGACCAAATGGAAAGACACTTTTAGGTAACTATAAAGGTGCATCAGGGTTATTAAAAACAGTAAATCAGGGTTGTAAAAAGCTATAAGGGAGTATCAGGGTTGTTAATATGAATAAAGTACAAAACTTAATTTGGCTATGCAATAATACCAGGAGTATTGTAAACAAATGAAATGAATTTGAGCTTTTGATCACAGTCGATTAGCTGATGTAGTAGGGTTTACAGAGATATGGTGTGACTTCGAGATACGAGATGAATAATTGCATTTGGGTGAATATTTTGTACTCAGGAGAGAAAGCAAGGGACAGAGAGGTAAGAGAATGATACTACTGATAATGAAAGTGCCTAAAGGTGACAAGGCCGTTCCCCGAATCAGATCAAGGTAACGCTGATGTTGATTGATTGCGGTGTGGAATGACTTGCAGTAAAGGGAAGATAGTTGGAGTGTGTTACATGTCAATTGACTCTGTGGAATGTGACAAAAACCTCTTCAAGCAGATTGAATGGGCTAATTATGATTGTCATTTTGGGCCACTTTAACCTACCTTCTATAGACTGGAGTACATTCATGTTTTTTTTTTTTTTTTTTTTAACAGATTGGTTGATTGTTATTTATCTAAGCAATCTCGTACCATTGGGTGGGGACAGGTGTTATGGGATTGCTGGTACCCATAGGACTTGCACTACTACCTATGGATGCGGGATTTAGTTCACTAAGGAGAATACATGAACCGTTTGGCCTGCCTCTACGCGATGAGTACTGGGAAGCAGCCTTTATGGTAACAAAGTTTACCAGATACAACTGAACAACACACATGCATGCATGCATCACAATCCTCATTTCTGGCCATTTCACACGACGGAGTTGAACAAACTTTCAGGAGCTGCTCTACATAAAGCACAATTCGGTATGTCTAGCACATGTCCATGTCCTAATGCTGTTCACTGGTGAGTGATTTAACCATATGAGACATGTTTTGGCTTCAGTAATAAAGTGTATTTTGAAAAGTGCAATACAAACATATTTTATACATCTTTTATTTCTTAAATTTATTCCGGTACGATTTTTATTTTTTAATGATTCTACGCTACAATTATATTTTGTTATGGTGGCAGCTTTAACGAAAATATTTTGTACAATTAATGCGATATAAAAATACATTGTATTAATTGTAAGGAGTATTTTTATTTATTTTTTCCTTCTGAAGAAATAGTGACTTCCACTGCTCGATGAATTATAAATACAGAGTATGTCTAATTGCTCAATTAAAAATCTATAGTAAATCCAAAAGGCTCTGAAAAGATTTTCCCACTTGAAAGTTGCGTAGCGTCACCACTGCCTTATTTTAAAACCAATACTGTAGATTGTTTTGAAAGAAGTTTGTGACGCTTCGCCGATGTGCTATTTTAAGTGATTCTGCTCTTTATTTTTTTATATTTGTGTTTAGAGATTATTTAGATTACTCACCGAAAAACAACTTTGCTCGATGAACGTAACAAATGTTTAATGCATGATTATTTATTATTCATTTCATAAGTTTTGTTCGTTTGCAGGATTAACTATTTTCAGTGTAGCCGAATCTAGTTGTTTTTTTGTAGGATGCATTAGATAAATTTCGTAGCGCCATCCAAGTTCTTATTTTTATTTATGCTTGCTTTTATTATGATTGTTAGTGTTGTATATTGAATTTGTCTAGTTGACAAAAGTAGGTAGTCGTTTCTTACCCTGTAGAATTTTTGTTTCTGAACGGAACATTATATCACAGTTTACGTCAGGCACAGCTTTACTGGAACAGTCACGTCATTCGATCATCGTGTATTGATCACAGATTAGATATCCATTAACTGCGCATTACACGTTTGTCGAATTGCTGATGGAAAGGGATTCAGTGTAGTGCAATATATCCAAACGAAAGTGTTAATTCTTAAATTTTGGCCGTATCGAGTGGTACACGTTCAACAGACAAACTCAAATCTCTTCTCAGGCCCCAATCATTTTGCATACTTTAACATAATGCGGTTTTAGTGAATTAAAAAGTAGTTTTTGATGTTACATCAGGAAAGGCAGGATTACCAAAATAAGAATAAATTTAAAAAATTTTTTCTAGCTAATATTGTATTTTCAGAGATTAAATCAATTTTAAATTGGTTTAATCTGTCAAAATTTTCTGAGTTACACTTTGAATATCCCTCCCAACAGGTATATCAAATAGATCCCCATTGTATTCATAGAGCTACACCAGTTTCACATATGGAGGATATACTCCATGCCCTTAAAGAATATCTTGTAATTTCCAGGTTGAGTTCTTTTCTATAAAAATATTTGTTTCTCTTTTGAAGATCGTAACAAAGACCAAAGCATGCATAGGAAAACTCGTCATCATATCTTGTAATAATAGGCCAGTGCTTTCAAAACTTTGACACCGATACCCTACGTACGTGCCAAAAATAATTCACTTCTCATCCAGAATTTTGTAATTATTCAGCGCCCACTTTTTTTTATTCGTTATCTTCAAGTTGATGGCAAATGCATAGGTACGCTACTTTCTTTGTTTCGGACCAAACCATATAAGCAAGAGTAAGAGAATGTGTACGGTACTAAGCACAATCTTATATCAAGGCTACATTACATTAGTACATTACATTACATTGTTGGCTACATTACATTAGTTTTTAGCTTTCAAAAAAAAAAAATTGTTCAGAGCTCTGGCCGCCGAGCATGAAGTATGTGAAGAAATAAATGTAAATTTTTACTTGTGGTAATCAATTACATCAGTATATGCTGTGAAAGGAAATCAGAGTGAAAACAATTTTCTGCTATACCCTTGGAATACGATCCTATACCCACTTTGGAAAGCTCTGTCCTAGGTCATCTACAGTATTTGGATACGTATTTAAAAAAAAAAACAAAACGCAAACAAAAATATATTTTTGGAGTATATAATTGTAAATTAAAATCACTTTCTGTTACTACTATAATAATTTTGAATTTAAAATTTTTAAGCTATGGTGTGTGTGCACCCCTTGTGATTAAGAAAAACCGAGTTAGTTAAATGTACACAGTGCATTATATTTCCAGCGAGTTAGCAGATAGTAAATAATTCATGATTTATAACAAAATAAGTCAGCCCATCGACATGAAAATTTGTTACAAAGATTCCTAAAATATTCTAAGTAAGCGGAGTTGAAATTTATATTAAAATTTTGAAGTGGATCAGCGCTCCTGTACCAAATTTTCAGTAATATTTCTGTATGGAAAATTGGGGAGAAAGTGCTATGAAATAAGAGTTCAACTAATCAGAACCACCCCGGCGATTAATAGCTTTTATTGTCGATTAATACGAAAACATTATTTATTTATGCCGATTTTTGTAGTGGGCGGGACAAGGGCCCTGAAGTCGTAACTGGGGCTGAAATTTCCCAAGTATCAACAGAAGAGCATATTGAAAATTTTGCCGCAATCCAACTTTTCGTGCCAGAGTAAAACGCGAAATATACTTTCATTTATATGAATATATTTCTGTGGTCGGGGAGTGGGGAGAATGGGAGGCTATGATTGATCTTAAAAGCTTTCCATGGACCAACGAAACATACGTTGATGCTATCGTTTGAACTTTTCTTATTAAGTAGTCTAATCATCTGATAACATACTTCCATTACAAATTAAGCAGTGTACGCAGCGTGTTACATTTCCCACGCGTTCCATTTTTTTTTCCCATTAAAATAATTGATTTTTTTCTTTTTCTGTGATTAACTGAAGTGAAAAGTAAATATAGCTATCTTCTTATCAATTAAATACTGAGATTATAACTTTATATAACACTTAATAAAACTCTAGTTTTATTCTCGAAACTTAGTCGTTCCATTTAATTACAATTGTATAATATTTATTATTTTTCTCCCATATACTTTTTAAGTCGATTTAGATCTTAGAGAATTACCAATAAGTTCTTTCCGGTGAACTATCTAGCGGCTAGTTTTCGAACACTGTTTCAGAGCTGTGCCCTTGTAATGCGCAGGAATATTGTATATTGCCACTATGCCCATCATAACATCAAAAGATATCGCTCACGCTACATGATGGAAGAGGTGTTGTTGCCGGAGCTTTGATCTGAAGATTTAATGGGTTTGTGACGACTCCAAGCCTCTAATAAGTAAAGTGGTGTTGGGCCGGATGATATGAGTCATCTATTTCAATGTTTGCTAACCTGTGCTCTGCTCCGTGGGACTTGACAGTAAAACACCTTTTTTTTGCTTTAAGCAACAGTCCAATTAGTAGTGATGGGAAATTACACATTACATGGTTATTACATATGTTAATTCTGCACGAGTAGCATATTTAAAAAAATAGTTATTAATATATTTACGCATGTATAGTTTAATATTTTTAGTCAACCGTGGTTGCTGCCTCAAATATAAAAGTATTCTATATCTGAAAAAAAGGACGGGAAACACTGATCTATTTGACTTACTCGTTGCTTAGTTGAAACTTCGCCTGTATGATAAAATACCTGCTGGAGTTCTGCACCATTAACACTCAGTCATTATTTGCATAGTTATTATTGGAATATTCGTAGAATGGACATATATCTATATATATAGGAAAAAATCACGGAAGATAGCATTACCCATCTCTACTTAATGCTTTTCTCTCACCCCCTCATTCTTTGAATGAGTTACAAGTATTTTTGTTTTTGTTACTAGAATATTTGTTTGCTTGCTGTGAAAAGTAACAAGGTGGAATAAAGACTATTCTTGGCGCTATAAACTTATTGCCATCATTGGAATTCTGCTCGATTTATCAGTATCCTCATTTCGATCGGCGCAGATGCGGAACACATCACCTAGTTGCCATTAGACAGTAGTGCTTCAGTGGATAAGTTAACACTGTCATCATGTTTAATGGAGAACGTCGGCAAACATCTGTGGAAAGCATTTCAGAAATACCATCCCAGGCTTTTATTATGGAGGGGATGCTTCGAGAACGATCGATTTAGCAAACAACTTGAAACAAACCCATTTCCTTATCACATATCGTGTATTTAAGAATGGCTCCGGTCATGGATTGGCATTTCTTCGCTTCGTGTTATGAGGATATTCACACTCTCCGCAAGGGGTTATTTTTAGCATATAGTATGCCCGTGAAGAGAAACAAATTTTTTTACATTGGATCATATGTTAGCTCAGAAACTATGCTTGTTTTCCATGGAATATTTATGTATGTATGTACAAGAAATGGAAGGGGAAGTTATGGTTAATAAACGGTCTTGTGTTGCTAGTAAAACTATTATTTGACATACTGTATTGAAATTATGCTTATATTGAACAAGCAACATTATCCAAATTACAAAACAGAATGAAAAATCAGCTCGATTGACATGAACTTCATATGTTTTATGTGGTGCGGTCTATGCCAATGCCAAAGATATTTTAAATGATAATGTATGTATGTAAACGTGTACAGGTAGTCTCCGATTTACGTCAGGGGTGTATTCCTATTAACGGTGACGTATATCGACACGACGTAAATCGGACATGATTTATATGTTATAAAGAGGAGATTAGTTCCCGTGGTCAAATTTTTGGATTCTCCAACTTAATTTAAGCTCACTTAAAATACTCGTTAAAAACAAAAATTAAACAAATCAATATCACACACATACGAGCGAGCGGGCGTATTTTTTAATTTAGAATTTTGAAATTAAGATAACGTAAATCGGAGATGGGCACTTTTCAGATTTAAAGAAAAATACAATTTGTACATTCCAGCCGTTTGAAAAAGGTCGAGGATCAAATCCGATCGATGAAGTGAGGCGATTCATCGCTTAAGGCTTCCTCCAGAGAAGCTCCCTTCCTCTTACCTCGAATTTCTTCGTCTCACATACAGAATACCAGTCTTAAAATATACACACAAATACAGAATATACAGAAAAATGCTGATTCTAGTAGTCTGACTTGCTTTAGCGCACACTGATAATTCCATTCTAAAGTCTTTATTCGGTTTAATTAATTCCTTTATAAAGCGGGTAGAAATGGAAGTCGGAGATTTTATTATATACACTTGGGTGTTTCTAGAGGAATTTCGAAATTCCAGAAAGTTTCTTTCAGTGACATCATGGCACTCACACTCCATAGTGACAGGTTTAAAGAGTTGCAGGTCAGTAGACTCCGTCTAATCTCTTGTGACTGTTTCCACGACAACTAGCATTGTTTATATCGCTAAGACAGAAATTAAGCATTTAACGAGAGTACATCACTTCCTTACAGCTTATTGGATTTCATCTCCTCCTCTTCCCAGCGCATTAAGAGTCACTGGCACCAATAAAAGCCTAAAAACAATATCATATAATGAATTAAATACAGAAAAAAAATCCAAACTCTGAAACAAATAACACTTGCCGTACCAGATTATCATTATAACTAAATTATAATGATAATTAATGGTAAAAAGTGCATAATTGTAAAATAAAGCCGAAGAAGATTGATAAGGCCTGTTGTACATTTACTTCTTACCATCACGTGCAACGTATCTTTAATACAATTTTACACAAAGAAAATGGTTGCACTAACATTAATTTGTTAGCCTTAATTTGCTAGCTCAGCTCAGAATTGATTAAATTATAGCGTATACGTGTTTAAATTGACCTTGGTTCGAATCCACAAAGCACGGTCTCTTTGGTCGTATAATAAGAATTGAGGAATCCATTTATCTGAATGGAGAAATCAAATTCTTTAATATACAATTGCTTTCGAAAAGGAAGAAGAGCTAGTTACCATCTGGCCTTACGCAGAATTAATGCAAGCTCTGGAGGTAATCAACAAAGTTTTGTAACATCAAGGATGTTTAGACACTGCTGTACATGGTCAGGATAGAAGCAATCCTAGACTTGCTGAACCCTAGGCCAGGGGTGACAAACCTATGGCACGCGTGCCCAAAGTGGCATGCGTACAAATTTTTTGGGCACGGAATTCAGAGCGTCCCAAAAAAAAAATTCAAATTTCAAAATAACATCACTCCAGGAATCCACTTTGAGTCGTGATCAGCGCACGCCCATTCTCTCTGCCAGGCATGTAGTGACGTCACCACCATTGAGTAAATATTCATGCAGTGATTTGTTTGAAGTCGGAGTAGTGAAACGTACTGCCGTAGCCTAGTGGTCAGGCGCGCGGGTGCATAAGTACACGTGCCTTGAGTGACCGGGGTTCAAGCCCATGACTGCTGAATTCGGTGTTCTTTCTTGTATTCTATCTATCTTGTTAACTCCTCTGACTGTTTGGTCGTCCCGGAGTATAAACAGAAAATTTATTTATTTATTACTGAAAAAAATGTGTGATTATTCAAGAAATGCTTTGAATAATGCGTGCGAGGATAGTTTTTTTTAAAAGCTTTAGGCAATTTTGGCACGCACCTTTAAAAAGATTCGCCACCTGCCCTGGGCAAAACACTTAGGATTGCGTTCTATTTAATATTATCAAGTTGACAGTACATTAAATAATGCGTATTATTGCGGATTTCTCGTTACCGATTATATTCATACTAATGAACTCCTTCTGTAATGTATTTTGTTATATTTTCAATAATTTCCATTGTCCTTAACATGACTGCAAAGTTGGAGTGAAGGGAAGTAAGCCGTTGTTTCCCTAAGTAACATATTCAAAGCATTTTTTCTTTTTGAAAGTTTTTTTTTTTTTTTTTTTTTTTTAAATCTTTCTTAACTAAATCAATGTTTTCGAAAAAGCACCCTTTCGTTCTTCTATGCTGACTTTTGTTGTAAAAAAAAAAACCTTTATTTTTTTTAAATTTACCTTCTCTGTAAATGCGATGCCAACTTTTAATGTGCTCCGTGTGTATGTCGATCGTATTTTTGTTAGATGGAAATCGGCAAGACGCAATGCATCAAACTTTGTAGATCATCTAATGAAAAGCAAACGAAGCATGTAACCAGAAGCCGTATTCAAGGTTACCTACCATAAAAGAAATCTTGATGCATCTGCGACACGGATAATGAGACAGCTGTCAACTGGATGTCTTCTATTAACGTAACAGAAGCAAACAAAGCACTCTACAGGCACCCAATTGATTATGAATTTGCAATAAAACAGTTTTTGACAAGTTCATAATCAAACGCGCAGACATTAAAAACAACCAGCTAGCGACAAACAAAAGCGCACTCTTCAGCCATCTACAATGGCGCCATCTAGATTTTTATGCAAAATGTAATTAGTGCAATTGATGACAGGCTGTTTTAGCATTTATCAGTCAATAAATTGATGTAGTGGTCTCTGGAGGGAATATCATTTTCATCACAATGGGAATTATATAGCCATTTAAGAAAAAGGCTGAATTCTTTACCTGGATTATTAAAACTGCATAGAATAAGGAAGACAAGTGAAACGTTTAATAAAACCTTACGTTTAATCGTTTAGTTCGTGATAATGCCAACATGAAAAGAAGACCAATAGTGATTTACGAGGAATATCTCTAAATCTATACAGCTATTGCACCTCCGAAAACTGTCCTTTCCGAAATAGTGATTACAAAAAACTGTAGGGGTCGTAGTAAGTTTGAGAAGTTCCACTTTCTGACCCTTTAAGTGTGAAAATTTTTGTACTTTTCAAATGGAGCTGTGTTAAATAATCTCATTTGAGACGCATGATTTTTCTGTCTGAGAGCTGAAAACATCCTTGCGAGTGTTCGCACTCAAATAGACAATACGCCCTTAGAGCGTATACAGTTTGCTTATGGATTTGTGCATAGCATAAACCCTTGGTGCTGCCGATTGTGGGCTATGGTGTTATTATATGGACGCCATAGCACAAATTCCGAATCTTTCAAGCTAGAAATAAGTATTTTTTAAAAGAATGTCTTAAACCAGTTAAGTTTGTTGTGAGTGATTCCTAGAGCAGAGCAGGCTATACTAGATGGCATTACAATTCATAACTTTACAACAAACAATGAAACACTAACGTTCAGAGATTCTCTGACTAAATAGCTTAAAAGTAACGGATGATCATAAATCTCAATATTTGTAGTTATCTATTTGACAAGTTTCTGAATATCTCTGAATCATTGGGGTTCGAATCTGGACCGCGTAGTGGCCACTTTTTTGTGGAAGAAACATTGGTTTCTTCCATCAAAATGTTCTCTTAATGATGCAAACCACTCCAGAGAATAAATGGGGACGCCCCATCCTTTTGAAAGAACTCCCGACCCAATCCTGTAATTAAGTCCGAAATGACATTTTCCAGCAAATCTGCATAGCTCTGTCCATTCACGGATAAGACAAACCATTACATAATGTTATCTTTTCATTATGTAATGGTTTGCCAGTTATTGCGTCTGACTCTTCTTAAGACCATACAACACAGTTATGCGTATTAAGAGCACCATGAAGACAAAAGTAGCCTTCGTCGAGCCATCAAATGCAATCTACCGTAATCATTGTTGCTCATATTAAGTTGAGTGATACACAGGTGTTCAAAATTCAGCTCGACTCGGTTTAAAGACAACAACTCGAACTGTTTTGAAATAAGGGCCCAATTTCAGGATCTTGGTTATTCTTTTGCATATGGATGTCATGGGTAATTTTAATCATCTGAACACCACCCTTGCACTGCGTTCTCCTTAGGGTGATGGTAAGAATAATTCATTTAGAGTTTAACTAATACTGGCAATGGTTTCTACACTGCTCGACAAAATTAACAGAACGTGGTGTAACTCGTGCAGCTTGCAGGACAAAATTTGGTATGGTAGTGTACCATAGAATAACGATGAAATGAGGAGACAGCGAAAAATTTCGGCCAGGTATAAGGCACATTTATGGGGGTTGTATAAGAATTACGAAAAAGGTCACATTATAGAAGTCGATACAAGATGTTCGAAAATGTGGTCACGCTACGTATGATCCCCTCCAATGGATAAACAGGCCTGGCAGCAGTGAACCATGCTCGATATAAGGGAGTCTATAAGATTCTGCAAAAACAAATCCCATTCTTCCACCAGCGCAGAACTTAGTGCACCAAGTGACCGAGGAGTTCGCTGTCGCCGTGCAGTGCGACGCCCAAGGGCGTCCCACACATGATCGATCGGATTTAAGTCTGCTGATCGTGCTGACCACGGCAGTCGTTGAATATCTTCAGTTTCAAGATAATCCTCCAGCACTTGAGCTTTATGTGTAGTGGCCTTATCGTGCACGAAAAGAAAATCTGGGCCAACCGCACCCCTAAAAAGTCGCACATAAGGTTCGAGAATCTGCTCACGGTACTACTTCCCCGCAGTTACAGTAATCCTATCAAAAACATGGTGAGGTGCAGCCATTAATTATCAATCCACCCCACACGAGAACACCACCTCCACTATATGTGCCCCTTTCTCTGATGTTGGAGCGATAGTACCGCATTCCTCGTTGTTGTTATTTGGTTTTTAGGAGCATTAGCAACTAAGGCCATATTGCTCCCGGGATATGCGGTGGTCATTCCCTGACCTTTCCGTATTTGGTGGTTACGGGCTCGAACCCCGGTCTAATCAAGAAGCGTGTGCACGCACTGCTGCTCCTGCCCACTTGGCTACGGAGGCGCCCGCATTCCTCGTCTCGATGAAATAGCGTCTAGAATCCGTAGGCTAAAACGGGACTCATCAGAGAACAGAACTGTACCCCATTTGTCAGACTTCTAAGTCATACGTTCGTGGCACCAGTTTCGACGAGATCTACGGTGGTTTGGGGTTGATGGGATGTGGACATGTGTATACACGGGTGTTAAAAGACAGTGCAACACCTAGGAATTTCATATTTCTAACCCTTTTTCGCGATGGTATGTTACATTAATGACTAGCATCACAAATAGAAATATAAACAAAAGATATTTATTAATAGTTAAGGCAAAGCTAAGTAATATTTGACAGGATCTCTCAAAATATTCCAAAATGAGCGTTTGCAACCTTTATACAACAGTTTTTTTAAACACGACAATTATGACTGAAATGTTATTAGAAGCCCTCGATTTTCTTCAGTTTATCATTTTAAATGGAAAACAAAATGAAAAGTTCACCAGGTGCAAACTAATATTTAGTTGAATCGTCTCTGGTCCTGATGACAGCAGCACACCGTCAAGGCAGTGACAAGATCAATTTCTGAAGATAATCAACTGATAGTTCGTGGTTCCAAACACGAATTATGAAGTTCACGAAGGGTCTTTAGTTTCTTTCTGGCAACTGCAGATTCCACACGATGCCAACAGTTCTCTATATGATTCAGGTCCGAGCTGTTTCCTGTCCATCTAAGAGTTGTAATGGACCGTTCTTCCAACCATTTTTTTCACCTGTAACAAATGTAAACACATTACTGTCGAACCTCTAATGCAGAAATGAAGCTAAATTAACTACAGAAGTGCCTACTTACACTTTTCGCCCGATGACAAGGAGCAGAGTCGTCCTGAAAGATGCAGTTACTTGGCAGGTTGAAATGGTCTGATGATTGGCAGAAATTTTCCTTCCAGTATAGCCAAGTATCCATTGGCATTTATAGAACCTTTTATAAACTGCAGGTGACCTACTCCGCGATACGAAATGCACCCCCATATCATTTGGCTGGTAGGGAATGTCAAAGTAGACACCATACAGTCTGGATGGTATTCTTCACCACATCTACGGCGAATCGTTTGTCTCCCATCAGAGCCATGCAGGTTGAATTTCTTCTTATCCGAGAAAATAACTGACTTCCACTGCTCGGGGTCAATTTGACATGCTTCTTACACCAAATTAATCGGGTCTTTTTCATTCTTTGTGTGAGGATGGGCTACAAATCCATTTTTGAAGAGGCGTCTTCTGACTGTTACTGCACTTGCTGCCACTCCTGTATGTTCTTCCCATTCTCTTTTCAGCTCAGACGAAGAAGCTGTACGGTTTGTAAGGCATAAACGCTTCAAAACGGGTCCTGTTTTGACGTAGAGATTCGTTTGCGCCCGGTTCCTTTTTCCCTATCAGCAGAACCAGTATTCTTGAGTTTGGAAAGAAATCTACTCAACTGTCGGCTGATTACAAGACACTCTATAAGCAATATGACGGGAAGAACATCTTTCCTCACGTAAAGCAACAATAGCACTCTTTCTTCGTGGCGTCAACTGCACGTAATTCGCCATCCTGACAAGCAAGGAATGACTGAATTGCAGAGCGTGCTTATATAGCTGAAAGTAACAGCTGATGTAATATTACATCATCACCTATTCGTGTCAATCTTATCTAATGCAATCTGTAAGAAATACTGCCATATACTTACGTTATTCGGACGACAATTACAATTTTAAGGAATGATGCACTTTCTTTGAACACCAGTTCAAAGAAACTCCTCCTCGTATCTCTGTGAAGAATAGTACCACTATGGAAGGGCCGGAACTGTGTCTAGTGTAGGTGTGTATTATGTTTGTGTTCTGGCCTCTTGGCTACCCAAAAGCATCAGTCACCTGGATAGATGATTCTGGGTACTCGTCCACACCACAGGAAGGTGGGCCAGTCCTAAAAAAACACGTACCGTCTCAAAAGAGGCTCTGACCCACTTGGTGTTGGGCGTCTCCGTAGCCAGGTGGGAAGGAGCAGCAGTGCGTAGTACACGCTTCTTGATTAGACCGGAGTTCGAGCCCATCACCACCAAATACGGAGGATGCGGAAAGGTCAGGGAATGACCACCGCATATCCCGGAGCAATATGGCCTTAGTTGCTAATGCTCCTAAAAACCAAATAACAAACAAACAAACTTGGTGTTGCCAGCAGGTGGGCCAGAATCCTCTGGGGGCCCCATTCTAGAGGGAAGAGAGAAAAAAGGGGAAAATAAATAAAAAATAATTAATTAATTAATTTTAAAAAATAATAAATAAATAATAATAATTAAGTAATTTAAAAAATAATAATAATAAAGCTAGTGGTGCAGGTAAAAATAAAATAAAATAAACAATAAGAAGAAGTATGGAAAATTTAGCAAAAAATAAATAAAATAAATAAATATTAAAAAACTTTTTTAAAAAATGTATCCTTTATTTTCACCATTGAATTCTAAGAATCACTTATCTTGTTTTGGTTGGCATTGGCATAGAAGGCCTTCCACCGGGTAAAAATGCCAGATGCAAAGGCCTGCATGCAGGGCAGAAAGAATTGTCTGGAGTCTGGATTAGTTGATTCACCTGGTTTAGGGAGAAGTTGGGAATTCCTCTCCGAAGTTGATCTCTGAGATCCTCGTATAAGTCGCAATCAAAAAGATGGTACCAGCTTTCTTTGGCTCCACAAAAGCTTAGGTCAGTAGCTAGAAGCCCCAGTTGGTATAACTTTTCATTCAGGGAGCCGTGGCCAGTCGCCAAGAAGGACGTCTCAAGGCTGAGAGAGAGAACCAGGATCTTGTGGTTTTGGTCATTGCAAACGTTACCTGGGGAGGAATCTCTTCATTACTGTGCCTTGTGGCGACGTATTCCACCTGGTTTGCCAAATGTTGACAAGTTCGTTGTAACATCGTGTTTTTTCACGTTTAACATCTGCAGTGAGATTAAGCTCAATATCCAGAATACAGGTTGGTATTTTATTTTTGATTCTGAAACAGAACCCGCGAAAAACTGTAAACATATCAAGCGAGAGAGTTCCCGCAATTACCTGAATACCTGCCTTGGAGACAGTCCTGCAGATTCGGTGGGTGGCCAGGATCAATCCTCTTTGAATGGAATTGAGTTTGTTTCTCATTTTTATAATAACTGCACGGTGGAACCACACACCGGAAGCATAAGTTACAATGGGTAGGAATATTGCTTTGTAGTATAGCGATAACGTTCTCTTGGACAAATCACAATCACTTCGGGAGTCTGAGAATGGAGGTAGAAAAACCTTTTTCTGGGGTTAATGGGATTTTTGTAGTTTGTTGTAGTAAAGTACAAAAACTATTGGCTTCCTTGCGTAGAGTCCACTTGAATCGAGCCTTCTTAACACAGTCCTCTTCGAAATGTTTTCACCTCTGGCTGCAACAACCTCAAGAGAGTTGATGACAGGACATCGCAGGATCCCGTCTTGCTATTAAGAGAGAGACAGCAGGCTGTTCTGGTTGACGTAGCTCTCGGGCGACCTTGGCCAACTCTTCTTGTAATGGTTCCTGTCTCCTGTAACTGCTTCTATAATGACTAGACGACACTGCGTGATACATTAAGCCAACGTAGCACCTCCGTCTGCGACTGCCCGGCTTTAAGTCGTCCAACCGCCCGCTATCTCAAAGAATATTCTAAATGACGATGACTTGCCATCCTGAGTACTGGAGATGTGGCTATTCCACTGAGCAAGCAAAAAAAAAAAAAAAAAAAAATCGGGAATGAAGTGATATGGTCGCAACCCGTGTTTTTATAGTTATGCATAATTTGCATAATGTGTGGCTCTGTAAGGTGGAAGATCGATTTCTATTGGATACTCGGAATTTGCATGCCAGGATGCCTATTATATCAGATATTCACCTTCGGCGACACTCTTCACAATAAAATATTCATAAAAAAACATTTTGTTCCGTTAATTTTGTCAAGCAGTATACTTAAGGAACGCCATTTCATTTTTTATAAGCAAAGCATTCGGTCTGTTCCAATTTCAGTATCAGTACTTTCAAGAATGAAATTTAGCAGCGAGCTTTGAGGGCAGTTGTAGCTTTATTACTCTTTTGGTTATACTGTAATAGCGAATTGTTCCAAAAAGTATCATCACTTTGCTAACTTATTTAGTGCTACTATTACAGTATTGCCATTTTAGTAGCACCAAAACATCAGCGACATTCTGGCGGAGTGAATTAGGTATTAAAAGTTTTTAATTAAAATCCATCGACGAAATTCATTTTTGATTCATTCTGGAGAGTGTAGACTGACTTTGGCGAAGCTGTTCCTGCCATTCTATGATTTTCAATGTCTTGGGAGAATTCAAGTGACGTAAAAGCTTCCTTTTTGGAGGTAAATTGAGGTAAATGATCACAGATTGCTGTTACTTAAAGCATAGTCTATGAGATAGCCTGTGTATTCTAATTCTGGGCCTATAAACATATACAGCAATGCAAATAAGCCTCTTCTGATATAGAAAAGTAAATTTAAAAAAATGATCAATAGGATTTTGCTATGTGATTTGTGATTATTTTTAAAATAAAGTTTAAAATAATCTATTTTCTAAAACCCTTCACGTAATGCTCTGGAGGGTTTCTGTAACCATCATTGTATTATTTATTAATTTTTTGATACGTTAAATAAATAAAGATAATTTATTTATTTATACGCGAACCTATTCAGTTGATTTAGTATCACTTGAAAGAATATTGGCACATTACGAATGACAGGATATTATTTTTATTTCATAAAATAAATCAATGTTGAGTCAATGCTCGGTGTCACTTTGTTTGCTTGAATGCTCTCGTGAAAGGCGCAAAGAATAACGTCGCTGTCCGCTGGATACTGTGTAGAAAGGACTTGAATTCGATTCTCGATGAAGACTGGATTCTAAATAAAAATACTTGCGGTTAGAACAGAAGGAACGCACGTGTTTGTTTTTTTTTTTTTTTTTTATCTTGTGGTCGAGTTAGTCTGTCTTGGGCGAGGGGGTTCCTGGAAAGTCGAGTTTTTCATCAAAAAAACGGGTAAACAGACTGTAGAATATACCCCAGTTACTGATATGATATACTAACGCCTCATGTGCTTTGGTAGCCTCGGCAAAAATATCTGATAAGCGACCTCTTCGCTTGATGAAACATCAAGCGAAGACGCCGCTGCACGGCTATTTTTGCATTTGATAATTAGTCGGAGGTAGTCAAGTTACTTATTGTGTAGTAATGAAGTGGCGTTGTTAAGTTCTACGTATGCTGTAGAATTTTACGATTTTTACGATATAATAAAGCGTTCTACGTATGCTTTACGATTCTCCATAACTGAGGACTGATTGTGAAGGTTGGTTGGATTTTTTTTTTTTTTTTTTTTTGCGCATTGGCAGCTTAGGCCGATTGTAAAGGAAGCTTGATTTCACCATAGTGGATGACTGATTTTGAACTTAATCGACAGGTAGTTACATGATAGAGGTTTAGCGCTAAAATTAGTTGGCTAAGATGAGCTTAGATTCGTCTACTAAGAATCAAATTATCTAACATACTTCTGAAATTAAGCCGGCCCTCTCAGGTAAGTGACAACTACGCAGTTTTATAACATGGTCCATGTGTGTTACATTCATTATTGCAGTTGCTACAGCGTTTAATTTTTGGAGTTCTTCAATTTAATTATTCCTAAAATAATTCTTAACAATTTCTTTAGATGCAGTAATACTTTTTATTACTGCCCCCCCCCCCCCAAAAAAAAAACCCAGCTAATAAAAGTAACTAAAGTTAAACAAACAACAACTTTCTCTAATGCAATCAACTTAAAGTATATCATACATCGGCTTCCTATTTACCTGTTCATTATTGCAATCGGCGGTATTTCTTTGTACATCAGAGCTAGAAGTAATTAGTAGATAAAAAAAAAAAAAATTAATTCAGTGAGATACGTACTGTGTGAAATGTAAAGAAATGAGTATTTGATCCGCATTATCTGTAATGCCCAAATATGTGTAAGATATAGGCGAGTAAAATTTTTCTGCATGATGTCCTACGGGCATCTTGCAGAAAAAATTTCGGGCAGCTTACAAAGTTCTCTTCGTACTTCCGACCCTAACAATAGACAAGGCTGACAACCGGCAATAGTTAGACCTTTTACTAGTAAGGATCCAGTATCATATAAAAAAACGAATATCGTTGACAATCTCTTTGAAAGTACTGGGTGGTTCCTTATTCAGGAGACCCTATTGTCAAAACGGTTAGAGTTAGCGCTGTGAAAATCGGTGGGTATGTTATTTAAGGTATGGGGAAGCGATTTGTAGAAGGAAAAAAAAAAGTTCCAAATTTCTGCCACTTGGGAAAAAACGGCGCTGCACATATGTAAAAGTTGTCATTTACTTCACGACACGCTGCTTACGCAAATGATACCTGTTATATAAAAGCAGAAAGGCCAACGCCACCGTCAATAACCATTATGGCTCTTACAAAAAAGGAATGTGCTCTTTTAGTAAAACTGTTCTACCAGAATAATAGTAAGGCTAATACAGCACTACTGAATATCGGAACGGAAGAAGTGGCGGTTGCAATGGTCAGAATGCGAAACACTACCAGTGAGTAATGCCAGAGGTGTGTGAACCTTCCTTGGTCTACTGTATGTAAAGTGCTTCGAATAATTTTATGTTAGTTCCCGCAAGATTCACGTAGTGCAAGAACTAAAGTCTTGTGATCAGTAACAACGAATAGACTTTGCCCTACGATTTCTGGCTCATATGGAACTTGACGATACATGGGGATCGAATGATCATGTGGTCTGATGAGGCACATTTCACTCTTCATGGGGCTCTAAATGCACAAAACTGCCGAATATTCTCGTCCATCTGCTGCGCATGAAAGACTACTACAAAGTCCATACTTTTCACAGCACCCCGTGCCCCCCCTCCCCCGTAAGGTGTACGGTAACTAGTGCACGGTACTGCGTTCTTCTGAGAGATTACATTATTCCTGCTCTGCAAGAAAGGCAATACTTAGAGACTGTAGTGTTCATACAAGATGGTATCCTCCCCCACACGTTGGTCGACAAGTGAAGGAACTCTCCCGTTCAACATTCGGAAATGATCGCATAATTTCTAGAGACTTTCCGCAGCCCGATCAGCAAATCTCAATCCCTGTGATTTCTGGCTATGGGGATACCTGAAAGACAGAGTTTGCCGTGGCGGCATACAGACGCTTCTCGATTTGAAAGCAAGCATTAAACAGCATGTAGCCAACATTCCCAATGAGATGCTACGCGAAACTGTGTCGCACGTAGTCTGTTTTTAGAATGTCATCTCAAGTGAAGGAAAGCGCATAGAACAACATCTGTAGATTTCTAAGTTCTGATATTAAAATCTAATCCTCAAGTTAAGTATTTCATCTCATGTTTACAGTGCCAATTTCTCCCCTGGTGGCGGAAATTTGAGATCATTTTTTTCTTCTGCAAATCGTTTCCCCATACCCTAAATGACATACCCACCGATTTTCACAGTGCTATCTCTAACCGTTTTGACACTTGGGTCTCCTGAATAGGGAAACCTATTTTATAACCACTCGGTATGTGGCAAAATATTTTTTCTGCGACCCCCCCCCCCCACAATCAACAATTGATAACAAATTAGGGGACCTGAAGAGTTTTCAAAATTCTAAAATAAAGTTGAATTGCAAGGCGACAGACAAAATAGCTACACTAAATAAACAACTAGATCAGCCGAAAGCTCAAACCGCCAAGACAAATCGGCTTACAAACCAGCCTTATTACAAGCAGAAAACAATAGACAGAAGACAGAGGTTATAAGCAACAAAACTGATGAATTTGGAGCACAAGAGCTCCCAATTAATAATGAGAAGATATTGGGAGACATCTGGCCTGATCTACAGAACATGGGTACACCTGAGTCATCCCGTTGCGAGATTTGCTGAATTCGGGACGGATTCAAGCAAAAGAAGTGTGGTTTTTTTTAAAACAGACTTTCATTTTTGGCTAGTGAAAAAAAGGTTTAGATTAGTTTAGTTTATGCCACTAATTCGGGACGGATTCAAGCCAAAGAATCCATGTCTGCAAGTGGTACTCATGTTCTGGAGCATAACCCAACTATGTCAACAATGTAGTTAAATGTACTGTTCTACAGAAATAACCTCTGTATTGTTCCTAAAGAAAGACTAAATACTATACTGCCCAAACAACGGTAAATGAAGCTGAAGAAACAAACTATGGAGATTATATTGAACTATAATCTCCATTTGTTAAAAACTACAGGCTGAAACTGTTGATTTGAATTGAATCCTCAATATGTAAAAACACCGCCTAGTCAAAGATTGTAGCCGAGTGTCTATTAAGAGAATAAGCAGACAATAATAATAAATATGAATAGAAAGACAGCTGATTACATGCCTTCATTCTGCTAACACCTTTAGATTTAATAATTTATTTAACCCTATTTTATGTTACACTTTTTGGGAGATAACAGCAAAAAAGGGTGGGAGAACACAGAAGCCACTGGCTTTTTAGGGGGTATTCCCTTAGAAAACGATATGAACAACAGTAAAAATATACAGTTCTGAAATTATACAGGTAATGTTCAACAGATACGACAAATAAATTGTAATTTTTTGTACCTTTCCTTACAAAAGACTTCGTAAACTATAGCTACTTATAATTGCATTGTGAACATTTTTACAATTAAATGATGAGAGAAAAGAAAAAATGAGATGTCTGCAAAGAAATTTAAAAACTATTTGCCAACTGCTTCCTTTAACATTTGTACATTATTTCTACGTTGGTAATGATTTCCTCTGTTTTCAAAATCCAGGAGTTGAGGTAATTTGAATCAGACATCCCGGGCAATGTGTTCAATTAGTAGTTTCTTGAATCGGTTTAGTGAAATGGCATTTTTGATTTTCACAGGAAGATTGTTCCAGGTTTTAGCACCTCTGTATTTTATATTTTTCTGATCTATGGCTTTTTTGAAAAACGGAACCTTATACAATCGACTTTAAATCACTGAACAATAGTACGAGGTACGATACATGAATATAAACTGTGCGTTTGTTTTATGCCTTTGTGTTATTTGCAGCGCGCCTTAATAGGATTTTAATTAAGCTTCTTTCCCATAGTAGTTAGTTTACGTTGTTGAATTGTAATTACACGTACTTACAAAGGCATAGTTACGTTATTTACTACCTTTTTGGGGGGGGGGGGTATACTTGGCCAGTTGGTTTTTAATTAACGTTTCGCTAGGAGATATATAATTGAACTTTCCTAGAAATTGGGAGTATCTAACAGCATTGCTGAAACAAAACTGGCAAATTGCTCGGAGTAGGCACATTGTAGAGAATGGCGTAGGATGGGTTGTTTAAAATAAGTACCTAGGCTGGACATGCGCTAGGAATCCATACCACTTCTGTAATTTTTGCGCAGCTGATAAAGATGTTATCATAACAACTCAGATTAATTCGTCCACTGCATGGAGAAAAAAAAAACCAAAAAAAAAAAAAAAAAAAACGGTAACCGTTCATCCCATGTCTTTTCCACATGATGTGGAAAGTGGCAGTGTAGTGGCTTATTTTAGAGTTTTGTTAACATTTATTGACAATAACGACTGTTTTTATTCTGTGACTTTTCATGTGGTCTTTTATTCGTTATTAGTTTATTAATAAATTATAAATAATGTATAAATTATATAATTTATTACCTTTTATTAATTTTCAAAAGAAAAGTTATGAATTAATAAATATAAAATTAATTTCAAAAAATAAATTTGTTTTCTTTCACAATACTAATTCTGTGATTTGTTTTTATTTCGTTCACTTTGGTTGGAGTACGAATATTTTATATAGCTAGAGTTCCCCGCTCTAGAAGCTCCCCCCCCCCCCCGATTATTCAGAATGTCTTTTTGACGTTGAGATTATTTGTCCTACGTGGCATTTAAGTAGATATAGTATTGCGTCACTTTCCACTGGTTTGGAGAGAGTCCGGGTTCGGTTCCCATCAACAACCGGAACAATTTCTAAACGCTTCTCCTGTCGGAGCTAGGTCAGCCGATCTTTGATGGAGGAGTATCATTACCCCATGAGGTATTCTCGCTTCTTTTTTTTTTTTTTTTTTAATTTAATCGCAAATCGGTTTGAGAACGCACATGCTTTATGAACAGTTCTGGAACGTTATGAACGCCTGGAAAGCCAATAGTGGTTTTAGCACGAACTCTAAATTGCTATCAAGCTAAGTAACACAGCTGATCAGACCATAAATAACTTTTCTGTTTATACTCTGGCACAGCCCCGTAGGGCCAAAGGAGTTCGCATCGCAAGATAGAGAATACAAGAACGTCACGCTGGTTTTAACTACGGGTACCTCAAACGCGTGTACAAATGTACCCTCACGTTCGAATACGGCGCCATTTATACAGTACAACGGCTGTTGGTAAATATCAGGAGAGAGAGAGAGAGAGAGAGCACATTAAGATTATTTATATAGAATTAGATTTATTATCAAATCAAATATATATAATATATATATTTTTATATATGGTGTTCAATTTTTATATTATATTCTGAGCATAGGCTTATTGATGTAGTTATTAAATAACTTTGTTGCTTCTTAAACAAGCGACAGTTATGCAAGATGATATACCTTGGGTTGCCTTATTTTCAAATGTCGAAATCAGAACACAGCGGAACTGTGGGATACTTGCCGGCAGGAAATGACCTTACAGGCAAGGTCAATGCACTGTAAAAAATTAAACCAACCAACCTACAGTCAAGGTCAATGCACTATAAAAAATTAAACCAACCAACCTACAGGCAAGGTGTTTTGATGTCATTGAGAAATAATCGGACTACCATTTCAATCAAAGATAAAACAATAACACTAATTTCGCTTTTCGATATATGCCATATGTAAGTTTACCGAAAAATAATTTGTCCGGTTTAAATATTTAAATCAATTTCATGCCCATGTTTGTTTTTAGTCTATTATTATATTTACATTATGTTATTGATGATATTTAAGTGAATTGTTTAAACTGTTAATAAAATCAAAATTTAAATTAACTTCTCGGTAAATTTCATCTTTTCTCGCAAAACTGATATATGGCCCGCCGCATATCATACATATTAAAAATGTTCGAGTAAAAACAAAGGAATCGTTGCAAAAAAAAAAAACAAAAAAAAATACTGACGCGTTTTCTATTTAATTCTTATTGCTTATTTTACTGTATGTATATTTGTCCTTTTAATTTGATTTTTAAGCAGTTCTTTTCCTATCATGCGAGTCGAGATATTTCCTGAACTGTGTGTATACAAGTTTAAATCAAAATTGTTTCACTGTTAATTCCCCTTTCAACATATTCAGAGTCAGGCTTTCCTTTCGCTTCACCATGCGTTCATCTAACTAATGATCCCCTCAGTCGTAGCGTTAGTGTGTGTAATTGAGAGTATGAATTATGCAACTTAATCAAATTAAGTATCAGTGAATAAAGTTGAAAGCTGGATTTTCGCTGTCTCGTCAAATGCGGACATTTGGTACCGATAGATCTGCACTACGATACAACTTGCTGATTTTTATTTAATAATTAACGAATACTACGTGATTTCGCCCAGAAGTATTAACTTTCTTGCACAATATAATCCCCAGACTTTAAGTGTTGCGATCGTCGATAATATCTGGAGAATGGTATGTTTTGATTTGAATATCTTTTCTGACTACAGGTGAGCTTTGGGAATGCCCCAACCTAATGAATGGCGTGTCACTGTTCAGTATTGCATGTATGCCGTGCTTGATTTTTTTTTTGTGGCAGGGGCGGGTATTTCCATAGGATAACCTCATTATCACTGTCTTGAGACTAAACTGAGAAACTGCTTTAATTAAGGTTCATAGACAGTTAAGGTATCTTTAAATACTAAAATAAATAAATAAAAACTAAATAAATGGCGTACATTACGCTGAACTCTCATTTAACCATCGTCAGCATTCTATGTGATAGTACTGTGGTTTTCAGGCCGGCGGCGATGCGGGTATATAGTGTCTTGATAGCCCTGGTGTCCCACTCCCGAGCGCATTTATTACTTGCCGGGTAGTGGGCTTCCCTTTTGGACTCCGTGGTGGGTGGAGAGCCCGGGCGCCAAAGAACAACAAAAAACCTCATGAATTCTGATAAAACTATTTCTTCTGGGGCCCCCAACCCGGTCCCTATCTGAAAACTTGACTGTTGATCCAGAAAATATCAGTTCTGCAAAAAAAGCCAGAAAAAAAGAGGTTATGTCAGGCCCGACGCCTCGGTTCCTGATAATTCACTCAACTGGTGAGAAGCCCATAGGAAAAATGTCACGCTTCTTTATCCGGAAGGGTTGGCAGGTTCTAAGTCTGTCAAACGGCTTCGCTCGGACGATATACTTGTAGAAACCAGAAGTGGTAGACATTCATCATAGCTCCTCCGAGCTACATCTGTGGGGGAAATGCCCATCACTGTTATCTCCAACAAGATATTGAACTCAACCCATGGTGTCATCGCCCAATGAGATCTTATGAATGTGACTGAAGAGGAAATCTGTTCTGAATTAAAACCCCAAGGAGAGAGCTGCGAAACGTATATTTATACTTAGGAATGGGAAAGTTGTTCCCACCAGAAATACCATTTTAACATTTAACTCGCCAACGTCTCCCAATGAGATCAAAGCTGGCTATATTAACTGTCCAGTGCGTCCGTATGTGCCAAATCCTTTACGGTGCTTCAAGCGCCAGAAATACGGAAACTCGCAAATGGCTTGTTATGGATTCCTTGCATGCAAGAGGTAACTTTTTTAAAAGTTACCAGAATCTCAATCTTCGTTGATATTTTTATCTTTTCTTGGCGAAGTATAACCGCAGTCGTTTTTGCGCCAGTAAAATGAAAAACGGACGAACTTCTGCATCCTCCTATGATTTGAGCATCACATCTTAATTGCACCTTTCCCCGTTGTAGGAATTATCTTGAAATAGTTAAAATGCGCTTTGATTTCCATTTACTACCTGCAAAGCTAATTTTAGATGGTCTCACTCTACATATGTTGATTCCACCAGGAGTCATTTTAGATGGACCAATAAAGTGTTTAAGTAAAAACGTACCAGTGTATAATTTTCTGACTCTTACTTCAGTAAAGTGTTACGGGGAAGCGAAAACTTTACTTATTTCTCTTTCTTCGAAGTGTTCATTTCTACTGTATCCAAAATAAAGAGAATTCTCTATGTATGGGAAACTGAACTTCAAAAATATCCTTCTAGCATTTCTATTTCTCCGAAAATTTGTTAATAATACCCTTTGCAGCAGTAACTGAACTCTCATCATGTAACAGAGGCGGGTCCATAATTATCCATCTTCTTCCTACGCATAGAGATATCTGGGGACAAGACAGATATCTGATAGAGGTCTGAATCTCATTATGGTATTGTACGGCGTTATTAATAGCAAAAGCTGCTCTTGCGAAGTCTGTTTCTGTACATATCCTGAAAAGGTAAACCCAATATGACTGCCACTAAATTCTGATCAAACATGTTGGCCACTTCCCTTGTGTAAATCAGCCATAGCAGGCACTCAAGTCTGAACGCTATTTAATCATCTACAATGCTTAGTTTATCCAAAATTTCGGGTCCTTTCTTACTTCCTAGTACTAACATTTATTTATGACTTCTACCAAACAACTTCTCATCAGGAGGACAACAACCCTTCTAGTAGTTCCAGGATTCTCCCACAATTTATAACGATTCTTGTATTCAGAACGAAAACTCCACCCTTTCTAAATGATTAAGTGGGCGACATTTGACAGTCCTGCTGACTTGTGCACTGCGGAGCTCATGGTTTATATATCTTCATTATATTTACTTAGTACGCCCCCTCACTCTGAACATAATAAATTGTGTTTCGATTAATGTCTCTGTTATCATTCTGTGAAATGAATTTTTACTCACAATGCCTATTACGGTGAAATAAGGTAGAAGCTAATCACTGCGTGAGAAATTGAAAGTTCTTGAACTGTGTGAACTAAAACTTACGACACTGCTAGACAAAGCAGTCGAAAAGTACGTTGAGAAACTCATAGTGACCCCATAAAAAAGATGTTTCTAAATGACGGTATAACTAATTCAAGTACTGTATTTCATAACAAAATTATTTTTGTAAATTTATAAAAACAAAAAATAATTTTGCGGTCGCAATACAGAGTTCCCCAGAAAAGTACCTTGTTTTGATATTGTTCCCATGAAGAGAAATTTAAGGTCTCAGTGTCAGGGCTCGTTGTGTTTGAAAGTCCTAGATGCCTTTACGGACGTGAATAACGGTCGATTCATTGTGCAGATATATTTTTTATTTATTGTACTTGCTGGTTCCAGCCAAATTCTTGCAACCCTGCCATATATTTAAAATATCATACATACAGTATTACAGACACAGATTTACAATATCGTACAGAGAATGAAGTATATTTATTCAAAAATAGGCAACAATTTCCAAAGTCCATCTGGCCGATTCAAAATTGCCACTGAGGTTAGGGTCCTACCCATATTCGGTGGTACTGTTCTCGATGCAAGTGGAAGAATAAACTCACTACTGTGAGCTCCAGAATATCAATCCTAAGGTTTCTCAGTCACTCTCAACTCAGGGAAGACAAATCAACGGTGATTAAGCCAAGTTCGGTCTTAATCGACAGATTAAGACTGAACGCTGCAGCGAAAACTAGTTCTGATTGATAGTACGTCAGTTCAGAAGATCACTTCAGAAGAGAGAACTGAGTGCAGAAATAGTCACCACATCCAGTTCACTTCCACCAACGGAGAATGAAATTTCTGTTTCCTGTCTGCTGCTGCAATTCTCAGATCCCTACTTCTTACGAGGAGGTGCTTTCATTTTCATGAACCCCCAATTCCATTTCACCTCATGAGACATCCTAAGGTAAGGTGTTCACCACACTGTCTGTCCTAGTTTAACTGGGCTGAGAACTTGCATAAAATCATTTCAATAACCAAGAAACATGTTCGTATACATAATGGCTATGCTACATTATCTTCTTAATATGCTCTTTAGCTTTAAGATTAAAAGGGCAGGACCTGCTATGGACAGAATTAGATGAAGGACACCTGTTTCAACTATTTGCACGTAACGGGTTTTCATTCTTTAATTTACATTCAAGGTAGGAGTGATCTTTGCCTGCACGGTGCGAGCAAGTGATTTCTTCGGAATCACATCATTCCGCAATGTGTCCAAATCCCAAACACCAATAACACCTGGTTACTAAATAACATCTTGTAAATTTATATGAACTTCAACTTATAAAAATGCGGTCAGATCGTTCCATCAATCAAACTTCTGATCTTAACTGATATTTATAAAATCCAATTACGTGCTCATCCATAGCTATATACTTTTGAAAAGTGAATCAAGGAGTGGGATAAAACTCATCTTTATTGAGCCCATTGTACCGGATAAAGAGCTCCTCCATTAATTTTTCTACATCTGTTCTGGACCAACATTAAAAATGATTATGCGTGAATTTAATCGTAGGTCTTTTTGTTGTAAGCCCAGATTCGTGTAGAGCACGATTTGCTTGATTGACTCAATGTCTCGCGTACTATTTTTCCTTATCCTTAGCATTTCGAATATGTCTAACCTTAATATCCGTTAAGGCTGATTTCATTGCAGATAGGAAAACCTTTTTAACTTTTCGGCTGGAAGAAAAAGGGGAATCTTACCTAGCTTTAATTACAGTTGTAGGGGAGGAGGCTCCTGAGTCATTTAGGTACCACATCATCCTTCACCACCTAATTAAAAATTCGTTTTGGCCTGATAGTCTTACATACCTCTTCCCTCCCTGGAGTTTTGGAATATCGACAACCGCCATTCGGAATGTATACTCGTTGCAAGGAATTCTACTCAAGTTCAGCAACTGACCGTGCATATATATCGTTAAAACGAACTTTGTTCTGAGTCCTTAAGAGAAATCAGAATTTATTTCCGTTTGTACGGAGCAATCAGTAACTCGAGTTTTTCCAATCTTCTTCAATCTCAGCCTCATTAGTTCATCTGACATCCTAAAGGGATGTCAGATGAACTAATGAGGCTCGTGGCAGAGAAGAAATATGAATGGGGTGCATATAACTTATCAGGTGACACAGAAGCCTATGGCAGATATAAGCTAGTCTGTAATCAAGTTACAAAGGAGGTTAGGTAAGCAAAGGCTGATTACGAGAAATCCTTTACAAAGGATGCAACGAAAAACAAAGACTCCTTTACTTATGTAAACTCTAGAAGGAAGGGATGAATCAGATTGGTCCACTTCATGTTGGTGGTTCGACCGTTGATGATCCTGCTCAGATAGCTGACAAACGGAATGAGTATTTTGCTTCTACGAGTCACACATGAGAAATTCTGTAAGGAAGGGGAGGACAGAAGTTTACTAAACTCCAACAGAGAGCTACACGATTTTGTAATAACGGAGGGGAAGGTGGAGAAGAAATTTTTGAAGTTAAACGTAAAAAAGGCACCTGGGGTGGATGGAATCAATCTAGTTATATTGAAGGAGGCAGCGAGGGAAGTAAGCAAACCTTTAGCTATATTATGAGAACATCCCTAGATTTAGGGGAGGTCCGCATGGACTGCAGATGTGCAAATGTATCCCCAATTCACAAAGTGAGTTCAAAGGATAACACAAATAATTATAGACCTGTTAGTTTAACTTCTGTTCCTGGGAAAATAATGCAGTCACTGGTTAAAGAAGTGATGCAGGATCACCTAGACACGACTGCAGTAATAGATCAGACACAGCATGGGGTTTGTTAAGGAGAAGTCTTGTCTGACCAATTTGATTGGATACTACGATGTGGTCACAAAGCAACTGGATGCAAAAAGTATTTTTGATATCATATACTTGGATTTCAAGGCGCCTCGGTAGTCAGGTGGGAAGGAGCAGCAGTGCGACACACGCTTCTTGGTTAGACCGTGGTTCGAGCCCATCACCACCAAATACCGAGGATGCGGAAAGGTCAGGGAATGACCACCGCATATTCTCGGAGCAATATGGCCTTAGTTGCTAATGCTCCTAAAAACCAAATAACAAACAAACAAACTTAGATTTCAGGAAAGTTTTTGATACTGTTGCACATGGGAAACTGCTGTACAAAATGGAGCGGTATGGCATTAAGGGCAAGTTGCTGTAATGGATAAAGGGATGGTGAGTAGGAGACGGCAGAGAGTAGTAATAAATGGACACAGCTCTACATGGAATAATGTTATTAGTGGATAACTCATGGTTCGATGCTAGACCCATTGTTGTTTTGTGTATTTATCAATGATAGCGGTGAAGGTATATCAGGCATAATGTCCAAGTTTTCAGATGATACAAAGGTTGGCAGGGTTGTTAATGACAGTAAAGACAGTATGCTACTGCAACAGGATCTAGAAAATTTAGGCAGATGGGCTGAAAAGTGGCAACTGAAGTTTAACATTGATAATTGCAGAGTACTGCATATAGGTAGCAGTAACCCAAGAGAAACGTTGTAACTGTGTGGTACTACACCCAGGGAGGTGGGAAATGAAAAAGACCTGGGAGTAATTGTGCAATCAGATATGAAGTTCTCTGTGCAGTGCAGATGGGCTGCCAGAGCAGGTCATGCAGTTTTGTCAATGATATATAGGAATTTTGCTAGCAGAGACAAGGAGGTGATTATCCTTTTGTATAAGGCAAAAAAAAAAAAATGGTCAGGCTACACCTTGAGTACTGCGTACAGGTCTGGAGGCCTCATTTTGGGAAGGATCTAGAGTTGCTATAACGAGTTCAGAGAAGGGCAACAAGATTGGTGAGAGGAACAAAGGGGTGCTCTTACCAAGAGAGGCTTAAGTCCGCAAGTTGCAGCATCTGGAGACTAGGCACCTGCAAGGAGATCTGATTGAGGTGTATAAGGCCTTGAATGGTTTGAGCAGGCTCAAATCTGATGCGATACTTCCGCTTGCTCAGATTAAGAACCTGAGGGAGCATAGATTCAAATTGAGGAAAGACAGTTGTAGAATAGATGTGTGGAAATTTGCCTTTAGCCAGCTTGTTTTTGATTGCTGGAACAGACTTCCATCTGTTGTTGTGGAAGTTGATAGCATAAATAAATTTAAGGCTGAAGTAAACAAACATTTGGAGTGACCGGATGGTGAAATGGTTTTTTTTTTTTTTTTTTTGGCTGATGCTGTATAAGCTTGCTCTCTTGCATCGTATGCCTCAACTAATGCTAATCTCTTTCCGGATCCAATCTGTACTCCAACGCTCTAACACCTCTCAAGCTCACATGTTTGACTTTAAAAGTTGCCATTCCTCCAATCCTCCGTCGGATATCAGCCCTTCTTTTGTCCAAAATCGTTTTCCTGAATTCCTGAAGGAGTCGCACAGCCAAGATCCGGTATTCGAACGTACAAGTGGATGTCATACTGTCAAGTTCAGGTAGTGCATCCTCAAAGTAAAACCCCATCTGAGTTTCCAAGTGCTCAATCATCTCCTGAAACAAATATTCTTGCAAATCCTGCAATGTAACAATATGTACTGGAATTCATGGATATTGTATTTTCCCTGTCCCACTCATAGCAGAGCATTAAGTTGTCACAGTGACACCTCCTCTGATTATCAAGAACTTTACTATATTCACCTCCTAAAAAATTAGTGAATCTCTCATACATATAATTTACCGGAATATTTCTTAAAATTTCCCAGGAGCATGCTTGCTAGTCACAGACCAGCTATCCACTTCCATCAGTAATAACACCTTATTGTTGTTTCTGGCATGTGACTTTTCATAAGGTTCATTGTTCAGAGTCTGCATTCAGTGTTCTGTAGTATTCGATTTAATTATCAGTACACATTTAATAGCTACAACCTGATCTTTAAAACGGCTCGCACCAGGGGTACCTATCAGTTTATTTCACACCTACTATAAGACTAATTAAGGATATTAATACTAAATTAACCATATCGCAACACTGTCACTCTAATTGGAAAATATTATCAGTTTCTTCCTCGGTACGTAAATCCTAAATGGAACTAATCCCATCTTCTTTGTGCAACTTGATTTGTTCAAACCCAATATGGCCACCGTAATGCTTTTTAGTGGAATATATTGCAGGTTTATTCACTTTTCAATAAATATGGTTATCTCCAATCTGAACACACCCTCTTGTAGATCGTCTACAGATTTACTTAATCAACTTCACTTATCCGTCTTATTAACATATCAAAGGATGCGTTGTGACTTCAGATTTCATCTGGCCTTCAGCTGTAGATAAAGACATTGATTTCAGCCCTGCCTGTGTAATATAGCTGAATGACATTTAAATAATAATACAATAAAATTCTTCATTCACAAAAAAAGTGCATGACACGATTCCCATTACAAACAACCAGAAGAATCAACGATCTTACTGTGGCTATGAAATAAAATTAAAAAGACATCCTATTACAACTGAAAATAATAGTTAACATATAACAGTATTGAATTTGGATCTCTCGCTAAGGAGTCAGGATTAATTTTGTCGATTATAAACATGTCGCAAACACTTGAAGAGGCATTTGCGCTTACTGACTTTGTAAGTCGAGTCCTTGGACAACAAATCAAAGTCAATATCAGATTTATTCAGTGAATAGATGATACTGTTATGAAGTGCCGCTTGCAAGATGAGAGCTTCTGCAGGTTTGAACAGAGCATTGGATGACTTCTGAGGGCTCTTCCAGCCCACGATCTCCCGGATGTTGAAAAAGTCGAGAGCTTCGGATCAGAGATGAAGTCCCATTGTGATTTTCCGCTCATATGCTCAAGTACTGGACAGGAGGGTAGAGGAGGTTTATGCAGAGCTGTGATTTGGAGGTGATATAAGGCAGGTGAGCCCAATTGTTGGCCCACTTAGGACCCAGAATTCTAGATCCAAAAGACTTCATGCTAGACTTGGGAGCGGCAGACCAGATTTCAACGGAATATGCCAGGATGGAGTTGAAATAATAGAGATGAACTTTCTGACGGTCGCTTTATTGTGAGTTCTACAGAGGTAAAGTTTCATGCTCCAGAATGCTTGCAGCACTTTTGAGCGTAGTTGATGGATCTGTTCTGTATAGGTCAGATTTTCGTCCATTACCACACCTAAGAATTTGACTGAATGAGCGGAGGCAAGAATGTCCCCTGAAAGAGAGGGCCGTAGAGAGGATGCCGTGTTGAGGTTTGCTTGTGCTTTAGGAGAGAAAGTGACATTTTGATTTTTCAGGATTCAGTTGGAGCCCAAAGAAGTTGGCGTATTTACAGAAAGAGGACAGATGCTTATTTAGGAGAGCAGAGTGCGATAGGACATCTGCAGCGATTGAGGAGGTGTTTTTTTTTTTTTTTTTTTTTTTTTTTGTTAGTTGTTGGCGGGATTCGGACCCGCGACCTTTGGGTTGCCAGGCGCAGGCACTTTACCCACCCGGCTAGCCCGGTCGGCTGAGGAGGTGGTAGCGGGGCTCGGGAAATAACAGACAATATCGTCGGCATATTCTAGAATAAATATATGTATTTATTTACAAAATACTATTATTCAATCACTAAGATGAGATGGTGCCAATTAATTTCTGAACTTCCCCTCTGGCCATGCGTTCAACTGAAATGGTGCTTGTAGCCACAATTTGAATGGAAGGAAGAAAGAAATAATGGCCGATTCATAGAACTATCATTGAGCTTAGAAATGCTGAAAATTTTCTATCTCTACAAAGTTTTCTACCAAATCAAGAAATAATTATACCGTCAGCTGCCCCTTGGGCTTTAAGTACCTTACAGTTTTACTATATTATCCTCGTGTCGGTCACACAAGAGAGCTAATAGTTTCACCCTTGAATTTTTCTGTGCCTCCCTTACATAGGCAGCTATTTACAAACTGAGAAGAATTACTTCGATATAGGCATGCAGAACGCTTCGTTTCTAACACTAGACTTGGGTTAAATCAATTTTCTACACTCGGAGAGAAAACATCAGTAATCAAACATACCCGGAATCTATAGTTCAAGAGCTCCAAACCCGACACCAAAATACATCAGACCACCAACAAATATCAACGAGCGATAGAAAACATCGTGTCATTGATGTTCTAAAAATTTATAAATTTTTAGAACAATACAAATATGTTCTAAATTTTTTTTTTTTTACTTTCCTTAAGTGGACGAGACTTTTCGACTTTGGTCGTGATCACAGGATAGTAAAACAAAATGAACGCGGAATTTATAGGTAAGAGATCAGCTGTTATCCTCTGTTAACAACTGATCAGTTGTTATCCTGGGGCCATGCCCAGGATAGATCTAACAACTGGTTTAGAGCTCTTGTACCATAGATTCCGGGTACGTTTGATCACTGATGTTTTCTCTCCGAGTGTAGAGAATTAATTTAGTTATTTTAAATTCATTTAACCCAAGGAGCGAGAATGTTAGAATCGAAGCGTTCTGCATGCCTATATCGAGGTGATTTCTCTCATTAATTTGTAAATTGATTAATAACGTAGAACATACGGGGTCTTGGTGCTCTTCCATTTACTAATTATAGGCAGCTGTTATAAGCAATATAGGAAACACAACCTTAATTATCAACTTTACAAATGTACGAATGTCGGCGGGGCCTATTTTGAACACCTACAATCGAGACACCCTGTGTTTAATATATTAATGCTTAATTATATAAATATAACTACAGTTATATATATATATATATATATTTGATATTCTCCTGGATCTGGTGCATGAAAGTTTTTAAAACTTTTTTATAGAGGATATTTAAGGATCTTTAACAAATTATGATGATTTTATTTTGTTGCTGTTACTTTATGTATGCAGTGCGTTGTTTTTCAGACGCTTTTTAAGTTTTTTTTTTGAATTAATTTTTCTGTGATTAATAGAAGCGAAAAGTAACTAATTATCTTGTTAACAAGCAATTAATAGTTCGTGAACTAATAATATGTGAAAGTAATTGTTTTCGCTTCAATGCACATACCTCCCAACGTTTTGTAATACTTTGTAATCAACAGCGTATAAAATGCAACACATTTCGTGCTCTGTGATTTAATAAATTAAACAATCGTAATATACTTTCCACGTTTTCGTTTTGCACTTCACTTATTTCTTCCGGAATTTTAATAATAATTGAAATATAACACATTTAACATTTCTGATGTGATTAATAATAATGAGCACATAGTAAAATTGATGATTTATGTATTTAGTCAAATTATAACAAAAATGAACAAAAAGCACAGACTTTTATGCGCAAACTAAGAACATTTCGTTTCGGGGCATCGTTCGATTTCCCCCCCTTAAATTAATAATTCCCCTCCCCCCTATTTCTGTAAGGAATAGAAGTAAAGAGGTGATATAGTTATTGCTTTATCAATTAATTACTAAGGTTATAATTTTATAGAACACTTAATAATAAATTTTTATAGAATACTATAGTTTTACCTTTTATAAACCTAGCCGTTCAGTTTAATTAGAAGGGTACAATATTTATTTCTCTACTCCCTTATACTATTTTAGGTTTCTCTTCTCTCCCTATATCTGTGTCTCTCTAAAAACGACACAACGTTTACGAGTCTCACATAACAGTACGTATACGCGAAGCGTGCACGGACTGTACAAAGTTAATGATTTCGTTTTTCTATAGAAAAAGAAATAACTACTACATATCTCGTATATGTCCAGTTTTAATGAAATATGGAATGGCTCGACAAATCTTCCTAAAAGAACTAAATATAAAATTTCATAAAAATCTGTCCATTGGGGGTCGATTTGTTACATCCGTACGGACAGCCATGGTGAAGACAATAGGCCCTTAGCATATATATATATATATATATATATATGTGTGTGTGTGTGTGTGTGTGTGTGTGTGTGTGTGAACGCGCCTAGAAACTGCATCAGTACTGATGAAAGTACAATTTAAAAATAAACAGAAGGGAGACATTGCAATTAGCAGAAGTCTCTTGTTCATTTTCCTGCGGTTCATCTTGATTGTCAGACTTGCTGCTTGAGACTTGACTTTTCTCCTTTAGGCAAATAGTACTTCCTCTTGCGTCTTGCAGTGTCAGAAATGGATTATGGAGAAGGTTTTTGCCAAGATTTGGGTTCTAAATTTTTTTTTAAATACGTAACTTATTCAGACCTCTTTCTAGGACCAAGTATTTACATGTTGAATTTTGACCTATGCTCCTATAAATAGTCATGTGTAATTGTGGCCTTCTCTTCCTGCTGTGTACAGTGGTGTTAGCATCCAGAGCATTCCGCCTCTGTGTAAAAAGCTGGCTTACGTTATTCTGCTTAACAATGAAGTGTCTCCATCGGATGTGACGAGCATGCAAAAAAAAAATAAAATAATAATAATAAAAATAAATAAATAAAACATGGACCTTTTTCATACGGTCTTTGGGTGCAGTAGTACACGCATTTCAATTGACCAAAATTCATGCTTACATGACTGCTTAAATACGATGAATGATTGCATTCCTTGTCATAATGATTAGTTGCAAACTCCTCTGACTTAGTAGTCGTACGGAAGTAGAAACAGAACATTTTTAAATGCATATCAAAAAAGTTGAACATTTTGACTCAGTCAGTTAATCGTCTTTTTTTTTTTTTTTTTTTTTTTTGATAGTTGTTGGCACATCGGCTTCTGTGGTCCTCCCAAGGTTTTTGCATTTTTGTACTCTGATCCAAGCCCGAGGCGGGATTCGAACCCGCGACCTTTGGGTTGCCAGGCAGGCACTTTACCCACCCGGCTAGCCCGTTCGGCAGTTAATCGTCTTAGTAACCATATTGTTAACTCTACTAAGAACGTAACATCAAATAATTGTATTTGATCATTGAAAGTCATAGATGAACTGAAAAATAAATAAATAATAAATAAAGTTAATGTTAGTAGTGCGTTAGCAAATAGTAATAATTCATGATTTATGACAAAAAAAAAAAAAAAAAACACCAAAAAGCAACGACTTTTTGCTAGTTTTTTTATTTCTTTTATTTTGGATTTTCGTTTGTGCACATCTGCCGTATTGCCCATTCAGTCTTCCAATCAGCGCACGGCGACGAACGATATTCAGTGCTGCTTTATCTACAGTGTACCATGGATAACCTGTTGTATATACAGGGTATTTCAAAAGTGATGGTCAATAATTTAAAGGTGAACGGACTACAATATGCAAAAAAAAAAAAAAAAGCCTACTAAACATGGGTCCTTAAGTGAATCGTTTTCGAGATATTGCACATTTCTAGTTGGGATCCACCACTGACTTGTTTGTTTAGGTTAAGTTATGCTCATTCTCTACCTTTCCTCCTCTCTCAATGCTCTGAGACGTAGCAGGCATACTAGTACTTGTCAAAGGACAGTCAACATGGAAAGAGGTTACAGTAACAAAGAGTATGCGGACATACACTTCATGTATAGTAAAGTCAACGGCAGTGCACTCGAGACTGCACGTTTGTACCAAGAAGCATTTTTCAGCCGAACAGGCGCACACTCATCAGGGTACATCAACGCCTTAGAGAACATGGGCGCTTCGCACATGGAGTATGAGCAGGTAGGCCCAGAAGCATAATACCTGATGTTGAGGAAAGGGTATTAGAAAGAATATATTATTATTATTATTATTATGTCTAAGGTGGCATCTAGACTTCCGTCTATCTCCACTATTAGAAAGAATAGAATAAAATCCAGGAATTTCGACAAGGGGGGGGGTTGCTCTGCAAGAGCGTGTACTGGGTCATGCAGTCTGTGGCGAAATTTACATCGCCAATTACTGTACCCCTACCATATCCAGCATGTACAAGGTCTCAGCAATACAGACTACCCTCCCATAGTGAACTTCTGCTAGTGGATGCAACAACAGTGTGTCCTGAACTCCCAATTTTTAAACAACATTTTGTTCAATGACGAAGCTGGGTTTACTCGTGATGGTATTTTTAATTGTCATAACTGTCACGTTTGGTCCGACGAAAATCCTAATGCAATTTACGAGTCACGACATCAGCAACGTTTCTCGTTGAATGTCTGGGCAGGACAGTAGGAGACCGTCTAATTGGACCATACTTTTTGCCAAACAGGCTAACAGGAGAGCTGTACCTTCAGTCCCTGCAGAATGTTCTTCCCGTCTTCCTTGATGATGATAACGTTCCACTTCAGCAACGCCAGAACATGTGGTTTATGCATGATGGTGCACCGGCACATTTTTCTCGAGTTGTGACTCGGTATATAACTAGAAGGTATACCTATCAACGGTGGATAGGTAGAGGTGAGCCTGTAATGTGGCCTCCCAGATCACCACACTTAAATCTTATGGATTTTTGTATTGGGGATCATATAAAAAGCTTGGTGTATACTTCTGACATTAACACAGTTGAGGAATTGCAGCGTCGGGTTGAAAGAGTCTTTCAGCAAATCAGAAATGACCCAGGAATGCCTGAGAAGATTCGCAACGCAATGCAGAGAAGACTATAAAGCTGCGTGCGGATGCAAAGACAGCATTTTGAACACCTTTTGTAACATTTTACATCTGTAAAATCCTGTAGTGTTGAAACCAAAAATTAAAAATGTATTATTTTATGTTTAATAAAATCACCCTTAGCAAAGGATTCACAGCTTTTTGATAAACTAGTGCTCCCATAGTCTATGGCGGATCTCAACAGAAAATGTGCATTATCTAGAAAACGGTTCATTTGCAGCCCCATGTTCACTGGAACTTTTTTGCTTATTTTAGTTTGTACTTTTCACCTTTAAATTAGTGACCATCATTTTCGAAACACCCTGTATAAAAAAGAAAAAATTATCAGAATTGTGTTGGTCCGATTTTAACGAAATTTGAGAAGGCTCGACAAATCGTTCTAAAAGAATGAAATATAAACTTTAATGAAAATCCATCCATTGGAGTCGAGTTATTACATATGGACGGACAAGGAAATTATAATTGCCGGATTTCTATTGGTCGTTTTAAAGAAATTTCGGATGGATCGACGAACTTTTTTAAAAGACCCAAATATAAAATTTCGTGAAAATCCATTCAATAGGACATAGTGAAGAAAATAGGCGCATTAGGCATATATGCTAACGCGCCTGAAAAAAACAAATTTTTGCAGCATTTCTTTCTTCATGAACAAGAGAAGAGCCGAGTTTTACTTATTTATTTAACCCTTTATGGACTCACTAAAAATGTATCTTTTCTTTCCGTGTTCTGAGGAAAGAAAGGGAATTATAGCTGTATCAGCTTCTGTTTATTAATTATCTCTTTCACAAGGAGAATCCAGAAAAAAAAAAGAAAAACCTGTATCAATGTGTTTCATGCTAAAGGCCTATTTGCTTGAAGCATGCCAGCATCTTTTGTGACGAGTCTGCAGTGGCCTTAAAAAGAGTGATAATTTTAACTTTTGCAACTTAGTCTTTCTTTACATTTTTATAAATATATCTCTCTCTACATTAAAAAAGTTTTTCCTCCTAGTGATATTTATTCGAGCCAATGGGAGAAGAAGGCGAAGCAATTACGTCACTAAAAATGCAATTAATTATTGAAAACTGCCTCCATAACGTTCACCAACCTCGTGCTCGTGATTCACTGACTAACATTTGATGTTCCATTGTAACTTTCATTGTATATTAATAAATATTGTATATTTGTAAATATTTCAAGTATTTGTATAGTTTGTAAATATTTTAATACTGCTCTTTCGAATGCAACAGTATTCCTCATGCATTATGGAACCCGAAGCAAGAGGCCTTTTCCTTAGTGTCCTATGTGAACGCAGACAAATAATTACATAGTGATATTTATTCGACCTTGAGAATGCCGAGCACTACAAATGCACAAGTAAATAATTATATAGGTCATTTCCTGATTAGATATCGATTACAGTGATATAGTGTTTTTTTGTCTGGCGGCACCGGGGTTTCCCCCAACTCCGCGCATTTACTCTGTGTAGAATGTAATGCTTTGCATAAGGCCAGAGCGTGTTAGTGTGTGTTTTGTGAAGTATTAGTGTGAGTTGTGTTGTTTCTCTGGACACTTAGCCTCGGGGACCTCTGGAGAGCCACTAACACCCCCAGTTTCCATCACCACCCCAGGGAGGTGGACCAGGACACATTAGGAGAGAAGAAAGCTCTGGCAGGGCAAACCCTGGGGTAACCTAGGCATCTAAGGAGAGCCAAAAAAAAAAAAAAAATTTTTTTTAATTATAATGGAGATAGGAGGAGGTTGAGAAAAAAGGGGTAGAGAACAGTGGGGGCAGTAGTTGAGGCACTCGCCTAATTTAAAAGGGGAGACAGTAAGGGAACTCCTGGTACAGGACGCCCATCCAGGTCCAGTGGGGCCCCTCCGTAGCCAGGTGGGCAAGAGCAGCAGTGCGTAGCACACGCTTCTTGATTAGACCTGGGTTCAAGCCCGTGACCACCAAATACGGAGGATGCGGAAAGGTCAGGGAATGACCACCGCATATCCACGGAGCAATATGGCCTTAGTTGCTAATGCTCCTAAAAACCAAATAACAACAACCACAGGTCCAGTGGATGGTGGGGTGAGCCACCAGGCAAAATAGGGTAGGGGCCACACAGATTGGGTGAAGGAGATTCAACCACCCCAGGTGGTAGGAATAAAAGAACATAGGGGAAGAGATTCCTATGGTGGAGTGTGCCGGGGTATAAACAAGGACATTTTTTTTTTAATGGCTAGTGTCAGCATTCCACACCATGCTACAGCACGGTGTCAGCATGGATAACCATGAGGCCCCTGAGGGCCTGCATAGCCATCAGTCTGTCTGGTGAAGAGGCTAAGATAGAACATACAATTAATAATAAACTTTTATTCACTCAACATTCAATTTTACTTTTTATAGATTTTTTCTTATACTTTCTATTTTCTTTTATATATTAGATTAGATATCGATCAGTAGTATAGTGTGTTCGTGTCTATCGGCACCAGGGTTCCCCCCCCCATCTCCGCGTTGCTTTCATTATAGGTGTAACAGTTCACTATAAAGGCCAGAGATTTAAGTGTATGGATTGTGTAAGTGTAGTGTTATGTATCGTTGTTCTTCTGGCCATTTAGCCGCTAGACCCCTGCTGGGGCCCAACGTTGTCCACACTATGCCTCGTGGAGGCAGGAGGTAGGTGGCCAGTTACCCAGTAATTTTAAAATTTCACTCTGGCAGGTCCTGCCACCTAATTTTCTGAGATTTTAGTGGCTAGGACCTTGAAAAAATGTCGATTAGTGCGTTTCGACAGCTGTGACGAAACGTCTTTTACGTAGAAAAGATTTGACTTACTCCGTCATACCTCTACATATTACCTAGAAAAGCGTGCGCGGGGGTTGGCGAGCAAAGCGCCGTAGTATTATATTAAATAAAGATGTATTATTAGGTGTTTTATTTTGTAATATACTGACGTCTTTTTAGGCGCGTTAGCATATGCATAAACGCAACCTATCTTCACCATCTCCGTCCGCATGTAAAAAGTAGACTCCTAGTGGATTAATTTTCATGAAATTTTATTTAGCTCTCATATAAAGAATTATAGAATCATTCCAAATGTCATTAAAATCAGACCAATAGGAGTCCTGAAATTATAATTTCTTTGCTCATCCTTCTGCATGATTCAACTGCTTCTCTTGTTTGTGAAGTAAGAATTCTGTAAAAATAACTGGACTGCCATGTAGTTGGATTCTCTTGATGACATTTTATATTTGAGTCTTTTAGAAAAAATTGGTAGAGCCTTCCCCAATTTCCTTAAAATCAAACCAATAGAAATTCGGCATTATTAGTTTCCTTCTTTTTTCCCCCCCTCCATACACTGGTTATCCGTTTACTGTATAAATAAATAAATTTTCTGTTTATACTCCAGGACGACTAAACGGTCAGAGGAGTTCACAAGATAGACAGAATACAAGGAACAGCACCGTATTTAGCAGTGAGGGGCTTGAACCCCGGTCACTCAAGGCACGTGTACTTATGCAACCCTTCAGTTGACCACTCGGCTACGGCGGTTGAAGCTCTGGATATTGTTTGTTGCCCTGCGCTGATTGGAGGAATGAATAGGTAGCACTGCAGATACTGAAAAGCGAAATGTTTTGGATTTGCACGTGAAAGTTGTTTGCCTTTCGCTCGATTTTAGCCGGGTTAGCGCCTAAAATTTAGCGAAAAGCAAACAACTTTCACGTGAAAATCGAAAACATAATGCGCGTATTCTCTTCACTGTCCGTCCAAATGCATGTATGAACTCTACTCCCAGTGAACAGATTTTCATAAAATTTATATTTGGGCCTTTTAGAAAGATCTGTGGATCCATCCTATCATTAAAATTGGACCAATAGAAATCCAACAATTATTATTTATTTGTCCTTCCAAAGTATGTACTAACTCGACTTTCAGCGGATGAATTTTCGTGAAAAAATTTTAAACTTGTCTCTTTTAATATCAAATGTCATTTAAAATTGGACCAATAGAAATCTGGAACTTATTCCCCCCCCCCCCGTCCGCATGTAATAACTCTAATCTTGGTGAATGTATTTTCATGTAAATTTGTATTTGGCTCATTTGGAACGATTTATTGAGTCTTCCTAAATTTCATTAAAATCAGACTAATAGAAATTTGACGATTTTTGTTTATTTTTCTTCTTCATACATATCACAGAGATTATCCATATACTGTATATTGTAGGTGAAGCACTGGATATTATGTTTTTTGCCAATCGCTGATATTCGAGGGATGAATGAATAGTGTGGCCTGGCCGGCGCAAAGAAACGACATCTTCACGATTCGTACATAAAAGTCGTTGCTTTTTTCTTGATTTATTTTTATATATGATGAATTATTAGGCGAATAGCATATACGCATAATATGCCTATTGTAGTAATAGCAAATGATGCAAGAAAGCAAGTTTATATAGCATCCGCCAGAAAAAAAAAAAAAAAACCACACACTTCACCCATTCTTACCCTCCAAGAATTTGCCTAATTCTTCCTTGAATTTATTCAAACTATCCACTTCCACAACAACAGATGGAAGCCTATTCCAACAATCAACCACTCGCTGGCTGATGGAAAACTTCGGAAATATATCTTGCAACCATTTTTCCTCAACTTAAATTTATGCCCCCTCATGTGTGTAGTCTCAGCAAGAAGAAGAATACCATTCATATTTAGCTTACTCAGTCCATTCAAGGCTTTAAACACCTCAAGCAGATCACCCCGCAGGTGCCTAGTCTCCAGAAGCCGCAATTTGCAGCACTGAAGCCTATCTAGGTAAGAGCAGCCTTTTGTTCTCTTCACGCGTTCCAGCAGATCTACATCCTTCCTAAAGCGAGGCCTCCAGACCTGTATACAATACTCTTGATGCAGCTTAATCATGGCCTTGTAGAAAGGGATAATCACCTCCTTGTCCCTACTGGCAAAATTCGTTTATAGCATTGACAAAACACCATGAGCTGTCCTGGCAGCATGTCTGCACTGTCCAGAGAATTTCATATCTGACTACACAGTTATCCACAGGTCTTTTTCATTTTCTACTACCCTGAGTGTAGTTCCACACAATTGATAAGTTACTCTGAGATCACTGCTAACCATATGTAGTACCTTGCATTTGTCAGTATTAAACTTCAACTGCTATTTTTCAGCCCATCGACCTAATTTTTCTACATCTTGTTGCGGTAGCACACCGTTATTACTGTCGTTAACCACCCTGCCAAACTTTGTATCACCTGCAAACTTAGACATTAAGCCCTAATATACCTTCATCAGTATCAATAATAAATATTGAAAACAATGGGCCCAACACTGAATCATTGGGAACTCCATAACATTAGTCCACGAAGTGCAGTGCCCAGTGATAACCACTCTCTGTATTGTTCCACTTAACCATCCCTTTATCCATAGCAGTAACTTGCCCTTAATGCTACATTGCTCCAGTTTATACAGCAGTCTTATGTGCAACAGTATCAAAAGCCTTCCTGAAATCCAAGTATACGACGTCAAAATTTATTTTTTGCATCCAGTTCCTTGGTCACTGCATCATAGTCGCCTATCAGATTGGTTAGACAAGACCGCCCTTTAACAAAATATATTTATAAGAATATTTACCCTTTATATACAGTTTACATCATATGAACAAATTTTTATTTTTTTATAAAGTTAACTTGACTTTTTTTTTTTTTTTTAGCCGTATGTAAAAATTGGCAACTTGTAGTACACACCGGTGGTTGTCTTTCCTGTACATCCCTATTCAATGTTACGAGGGATTGCAGAACACCATACACACGCACAGACTTTCTAGGAAAAAACACGCTCATCAATTAATACACGAATGGTGTGTGGCCATTATGCTGTGAACAATGGGAGAGCTTGTAACGGTAATGAAAGGAAAGGGACAGCATGACTTAGTACAGTAAGTGGTGAAAGAAGCAGGTAGCTCTCATCCTAACTTTTAATCCTCATATAAACAAAAACACGTCATCGAGCTTAGCTCTCATTGGTCAGTTGCTAAACAATACAGTGTACTGCAGCAACTGACCAATGAGAGCTTTGTTCGATGACGTACTGTATTTTGTTTATGTCAGGATTAAAGTTATAGCTGCCTATTTTGATTGTTAGGCGGGGGATAGATCCAGGATGCATGTTGTTTACAGTATTTACGATTGCCATCTTGGATAAGTTTCAATATTATAATAAAAGTACTCGTAACGGTCATAACTGAGGCAGGAAGGATGTGGGAGGAGAAAGTGGAGGCAGTCGGTCTCGAAATATTTTACAAGCTGGTTTTAATTATTGTGCTTATTTCCCTCAGTTGAATATTATTAACACCCAGTTAAAAAAAAAAAGTATACTTCTGTAATGTATTAGCATTCAGTACCTAATGAGTCATAGTATACATGATCGTAACACCAAATATTACTAATAGTAATCGTAATATATAATGATTGATTCAGTTTTTCATTTAATGAAATGAATTCGTTATTTACCATATTTTCGGACTATAATACACATAGTCCGGAACTAGAGTTTTTATCGCCCGAAGGTATACTAGGCTTTCTAAAAAAATTAAGCTCTTTTATTGTCCATGAATGAATATTGGACAAAGCCTACAAATCGAGACCTACTAACAAATATGAAATCAGGAAACAATCAGGATATGAATGCTGAATATTGCCTTCAAACACGGAAATCTACTGCTGCTCCTTATATGGCCGTTTCTGATCTTATTAGATCCTCATCAGTGAAAGGATAGACAAGACGGAAAGACCAAAGGAACTGAAATTCCTACACGTCTTTATGAATAAATTTCCAACTCTTGGTGAACTGTAAATCACAAACTAGATAGAAACGTAGAGAATGGGGAAACCAAATGAATCATTTGGTTTATGTGGTTCTCCCTTTGTTTAGTTGTATTATAAATAATGGCTTCCTGTTATGCTTTCTAGATGTGCATAAAAAGACGTTTTGTTTTTTATAATTAATTTTGAGCAGAAGTATCCTCTCATAAACATATTGTATAAATAGGTATCGTATTAGGGTGCGTTAGAGTAGGCTGTTGTTTGGTTGCTGGCAACTTAGAAGAAGAAATCGGACTGGGAATCATTAAAACCCTACTCACTGTTTCGATATGGTCAGCTATCGAAAGAGACAAGACTTAGTGCTCGTGAAATCAAGTCAAAGTTAACAAGACTTGAGCGATCTCGGTCAGCTTTTGCAGAAATGTAAGTACCGTGCAATGCATTAAAATCGCCCCCCCCCACCTCAAAGAAAAATCTTTGTATAACAACTTCGGAAGCGCTTTGGTTTGCACATTATATTCTGACAGTTGCGTATACATCTGCAGGAGATTCATTATTACTATCACCGTCCGAACTATGAGGTTTGGGACAAGCAGAGCTTCGTTTTCGTGGATCTCACTCACTTTATGACTTAAATCGCATAGCTTGTCTGCCCTTTGCCTTTCTGTATCTCCATTAGACTTTTGCGTGGAACATCTGCTGTAAAGCGACAGGTCCAAAATTTTTTTTCCTCCCCGATTGCTAGCATACATAGATATAGAAGCGGATCTTTATCATAATCATTATTACTGTTATGATAATGTCTCTGGCGGCTCTCCATACATCTAGCGCAGTGCTTCTCAAATCTTACTGTGGCTGCATTCAGTTTTTGCCACGGCTACATTAATTTAAATAACATTTTTCATAAAAATAGCTGGTGACCGCACTTGAATTTCTGATCGCATTGGCATTGTAAATATAGCTATCTCTTTTTATTCCATTCCCTTATATTTACCGTATTCTGTGCCTTTGATATGCTTGTATATCTTTTGCTAGACTCCAGAAAATTCTGTTATGGATGAACTTGCTTACCTTCAGATAGGAAACCTTCCAATAGCAGTTTTATTTCTTTTATAGAGACTGACGGGTTACCAGAAAATGTCGAAAACCGGAATCATATCATCAGTCATTATAAATTTTACCATTGCGTATATCTAAATCTTTGTAGTTTTTACAGTGTATATTGTTCGTATATTTCTATCCAACATTAAATTTGAATAAAACAATTAAAAAATAAATATGTGCAGTAGGGATAGTAGAGATTATTACGAGGCCGTTGTTTAAAAGCTTAATTGCTTGGGGGTGAATTTGATCGGATGATTTAGTTTATCTTCCTAAAATGCATGCAGGTATTTAATGAGGGTACAGTCCACGAGTCTTCTCACTATTTAAAGAGGGGAGAGGGATAACTGCTTCCCCAAAGAGACAACGTTGGGGGGGGGATTGACAGACCACGTAAACTTTGGAACTGCTGTCCTAGATGTACAAATTATCTTCAGTGGGGTGTGCTTACTCGGAACACTACATAGAGGTAGAGATTGTTGCTGGTTCTGATATAAGGCTTCTTACTGAAATACCATATAGAAGCGTTCTGCTTAAAAAGTTTAGCTAACTTTTAAAAGATGATGGGAAGGGATAGAGGGATATGCTGACGTTTTTAAGAATGTTTGTGGTATTATGGAAATTTGGTGGTTTCATCAAAAATATTAAGAATAATTCAAAATATTCTCTATAATTAATTTGTTGAATATAGAGAATAATTAAAAATATTGTCTATAATTGATTTGGTGAAAATTAACAGAAATGCTTATGTAGCAAAATAGATTTCTGACTGGATGAGGAGGGAAAAAAAAAAAAAAAATGGAAATAACTCTTAAATGTTATGTCAGAATTGTGTTCTCTTTTATTATTATTATTATTATTAATCTTTCTTACTGCGTTTTGGTTGCTGGGTAAGCCCTCTGGCTTTAAATTTCCAACTTAATTAACAGATTATTTTTTTTAAATTAATTAATCCATTGTTAGAATACGTGTAACAAGCGGATCAATGTTCCTGAATAATTTTATTGGAACACATGCGCCTTTCAAGGTAAAAACAAATCCACTTAGCCTTAGCTGAGTAGTCAGTGAAAGCCTACAGAAGTACACGCGCGCGTGTACTTGAGTAGTCAGGGAAAGACTACAGAAGTACACGCGCGCGTGTGAGCACGGTTCAAGCCCGCGTGGATACTAAATACGGTAATATTATTGTATCTCTTTCTATCTTGTGACCTCTGACGTTATGTGGTTTTCCCGGAGTCTAAACGTAAATTTTAATTTAAATTTAAAGAAATGTAGCGCAAGTGTCACATTATACCCCGTTTAATCACGCCCTGAGCTACTTCCAGAAATGTGCAAAAAAAGCAGTGATAAGCACTTATTACATGAAATGTTTTGAATATTTTAAACATTAATAGTTTTAATATTTATGGACTTATCACTCATTATCACAATTTTTTTCCAGTTATTATCGGTCTCTGACCGTTCAGTATCTCTGACTGACATCCACCCACCTCGTTAATCTTTGTCATCATCGTCTCAGTTTATATGATGATGCACTTCTGGTGACGTCATATATACACACACACACACACCTAAATGACAGCTATTTAGCCAAACAATCGAGTCGTTTCCGAAAAGAAGTAATTTGTCCATACACACAGGTGTTAATACACATCTCTAGAGAAAGTAGCTACCAGACCTTAACGGAGTGGAGGTCATTCACCTTCCATTATTATTTCCGGAATTAACTACGCCAATAAAACGAAATGTTAAAAAAACAAAAAAAAAAAAAAGAAAGGCGTGAACGAAACTTGATACTAGTTCCCGAAATACTTCTCCTCTGATTCGTAACGAATAGGAAAGTCGATATTTGTTATCCATATACTTAAGCGGGTTTGCATCTGACACCATTTTTTGGCACGCAGATCGGGTCTAGCAATGAAGCACCACAATTCACAGCAGCGATTTCCATATTCAACTCAGAATGCAACATTTCACTTACAACATATGGGTTGTACTGATGCACGATGTCGCATACCACGCTCAAGTGATTAATGTAATGTCAACAGAAAAAGTACCCAAGGAATCTCGCTGATGACAAGTGAAATTAGGGACCCACAAATCACATTTAGGAAGTACGAGGAATGTATGGTATCGGGTTGCAGTCGCAAAGTAGGGAACAAATTCAGTATTAGACATTTCGATATTCATCAGCATTTTTACAATGGGCTTTTCTGGTATTGAATGAATAATAGGTCTCAATTCAAAATTCACAAATCGATGATTTGATCTTGCACAACGACAGAACTTTAATAACATTGTTATGAAACAAATATGACATCATAATTTGTTGAAAAGTTCGATAATGAGGCTTGCATGTGTAGCATAAAAATTATTGAGTCGTTTTTATGAGATGATTGTTTGTTTCTTTCTAAATAAAACAAGTCCATTTTTGGAAGTATTTTAAATGAATAATTTCTAGAAACATTCACAAATGTGAAAAGCGTCTATTGTTTTCATGTCCTTCCACATTTAACAACTCGACCGCCAGTGAATAGATTATCATATTTTACATTTGGGTCTTCTAGAGGGATTTAAGGAACTACACCCGTTATCATTAAAACCGGGCCAATAAAAATACGGAATTCCCACCCCTCCTTAAAATTTTATTTATCTATCTATATAAATAAAATGATAAGGGGAGAGGAGAAGGAATAAAGAACAGTAAAAAAAAAAAATAATAATAAATTAATTAAAAAAAAAAAAAAAATATATATATATATATATATATATATATATATATTTTTTTTTTTTTTTACCCAGATGACCCAGTATATATATATATATATATATATATATATATATATATATATATATATATACACACATACAGTATATATATATATATATATATATATACTGGGTCATCGAAAAAGGTGTTTGTGATTTTCCCTTTTAATTATCTTCGGAAATATTTGATAGATTGCTGCGATCGTAGCAGCAAACAGTGTGGTAACTCACTAAGTTTTATTTGACACCTCAACAATGACCTTGGCTGCGCCGTGAGTGTGAGCAGAATGACTTCTGCGCGCACCGCTTCAGTCAGTGTCAATAAGATGGCCACTGCCAGTTTCCTTAAACTGATTAAACCAATGTATTATAGTCTTCTCTGTAAGTACGTCGGTTTTGACGTTGCACTGTTATGACAGATTTAAATTCAGTGTACCACAACACACATTGCGCTTTCTGTTGCACGGTGGCCATCTTACTGACATGACTAAGGCGGTGCGCGTAGAAGTCATTCTGTGCACACTCACGGCGCAGCCAAGGTCATTGTTGAGGTGTCAAATAAAACTTAGTGAGTTACCGCACTGTTTGCTGCTACGATCACTGCAGTCGATCAAATATTTCCGAAGATAATTGAAAGGGAAATCACGGACACCTTTTCCAATGACCCCCCGTATATAAATGGTATGTTTCGGGATTACTGAATAAGGAAAAATGGTATTGGCAAATGTTCTGTTGGATCTTAGGAAAATTTTAGATTGAATTAGGATTCTACTCCCCATCCCCCCCCACTAGTTCTTCCTTACAAAAAAAAGTTGCTATAAATCTGGAACAGCAGTACCGATGCTTTTCAGAGTTTATTTGTACAAAATTTTATTTTAATAGGTTAAAGGCCCTATGCACTAAACCTTAATGAGAACATCTATACAAATCGAGCCTCAAGACCAGAACATGTGAAGTTTTGGTAAACATTTGAGTATAGTATAGTATAGAAGTTTTTATTTGATTACATTATGTAATAAATTTTCGAAAAAGTTTTTTTTTGATATCTGCATTTCTTCATGTTTATTGGTTATGCTGATTTTGAATATGATTATAAGTTTTGTATAACTTCATTGGTTTGCTCAGAAATTGTTCATCTTTGACCATTGTCGATCCAGTGCAGGATTGAAAGCCTCCTCAACAAGTTTCCCACAACTACAGTCCTGTGCTTTCTGTTGCCATTGTACACCAGCGAATTTCATCGACCCATCTCATCTTTGGCCTTTTTCTTGGGCATTTAGAGTCAATTATTATCCATTCCGAAATTCCTTTGGTCTATCTATTGTCAGTTCTTCTTGATATGTGACCTGCCCATTTCCATTTTAAGCGCTTTGTTCTTTCAGTGATGTCACAGACCTTGGTTTGTTGGCGAATCCATGCACATATTTTTCATCTCTTTTGGTTATGTTCAAAATTCGGCGCTCCATACTTCTCTGTGTGACCCTCAGTCTCTGTAAAGCTTTGGCATTCAATGTCCATGTTTCACAACCATACGTTAGCACAGGGAGGATACATTGATTAAAAACGTTTGAGATAGAGTGGAAAGTTTGTCTTGAAGACTATAAGCTTTCCAAATGCTTTCCAGCCCAATTTTATGCGCCGTTCAATTTTCATCTGTTGAGATTTTTCTCCCAACCTAAATATACCTCTTAACTTCTTCCACTTCTTGTCCATCGGCCAAGATTTTCTTTGGTTTGGTAAATTTGTTCAATATAACCTGTGTTTTCATTTGGGAAATATTGACATAAGATCTGTCTATACCTTGGTTGATTAGGGCGTTGATTATTGCTTGTTTTGTGACTAAGTGGAATGCTTTTTCATAGTCGATGGAGGCTATACATAATGTAAGGTTGTATTCATTGTCGCTCTATAACCTCTCTGCAGGATGTTTGCACTGTTTGGATGTGATCTATTGTATTGAAGCCAATTTTGAAATCTGCTTGTTCTTTGGGTCATACCGCATCAAGTATTGTGCCCTATTCTTCTTGGAAGTATCTTTGTGCGAAAACCTTGTAGACCCCTGGCAATAGGCTTACTGGCCGGTAGTTTTTTAAATCTGCCTTGTCACCTTTTTTGTGCAGTAGGATGGCTTCTGCATTTTTTCATGCTACAGGTACTTTTTTTAAGTAGAAGTCATTTTAAAAATAGTTTTGGGTAGAGCTTTACACACCGGTTGACCTCCAGCTTTCAACATTTCAACAGTGACTTTATCGGGTCCTGCTGCTTTGTTATCTTTCATTGATTTTATAGCATCTTCTACTTCTTCCACCAAAATTTCTGGTACAGCTTCTGCATCTGGTATTGGATTCCGTTGTTATCTTTTATCCTTAAAACTATTTAAATAAATTTTTTCCACTCATTTTAGTATTTGTTGTTGCACCAACCCCACGTTTTAAAGCAAACATTTGGCTCTTGTGTGTAACCATTTTTGGTTTTGTTTTCTTTAGTCCTTGATTTTTTCCCCCCTAGTGTTCTTCTGACGAGATAAACGCTGAACGCATTTCTTCTTTTATGCCCTTTCTTATGGTCTTGTGCATTTCTACATGTTCTACCTTGTTCCTATGTTACCACTTTGTTTCATTTCTCTTCCCTTTTTTCGTCAGGGCAATTGCTTCTTTTGATATTCTGATTTTTCTTGTTTAACAGTAGGTGGAAGGGTATTAGGCAGTATGTACAGAGTCTCAAAGACTTTGTCGTTATCGGTTGAAATATATGTGCCAGTAAGATTTTGCAGTACAGTACACGAAAACGATTGGACAATTCCTAGTTCAAAGTTTTGATGATTTTTCAATAGTTGGTTAGTGTCGATCTTTTTCACTTTAGTTGACTTTACCAATTTCTCTCGTTCTTTCTTGCAATCCGTTTTGATTTTTGTTCTTAGTAACCGATGGTCGCTTCCAATATTAAAATGGTTAAAGACTTAGCAGTCAGTGCTCAGAAATTAAAGGAATGTAAATATGCATACCACTACGAGGGGCGTTTGAAAAGTATGATGGGTTTTTTGAGGAGACTGGAGCAATGTTGCTTTTCAGCAGAGCTACTTTTAGAGACAATGCACTTTTGCCACCAATGCTGCAATGCGTTGATTATAGCTGCGAAGAAAGATTTCTCTTGGACCTCCAGGAATGAATTTACTACAGAAATGATGTCATTGTCAATGGGAAAATAGATGCCTAATTATTTTCATATTAAAAAATAGGTAAAAGTCCCATAGTGCTAGATCTGATGAATATAGGGATGGTCCAAGATTTCAAAGTCGCACTCATGCAGTGCAGCCATGGTAATGAGAGACTTGTGAACAGGCGCATTGTCCTGGCGGAACAAGACTCCTCTGAATTTTTTGGCGTTTGCATTTGATGTTTTCGCGCACACTCCTCACAAGGTTTGCATAATATTGCCCCTGTGACTGTCTGACGTTTCTGAAGCTAGTCCACTAGCAATACGCCATCAGCATCAAAAAAAAAAAAAAAAAAAAAAAAAAAACACGTTTCACCTTCACCTTGTCTCTGCAGAACGAATTGACTTGGCTTTCTTTTAAGAAGAGGTGTGTTTCCGCTGTTCCTTTGTCTCTGGCTGAAAGTGATGGACCCACGTCTCACTCATAGTCACAGACCTTGCAAGAAAATTTGCTGGATCTATTTGAAAACAATGCAAATGTTCACTTGACAACTTTGGTGCGTTTATCTGCTGTTAACAACTTTGGGGTCCATCGTGTTGACACCTTTTTTTTTTTCCATAGCGAGAACCTCTGCTATTATATGGTACACATATCAGATCAGATGGCCAAGACGCTGACAATATACCGAACTGTCACTTTTGATTACTCATCACCAGATCATACACACTGTCAACAACTTCTGAAGTATGGACGTTATTGGTCTTTCATAGTGTGCGTCATCCCTCCTGGCTCTTCCTTCGTCGTTTAAATTCTGCTGCCTACTCCATAACCATTGAATAGGAAGGGGCTTCCGTCCCCAATGTTGTAACCACATCCACATGACTTGCCTTCGTCATTAGTATATTTTTTTCCCAAATATTGGATCACTGTACGATGACTGATTTTGTCCATCTTTCCTGATTCACACAGTTTTGTTGACTTCAAGGCTTGAAATTAAAAAAAAAGAAAAAAAAAAAAAAGACATTATTGAAACTGCATGAAACTTGAGGAGTTAATATTCGAAGTGCTATACATTAGTACAGAAATTTTTAACCCTGTGCTATTACCCTTTCATACCCAGGCCACGAAATTTTCAAACGCCCCTCCTAAATCAGATTTATTGATACTGCTTAACTTTGGTACAGAATTGAGTATTAATCTTCCCTACGAGTAAATAATAAGCTAAAAATGACAAATTAAAAAGAAAACCCTCCTCGGGTTAATAAAAAAAAAATTCCTTAAAAATGTACATTTGGCCTTTGTCTTTTGTGGACATTACGATCATACCGAACCGAGAGCCCACATAGTCACCCATCATAGCTTAATTTCCCCCCCCCCCACACTTCCTTGGTCTCTCTTCGCCGTTGATTCTTATCAAAAGCAGCTCGAGCCCGACTAAAACTTTCCCAGCTTCAAAACTTTATGCATGCCACTGTACAATGTATGTAGTATGAAGGAATTGGATGCAAAGAAAAATGACAGTGCGGTACGCCACCGACCGGAATATTGAAGATTCAGTAGAGCCTATACATGCAAATGGAATGGGCGAGCACATGATTCTTGTAACGGGTGATTTCAGTTAGCTTCTTATTGATTGGAACCAGTCGGAAGGGAGCACGTTTTTTTTTTTTAATAAACTAGACAATTATTATTTGCATATGCGTGTTGGAGAAAATATTAGGGCTAAGAATATTCCAGAGTTATTCATTACCAGCGAACTAGATGATATCATAGGGATCAATGTACTATTAGTTGGAAGTGAACACACAGCTCTTAGTTGGAAGTGAACACACAGCTCTTAGTTGGAAGACGGAGAAAGAGGTTGCAGTTGTTAAAGGTGTAGAGGTTTAATTTCAAGAAAGGGTTACTACTGTCAGTTAAAGATGCTACGTATCCTCTATCAACTGGGCAGTTAGCGGAAGGTTAGTTAATCTGTCAGAATTGTGGAATATCTTTAAAACAATAGTCACAGAAGTCCTGAATGCATAATATACCATCAAGAAAATATGGCAAGAGGAAGATACCGAAATGAATGAATACAGAGCTGGCCAGTCTAATAGAACAGAAAAAGACGTGGTGGAACAGTTACATAGCGATGAAAGTTATTGAAGCTTATGACAGCTACAAGTTGATCTGTAACAGTACCACAGAAAAAGTGAGATTGACAAAGGCTGAGTATAAGAAATCGTTGTCTAAGAAAGGAAAGAATGGAGAAAAGAGTTCATGTCTATGAAAAAAGGAAGAAAACGAATCAGATCGGACACTTGCGTAATAGGTTTGGAAATGTTTTAGATAACCCAACTGATGAATTGAACAGATAACTGGTATTGATCTTCACCTGACGAAAGACCCTTCGTAGTGAGGAGAGATTAAGCAGTGTGAAATTAGCGATATTGAATATACAGATGGCTTGCAAATTAGGCTTTTTATGCCCTGCATAAATTGGTGCTACCAACGATGTTATGCTTCACTTGCTTCGTATATATATATAATATCCATAAACAGAGCAGAACGAGTCTGGAGAACTTTTTCCTTCGTTTGGTAGCTGTATTTATTACACAAGTTACGAATACTACGGGCTATATTATATATATCACATTTTCGGTACACTTTTGTAATTTATATGAATGCTGCCAAAATATTGACACTAGAGAAACCATTAAAACAGTTGAATTCGGCGCACAAAATACATAGAAGAAACATTTTTTGTTACATGGTGTAATGGAACTCGAAAAGGTAACAGAATGCGCACGTTACCTAAAATCTTTGTCTTCGCAGTTAATACGACTTTCGGATTAACTGTTATTTAATAGTGGTGTGCACCTTTTTTTTCGAAGATGCATTTCGTGCTGCACTTAATAGCAATAATAAACAATAAAGCTGTTTCGTAAGTCACATTCTACGTTTGTAGAGATTAGCTGAACTGCTTTGCCTTTTGTGGTTCTTTGTTCTTATCAAGTATTTTATCAGCTGGAGAAACAGTAAGGTGTAGGCTACACTTAACTGTGTCCACGAACATAATATACGACACAAAAGTAGTATGCGGGCACCTTATTCGTTCTAGCAAGTGGGACAACGTGGTCGCCTCGTGCTCTAGTCATTTGCTTGTGGTGGCTAAACTGATACTGTCGTTTAGTTGAGTCAGGTCCCAGTCGCGTATCAGAAATAGCCTATTTTAAGTATTCGGTAAGTGAATTCCAGCAATTCCTTGATAACGGTGGGTCGACGGGAAAAGAACTCGTCCTTCTGTTGGTAAGGAGATTCTGTCTCCTAATTCTCCCCTTCCTCTCTCTCATCAGAACCTACTTCACCTTTTTCAAGTATCTGGTGATGCATGTAGTAGCATAGCTTTCTTTTCTTTTTTTCTCAGATTTTAATTGAATGCCATAACGCAAAGAATTTGATGGACACATTTACTGGTACTCGCGTAAATCCGCCATTTCAAAAATTACGACAGTTTATTTTATTACGATTATACTAAAACGTTAAAGTGCAAGTTTTTATTTAGATAAGTTTCATAAGAAATTCATTTACCATTCCTATAAAGTACAGATGTCTACAAATATTCAGCATATTAGAGAAATGTATAACCTTCTTTATAAATAATGAGTAAAACGTTTTTTTCCCCCTCTCATTGTAAATTCTTTCTGTTTTGTGCTTTTAACGGACATTTAACCAATTTTAATTTTCCCTTCCTGCAGCCACATTAAGAAGCGAATATTACTTTTATTCATTAACTAAAAATAAATTTACTCAAATTTGATTTGAAGAGAAGACGATAAAACTGTGCATTAATTAAAATTAAATTTGAGAACACGAGATGCTAATTTAAGATAGAGTGAGATAGTCCATATTTGGAGTATGTAACAGTACGAACTTTTAGATTCAGTGATTGAAACTCTAATCAACCAAACAAACAAAAATTATAGGTTGATCCTTCTGTTGTTCACCACATAATTCTGTTCAGTTATAAAATGGAATGAAATAAATGCAATAAATTGAGGGTTCTCAAATGAATCCTGGAAGACATTTAAAGTAATCGTAATCATTAAGATTATTAATACTAACTTTATTATATTTATTATATTCTGTAATTTTACTGGATGATGGAACGAGTATAGTTTTGACTTAATTCGCAATTTCTTCTCGTTCCTGACTGGACAGATATATCCCGCTTCAGTCCCATGAACGCTGCGTTGTGTAGGGAGCCTTGTTTCCTTCCTCCATACTGTCCTCTCATTTTCCTACTGAACATGAGTTTAGTATCACTCGCAACAAACGGCCCTGTTTTTAGAGCGTGCCAGTTTTGCATGAAGTTCCTACAATCGATCATATTTCCGGCGCCAGTCATGCATGAGGTCAGGCAGCCCACCATAGTTGAACTTTCAACACCTCCTTTGTCTAAAACAACTCTCTCATAGACTCTAGTTGATAATGATTCCCACAAAAACATGCCGGAAGTACATTTGTTAATAAGACGGAAAGATTATTAAGTAGCATATTCGGTCAGTACTCTGTTTAGTGAAGGACTGATCCGTCGGAGTCACAACAACCATTTCATTCACCAGGTACCATCCCCATGGGTGCCATAATATTTATATGAGAGGAGGAATTAGTGGCCATTATTTAACTTTATGGATCTTGCGGTCTGCTTCTGGTGAATTAGCGTTCTTGAGTGATCGTGTTACCAACTCAAGTTACAAAATGCATGCATGAGCTCACATTTGTCAGATGGTTACATCGCTCTTTGCTTAGACTGGAAAGTGGAACACATTTGCAAAATGTGAATAATTTACTATATTGTAGTGTTACTGATCACTGTAATCCGACTCCTCATTTTATTTAAATATTTCTATTAACTGCATGTTGCGAGTTTTTACAAAAGTGGTGCTAATAATATCCTAATGTTTTGCTACGAGGGTTGTTTAATTAAACACGACCGACGGGGGGCGATGGGAAACCGACGCGTGCAGGCTTTAACAAGGTGTCGATATGATAGTTCATAATAATACTTGATTCGTTTCGTTTGATCTTTACTGTTGTGTGTGCATAAACTTGCGACAAGAAGCACGAGAAATTCATAAGAGAATACTGAATGTGATATGAAGGTTGCTTCTTGAAAACCGCTATCATAGAGTGTTATAGCTGTATGTTCAGACAACGCAATCGTCATGCACCAGTAAATGTTATGCAAACAGGTAAAGTGTAAAGTGTGTTTGGGGTCAAACGGCACCAGGGGTTTCCCCCATCTCCGCGTAGTTTACATTGTCGTGTGATACAGTATGCTGTAAAGGCTAGAGATTTAAAAGTGTATGGATATTGTACATGATTAGTGTTGTGTACCGTTGTTCTTCTGGCCTCTGCTGAGGCCAGACGTTGCCCACGTTGCCCACACAGAAGGGAAAGTGTGGGTGGCAAGGAGGGAAGGAGACAGAGGGACCATCACCTCCCCCCCGGCCAGGGAAAGGGAAGAAAAGTGGACCAGGCAACGGCGCCAGGTCAGATCGCCAATAAGGCTAGTGTGCAGAGAGGCTCTGCAGTTTCTTCAGTCGGTGGAATGTCATTTTTGGGACATTGTCCCATCCGAGGTTTACAAAGTCCAGTTTATTTTGTAGCCATTCATTGGTTAAGATCCCATCCGAGGTTATTTAGTCCAGTCAGCTTGGATGTGCATTTGCGATTTCATTTTGTTCCTTCTGTTATGAAGTCGGATCCCTGCGGGTTTGATTTGTTCTGGTGGTCCTTAGTGGTGTCGAATTGTTTTTCAGATTATGGGCAGCTTTGATGGGTACTTGCATTCTCTTCATTGCAGTGGTTGCGGCTGGGGGAAGGTCCGTCTTCTGCTGAAGAGGCCCTGAGCGAATTTTGTTAGCGCTTTGTAGCTGTCTTCTTCTTCAAGGATGAGGCGTTCCTGGTTTTGCAGTGTGAATCGAATTTCAGTGATGAGCCGGCAGCGTAGATCTTGATACAGGTGACAGTGATACATGAGGTGTTCCCATGTTTCTGTTTGGCCACAGTGGCAGAGAGCAGTGTCACTGAGTCGGAAGCCTGACAACTTGTGTCTGAATGCACCGTGTCCGGTGAGTAGGTATGTGACCAGGAGTCCTGGAGACAGCCAGTGGGGATATTTTGGATATACCGTCTGAATTGTCGGCACAAATTTCCGGGTGATTTCACCTTTGATTGAATTTTCCCAGCGGGTTTGCCAGGTCTGTTGGAGATGCAGTGTGAGTTGCTTCTTTTCCATTTTAGCGTCATTGGCTAAGTCAATCGTGTAGTTCAGGCAGGTGGACGTTTTTCCTCTGCTGAGGTGGTGTAGGATTCCGCGACGAACAATCTCCAGGTCCAGGGGGAGGACACCCATAAGGACCTGCAGCGCGTGAGTACTCACCGTCCTGCAGGCTCTTGAGATCGTTAGCAGGGTATATCTTTGTATCATCTCGAGTTTTCTCCTGTTGACCGCGGTGGTCGCTTTGTGGTACCAGACTCCGGAGGAATATGAAATGGCTGGCAGGAATACTGTCGTATAGAAGAGGGCGAGGGTCCTTTTCCTCAAGCCCCAGTCCTTACGGGTGACTCTTGCAAAGAGTGCAGAATAGTTTCTGATTTTATTCCTGATGTATGTCAGATGTGGTGTGAAGGATAGATTCCTATCGAGCATGACTCCCAAATGTTTTAATTCCGTTGCGAGTTTGACGGTTTTCCCCTGGACTTTGATTTGGGGAGGCCTCCTAATATCTAGGTTCCCCCTGAGTAGGACTGAACATGTCTTGGTTGGAGAAATTGTGAGTTTGTTGTTGTCAGCCCAGTCTTGCAGGATAGTGACTGCTCTATTTGCGGAGTTCTCTAATTGTGCTCTGGAGTCCTCAGCAAGCATCAGAATAAGATCGTCTGCATAAGCCTGGGATGTGACGTTTCCAAGGTTGAGATTTAGGAAGCCGTCTAGGACGACATTCCAAAGAAGAGGGCCCAGAACGGAACCCTGTGGGCATCCTCTGTGTATCAACCGTGATACGGAACAATACGGAGTAGTGACTGTGACTGATCTGTCTGAGAGGTATGTACTGATGCATTTGTATAGATTTGCTGGCAGGTTAGCCTCCCGGAGCCTGCCGAGGACACTTGGCCACCAGAGAGTGTCAAACGCCCCAGCAAAATCTATTTTGCGATGACGAGGAAGTACTTTCGGTTGGTTGTGGTTGCGGCGTTAACAATATTTTCCAATGCATCTACGGTGGAGTGTCCTTTTCTGAACCCGAACTGATTTCGGGATTGAAGGCCTACGTTTGAGTAGTGAGTTTCTATCCGATTTCGTAGAAGGTGTTCCATCAGTTTGCTCAGTACAGACAGTAAGGCTATGGGTCTGTAGGACCCTGGGAGATCCTGCTGCTTTGTTCGATTTTTGAGGATGAGCCGAAGCGTTGCCGTTTTCCAGGTGTGTGGGAAATAGCCTTCTTTTAGGCACTGGTTAAATAAATTTAGTATTTTTTCTGGGATAGTCTCAACTGCCTTTTTTACGATTTCTGGCTCTAATAAGTCTGCACCTGGTGATTTCCTGTTTCTTAGTTTGGCGGCTGCAATGTCCAGTTCGATCCTAGTAAAGGGCTCCTCCTCTTCGATTGTTGTGTAGGTACTATTTCTTAGCCACAGCGATGTTTGTTCTGGGGTGGTTGGATCCGGGTGTTTCTGGAACATGGCATCTAGGATATTATTGATGGATTCCTGCCACGTTTTGGTGTACTCCCCTTGTGGCTTCTTGGTTGTGGGGATGACTTCGCCTCTGGGGAGTTTATTTGTGGTCACTCTGTAGACCACTCCCCAGAGGTTGTCGTTTCCAACTGTGGATACTAGGTGCTACTAGGAGCGTTGTTTTCATTCACGGATCTTTGCTGTATATTGATTCCTGGCCGTTCAGTACTGTTGTCTTAGTGCTTCCACCTCTACTGTAGGCCAGCTACGCCTGGCACGTTGAAAATTTTTTCGGCAGGTGTTTACCACACGTCTGAGTTGTAATTCTGGGGACCACCAGGGAACAGCTCCCGGAGTAGGTTTTTTCCGCTTTATGGAATTGTTTGCTGCATCTGTGATAAGCTTGACAATTTTAGCTTGGTGTCTATCTGGGTCTAGTCCTTCTGTGTCAAGTGCTTGAGCAGCTGTACGTAATGACTCCTGGAAGAGAGGCCAGTCTGCCTTCTCAACAGCATATCTGTGTTGCATTTGTCTATGTACCATTTGTCTATTTAGTTTCCGGTTTAGTTGAAAGGTAATTGTTCGGTGATCAGATGAGGTCCAGTCTTCTCTGACAGTCCAGAATGCAATGTGGTCCGCTAGAGATCTGGTAGCCAAAGTAACATCAATCGTGGCCTCCCACATCGTGTTTGAAAATGTTGGTAGGTTGTTTGGTTTGTTAAGGATCATATAGCAACTGTTTGCCAGATACTCCTCCAGGTGTTGTCCATTTCCCGCGCCACGTTGCTCCTGGGTTTCACTAAACCACGCCGGCGAACGGCAGTTTGCATCAGCGCCCACTACGATTTTAGCGTTCTGGAATTCCTCCAGAACATTTTGCAGGTAAGTTATAGCTGGGAGGATATCTTCTCCTGGCCGACAGTAAAGCGATACTGCATAAAATTCGCCTTCCTCAGGCAGACCTAATTTGCTATTGGAGATATACAAGAGACGAGCAGTAAGTTTACTGTGAAAAGATCAAGCTCGCTTTCGGTATGATGCAAAGGTGGGCTACGGTACATACACAGTTGTGTCCCACCTCCTCGTGGTGCAGACGGAAGCTGGGCAGGCTTTCCGAGTGATCGCCTTCCTGGTGACAAAGTGGCCATAAACAACTAAACAACACTTACACTGCACGAACACAACATTACACACACTTCTGGCCGTTTACAGAGTTCTGTATGATCACAGTATGGCACGGTGGAGTTGAATACCAAGTTTCTGAGAGCCTTTTAAAAGTATTGAGGATGTCTTGTCGGGTGATATTCTTAAGTGATTATTTTTTTACCATTCTTGGAGGGTGTCAGTGGCCCAGTTTGCAATAGCCTCAAGTTGTGCACGATTCTCCTCCTCCAGCATCAGGACCAGGTCATCTGCGAAGGCTTGAGCATCTGCTCCGTTTAGATCCTGGTTGAGGAAGCTGTCCAACACCTGGTTCCAGTGACCAACGACAAGTTCCAGTGAATAACTGGAAAGTTAAAATCCCCCATTATAAGACATTCTGATTTACTGTCCCACTCTATTTCTCTGAACAATTGCGCATTATACTCATCAGATTCATTAGGCCTAAAACACACCTACACTTCATTTTTCCTTTCCCAGTGCTTATGTCACACCAAACAGACTCAACACTGCATTGTCCACCAACATCAATTGGATGCATTTCCTTAGATTTTATGTGTTTCTTAACTGACAGCATAACCCCTCCTCCCTTCCTGTACACATTGTATTCCCAAAATTCCAATTCTGCACTGCTTATATCTTCTCTGATACCATCTCTGATATCCCAAAAAAATCTGCCTTCAAGCTCATCAAATTTATTATCTACACTCCCAGCATTGGTGTACATGCAACTATACATACATGCACCTGTTCCTACACTTACTTACCCTAACACAGCCCAATTATTTACTTGTTCCATTATGACTCCGATCAGGCCTGGATATCTCCATTACCTTGCTTAGTTGAGTTATTTCTGGGTTTTGTCTGATGTCTGGGTGTTATCAGATTCGATGGGTCCGTATCCGGGAATGCTTGCTGCATGTTTCTGCGATAGACTTCATCTTGCAATTGTGTTGGGGAGAGGTCATTTCCTGTTAAAGATTACACCGCTTGGTCCTTTGTTCTTGGGAGTTTCTGCTTGTAGGCCCAGGGACGGCACTTTCGGGTTTGCTATAATTTTGTTGGCCTCCCCTCTGTGTTTCTGTCTTGATGGTGACGCCGACGTTGCTGGTCTTCCTTATCGATTTTATTCTGTTGTGTTTGAATTCATGGGTAAGGTTAGTAATTACAGTCTTCTTTACTTCTTCACTTGTGTGAAGAGTCTCAATGTTTGTTGGCTTCAGTATGACCAGGTTGGGTCTTGGGAGTAGGGTCCTTTCTTTCTTTTTGCCCGGGGGCAGCGAGGGTTAATGGTCGCTCCTTTGTCTTTGTGGTCCTCAGCGCTTGGACATATGTGGGTGCGCACTGTGGCATTTGGTTTGCTCCACATTCCCTATATGCCTGGAGCTTTCCATTGGCTCTCTCACTGTCGAGGTAAGTTTCCGTCAAGAGTGTCCAGCTTGTTTTACAAAGGTTCACGATTTGTGCCCTTAGCCTTGTGGTTACCGTATTAGATTGCTCCTTAAATAAGGTTTCCAAGGCAGTTTTAAGGAACAGAGACTTCTCGTGAACTGTACCCCCTGGTAGGGTGGGATCCAGGGGGAGCTCCGGTGGCTTGTCCTTGCTGGAGTCCTTTTGGTTTGTTTGGTTTTCTATATCTTTTGATTCAGTTCGGGAGCGCATCTCCCGCTCCAGATTAGGTGTTGGCTTTCTATACTTGCGTTTTCTTGTTAGGGAGGGCCCCCCGAACGGGTTTCTGACGTATCTTGTTGTTGCTCTATGACGATGGGGTCGTCATTTTGGTTCTGCTGCGCGGCATCTGTGGGTTTTTTTTTTTTTTTTTTTTTTTTTTCAATTTCCCATCCATCTTTACGAATTTCGGATTATCAAACGTTTATTGATAATCGTGGTTTATGAGGTCCCGCGTGAAAGGGCTGGTGGAGGTGAGCAAGAGGCCACCTTCGTCAAGTCTCTTGGGAATTTGGAGCTTAATAGACCTTCAGCGAAGATTTTGGGCTATCCCCTCTGTCACGTGGGGTGGGGGAACAGCCAGATGTGGAAATGCCCCTAGAAGAACGAGGTTAATTTCTTGTGGGGTATCTTATATCGGCGAAGATTTTGGTAGTATTATTTTGTTGAAAAGATTATCGGAACGAAGTAGCTTCTCTCCATGGTCAGTTTATGGCAGAGGAGGGGCGGACAAAAATCATTGTTTCCGGTCGGAATTTCATTCGGTTTGATAGAAATTAGTTGGGACACGATCACTCTCCAAAGTTACATTCACTGAACCCTTTCCCAAACATGAACCAGATAGGTACGTGGCGTCCGCGTTATATCAGTGCCTCTCTATTTGCTTGTTGTGTGCCACATGGTGACCAGTGCAATCTCACAACAAAGGAAATAGCTACTAACGTAAATATCTGGCGATAAACCCAGTAAAGCACCAAAAGTATTTCACTAGAGGTATCCACTGACGTTACTTTTCAATTAAAGACACTTTTCTGGAGTCTTAAACTACATATTAAAAAGCAAAACTCACGGAGCGATGAATAACACGGCCGAAAGTAAGGCGGCCATCGGATTTGGAGATAAGTGTAAAGTGTGTTATTGTCATACGGCACCAGGGGTTTCCCCCATCTCCGCGTTGCTTTCATTGTGGGTGAACCAGTTCCTGGAAAATGCCAGAGATTTAAAAGTGTGAGGGACTTGTTCATGTGTAGTGTCGTGTACCGTTCATCTGGTTATTTAGCCGCTAGACCCCTGCTGAGGCTCAACGTTTCCCCACTTACGCCCCGTGGAGGCAGACCAGGAACCCAGTAGACTCAGTTTTACTCTGGCAGGTCCTGCCGCTTACTTTCCTGAGATTTCGGCGGCTAGGACCAAAAAAAAAAAAAAAAAAAAAATCCATTAGGTTAGGTTAGTGACGATGCACACACACACACATATATAAACATGTACAATTGCATACACATACGCGTTGGCGTGGGGATATGATTGCTAAGGTTGTTATGCCGAATTATATGCCCAAAGGATTTTTGGCACGTTAATTTTTGTTGTGTGGGGCTTTCGTTAGCGTAAAGATAGAGGTGGGGGAGATAGAAGACGGGGGGTCAGAGACAGAAATATGGGACCAATAGGGTCGGTAGCCCCAGTTTTCAGTGAGGCATGCCCCACCAGAGTAGAAGATGTAGGGTGGCGAGGAGGGAAGGGAACGAAGGTCGTCCCCTCCCCAAGGATGTGGGAATAAAAGGTGAAGGGGTCTAGGGTGCCCTCTTCAGGTCGCCGTCAGTCTGTTGGCAGTTATGCTGCTTTTTGTCTCTTCTCTGTTTTCAGTGTCACTCATGGAGTAATCCCCGTCCTAACGTCTCTCCCAGTTGTCAGCGTTCCATTTGGTCGAGTCTGGTGTCCCGCGAATTTCGATTTTCTGTTTCATCTGGTAGCGTTTCTTGTCACTCTCTGTGTTGATTGCTATAGATTGCAATTAGCATTTTCTTCCTGGCGAATAGATCCTGCGCGAAGAGGGAGAGCGCCCTGTATTCTTTTTCTGAGTCCAGAAAGTGGGACTCCAATCCCTTCGGAAGGTATAAGGTATAAGATATGTTAGTGTCTAAGGGCTCCTGTGATTTCTCCCATCTTCACGGGTGTACATTGTATCGGGGCCAGAGATTTGAAGTGTGTGGGGGCCATGTGCTGTATATTGTGTTGTGCCCTTTGTACCTCCAGTCTATTAGCCGCCGAGCCCCTAGTGGGACCCGACGTTACCACACCATGCCACGGGGAGGCTGACCGGGTATACCACTGTAGCTAGAGTACTCTGGCGGGTCCTGCCACCTACTTTCCTGGGATTTCAGTGGCTAGGACCAGATTTGAGAATGAGATGATCGCTGTTTCTTGAGCAACGGTTGTAATTTTAACAGGACACGGCAGGGTACTTATACCCGGACCTGGCAGGAAACAATTATTAACATCATGGATACCATGTTTCAAGACCATCTTGCCCCCTCTACCCCAGAGCAGATAACCCTCTGTGTAGACAATGAAACCTACTACACGACTGCAACAGAAGAACCTTTCACCAAACTTGAACTGGAAACAGCTGCCATGAGGATTAGAAACAAGAAGTCTCCTGGTTCTGATCTTTTGGAGCCAGAGATTGTCAAGAAAGCCGTCGAAACCATTCCAGAGGTGCTTCTTAATCTATACAACCACTGCCTCAAAGAAGGCCTGTTCCCCCAGGCCTGGAAAACTGCAAACTTGTGCCTCATTCCCAAAAGTCCCAACAAACAACTGGACCTTCCGGGGTCATACAGACCCATAGCACTGTTATCAGTCCTGAGCAAGCTCTTTGAGCACTTATTAAGAAACAGAATAGGGATCCACTACACTGCAGCCGGCTTGCAGTCACCCCAACAATATGGATTTAGGAAGGGATGCTCAACCTTGGATGTCCTGGAAAATATTACAAATGCTGCAACTACCTCAGATCAGAAATACTTTCTGGTCATAGCAATAGACTTTGCTGGGGCGTTTGACACTTTATGGTGGCCAAGCGTCCTGGCCCGACTCCGGAAAGCCAACCTACCATCAAATCTGTATCAAGTCATCAAATCCTACCTGTCGAATAGGTTCGTGACAGTCAGAGCACCATATTGTTCAGTAACAAGAGAAGTATTCAGAGGATGCCCACAGGGCTCAATCCTGGGCCCACTCCTATGGAACTTGGTTCTAGATGGCTTTTTGAACCTGGAACTCGGCGACGTCGTTCCCCTAGCCTATGCGGATGATGTGGTTCTGATGCTGCCTGGGGGATCTAGGGCGCAACTGGAGAACACCGCCAACAGAGCAATAGAAACTCTAGAGGACTGGGCTAACAACAATAACTTGAAGATCTCATCCTCGAAGACAAGATCTATATTATTAAAAGGAGCCCTAGACACCAGACGACCCCCTCAAATCAAGATACAAGGTAACACAATCAAGCTTACCACCGAATTAAAGCACCTTGGAGTCGTACTAGACAAAAACCTGAGCTTTACACCACATATAGTGCACTTACGGAAGAAAATTAGAGGATACTCCGCACTTTTTGCGCGAATCACACGCAAGGAATGGGGTTTGAGGCGGAAAACCCTCAGCCTCTACTATAAAGCTATTTTCCTGCCAGCGATTACATATGCTTCTGGAATATGGTATCGCAAGGCTACCACTGCAGTGAACCGGAAAAAATTGGAGACTACACAGCGACACATACTCTTAACCATCTCGAGAGCATGTAACACTGTAAGTACCCACGCACTCCAGGCTCTAACGGGATCCCTCCCTCTGGACCTGGAGATTGTTAAGCATGGGCTACTCTATCAACTGACCAAAGGCAGAACGGCAACATGCCTCGACTACACCATAGATCTGTCAAATGATCCCAAAGTAGAAAGGAGCCGTCTCTCCGCTTACCTCCAACAAACTTGGCAGGCCCGCTGGGAGACCTCCAGCAAAGGTGCAATAACTAGAAAATTTCTACCCAACATACGGCTGGTATACCCGAATTATCCACCGTGGCTCTCACCAGGACTCTACACCACCTACCTGCTGACGGGACACGGGGCCATTAGAGACAAACTACAAGGATTTGGACTGAGTGATACACCGTTCTGCCTCTGTGGTGAACGTGAAACGTGGGAGCACCTAATGTACAGTTGCCCACTATATGAGGACCTCTAAAAAGTGTAAAGTGTAAAGTGTATTCGTGTCTAGCGGCACCGGAGGTTTCCCCCAACTCCGCGTTGCTTTCATTGTAGGTGTAACAGTTCACTGTAAAGGCCAGAGATTTAAAAGTGTATGGATTTTGTAAGTGTAGTGTTGTGTTTCGTTGTTCTTCTGGCCATTTAGCCGCTAGACCCCTGCTGGAGCCCAACGTTGTCCACACTTAGCCTCGTGGAGGCAGACCAGGTACCCAGTAATTGATATTTTACTCTGGCAGGCCCTGCCACCTAGTTTCCTGAGATTTCAGTGGCTAGGGCCTAAAAAAAAAAAAAAAATTAAATTAAAAAAAAAAAAAAAAAAAAAATAAATAAATAAATAAAATAAAATAAAATAATCGCTGAAAAAGGTTTAAGCCGAAAGAGTTTTGCGTGCGCGGTTTGAATTTGGACATATTTTAATTTTTAACATTGTGTGGGACGTTCGCTGGTGTATAGACAGAGTAGGGGAGGGAGACTAAAGACTGGGGGGAAAAGCCAGAAGTATGGGGACAATAGAGTAGGTGTCCCCAAAAGCAGTGGGGCAGGCCCATGCCCCACCAGAGGTAGAGAAGCGGGGAGTGGCAGGGGGGAAACAGGAAACCGTCTCCCCCCTGCCTGGAGATTGGGAATTAAAGGTGAATAGGACTAGGGAGTCCTATTCAGACCGCCATATGGCGTAATGCAAGTAGTTCCTGCATTTATGTCCAGTCCGGGCTTTTTGTCACTTGGTTTGTTTGCATGTAATCATCTTCGTCGGTTAGTTCCTATGGCTTTGTCTGACCAGGTTCCTTGTCACTTTGCTATTTTCTTGATCTTTGTAGGGTCCTGTTGGGTCCTTTGATCCGTTTATGGCCTCACTTTGGTCGGGGTTGTCTTCTTCCACGCTCATTTTGATTTCCTCTTACTCTTTGCAGTCTTGTGGGGTGGTCGATTTTCTTTGAGTATGTAATTTACTTTCATTCATTGTGGATGGCAATTTCCGTTCTTCTTCGGTCGAAGACTTCTCGTGCAAATTGGCTGAAAGCCGCGTAGTCGTCTTCTGTGTCCAAGAGATGGTGTTCTTTATTTTTTGGTATGTACTGTATTTTAGTTATTAGCAGGCTTCTGTGTTGCTCATAGCACTCACAGTCGTGCATTATATGATGCCATGTTTCAGGCTCACCACAGGTGCAAGTTAGCTCCTCCGTTATACCCAGCATGTTCAATTTTGCCTTGAAAATGAGGACCTCTATTGCAGGTTCATTACTAGAACACAGCTTAACCTCCGTAATCAAGAAGACCTCGCCATAACTGAAGTTGACACATACAAGGCATTCGCGCAGCTGGCCCAGGACCTCTTCACAAGGAGAAGGACGCTCCCACAGCCTCAACCACTGCAGTAAACAACCATGCCGTGCAGGCCAGCAGAATGTCTACACAACCACGGAAACCTTCCCAGATACTACCATGCAAGGGCTCAGAGAAATGATTGCAGCACATTGCTGCCACCTAGCCATATGGCGATCTGGGCTGGCAACCTTGACCAGCCTGCTTTCACTCCTATTCCTTGGCAGGGGGGGGAGATGGCTCGCTGTCTTCTCCTCCTCCTGCCATCCCCCTTTCCCTCTGGTGGGGCATGGGCATGCCCCACTGACTGCAGGGGCCATCTACCCTATCGGCCCCTTACTTCTCTTTCTTCCCCCCAGCCTTCAGTCTCCCTACCCTTCTCTTTGACTATTCACCGCGAAAGTCCCACGCATCCAAATTTAAATTAGCACCAAAATTATTGCCCGCCCCATTAGGCCTCTAGAACTTGTCATTTTAGCGTACAATCCCATGGTAATTTCGGGGAACAAACCCCACATACTAACTTAATAGCGAATTTGCAATTATACCACCGCGATTATCTATCTTTTTTTTTTTTTTTTTTTTTTTCTATAGGACCCAGCCGCTGAAATCCCAGGAAATTAGGCGGCGGGACCTGCCAGAGTATAATAAATTTCAAGGTACACCTGGCCAGCCTCCTCGTTGGCATAGTACGGACAACGTCGGGTCTCATCAGGGGCTCGACGGCCAATAGGCCAGAAGAACAATGGGCACAACATACTACACAACACATGATCCACACACTTTTAAATCTCTGGTCTTGACAGAGTACTGTCCCTCGATACAGCGAACACTCGCGGAGATGGGAGAAATTCCTGGTGCCGTTTGACCCTCAACATACTTTGTACTTTGTACTTTGTAATTTTAACAGAGCGTAGGGTTGTTCGCTGATAACTTGTTCCAGGGCCAAATAGGTCGGGCAGTAATTTTGATGTTTTTAGATTTAGACCTGTGGGGCATGTGTGTGTGTGTGTATATACAGGGTGTTTCAGTTAAACGTTTCAGAACTTCTAAGAGGGGTAGGGTACATCCTGACAACTCGAAATCATATAGCAATGTGGGGTCGGAAATGCTTTCCTGAAGCGGTGTTGTACACAGAAGCACCATAAAGAAAAGAGACCGTAAGTGAGAAATCGTTTTAATAATACATGAAAAGAAGCAAAAGGTACATGGATTAAAGTAAGTGTTCGAAGTTTCTTCCACGGGCTACAATGCACGCCTCACATCTCCGACGCATGGACATCCGAACATTCTGGAATACTCCAGGCGAATTTCGAATTTCTTCGGCAGCTACTGCGATTCCTGCTGAAGTGTTGTTTTCCGATGAGGCATCCTTCACAAGGGAAGGAATTTTCAACACGCATAACGACCATATCTGGGCGGTCGAGAACCCGCATGCAATACGACGTCGTGCAGCACAGATTCGATTTTCGGTCAATGTATGGGCCGGTATTATGGGAGATCACCTCATCGGACCTTACCTGTTACCGTGTCGTCTAACCGGACCTATCTACTTGATCTTTCTGCAGCAAGTATTGCCACAACTTTTGAGAGATGAACAGATTTCTGCATCGACGCAACAGACAATGTGGTTCCAACACGATGGAGCCCCTGCCCATTATAGCGGAGATGTTCGTAACTACCTGGATGTCACATTTGGTCAACAGTGGATCGGACGTGGTGGTCCCGTGCGTTGGCCTGCTCGGTCACCCGACCTATCATGTCTTGATTTTTATTTCTGGGGTCATATGAAATCGCTAGTTTATGACACCCCTGTTGACAATGCTGAGGAGCTGGTTGCAAGAATCGCAGTAGCTGCCGAAGAAATTCGAAATTCGCCTGGAGTATTCCAGAATGTTCGGATGTCCATGCGTCGGAGATGTGAGGCGTACATTGTAGCCCGTGGAAGAAACTTCGAACACTTACTTTAATCCATGTACCTTTTGCTTCTTTTCATTAAAACGATTTCTCACTTACCGTCTCTTTTCTTTATGGTGCTTCTGTGTACAACACCGCTTCAGGAAAGCATTTCCGACCCCACATTGCTATATGATTTCGAGTTGTCAGGATGTACCCTACCCCTCTTAGAAGTTCTGAAACGTTTAACTGAAACACCCTGTATAAATATATATATATATGCGCACACACACACACATACATATATATATATATATATATATATATATATATATATAAACTAAATAAAAAAAAAAAAAAAAAAAAACGTTGTGCAAGAGACAAGTAAGGGAGGAAGGCAGAAGACTGGAGGGTAGGAAACAAGAAAGGGCCCAATAGGAAAGATGGCCCCTGATGACAGTGTGGCATGCCCAGTGCCTCACCAGAGAGAGGAGTGGGGTGGCGGGTGGACGAAAACCACCACCCCACAAAAAAAAAAAAAAAAAATCATTCTGTAAGAGAAAAATAGGGGGGGGGGAGAGAAAAAGAACGGATGGCAGGAAACAGAAGAAAGAAGCCGAGAGAAAAAAAAAATGAGAGAGAGATATACCCCGCAAGTTCAGGGTAGGTACAGCTGGCACGGCCAGTCAGTTGGAGCCGACAACTTGCTGGAAATCCAGCAGTGTGAGTGCTGCTATGGTGGATGGGTCATGTTCAGTAAGGTCTAGTTCAGGTGCCATCATTGGGACTCCATTTGGTGAGTCTGTGTTGCATCCAGACTAAAGGCTGGTCCAGTAGTCCATCAGAACGAACAGTGGGGGTGGTCAAAACCGGGAGTCCAAGATTGATGGTCAAGTCCAGGGATCGATGCTAGGCCTCTTCTTGATGAGATGTGTCACATCTGGTCGAGAGAAGTTTGTCCAGAAATCAATGATGAGGAATTTGTCAAGGTATGTGCGGACCCTGTCTTTTATTGCACTGCTGGTCAAGTCTTGTGCAAGTTGGTCCAAGGCGTTAGCATCCATGGCTCAATGATGCGTAGCAACAATTGGCAGTCATGGTTGTTATGACCTATTGATTCGGATACTAAGGTGGTGGTAGCGCTTTCTGCCTGGTAAATAAGTCCATTGCAAATTGAGTCAGAGCTCGGTAAGTTTCTTCATTCTGTAGGGTGAGGTGTTCTTGATTTTGGTAGTTGAAGCGTAGTTTTGTTATTAGGATCCTCCTGAAGTCCTCGTAGATTTCACAGTTGTGGGCAAGGTGCTCCCACGTCTGATCCTCTCCACAATGGCAGAGGGGTGAGTGAAATTCTGAAGTCATGTAGTTTTTTCTGGAAGGAGCCATGTCCAGTGAGGAGGTAGGTAGCATAGAGTCCTGGTGAAAACCAGACAGGTGTGAGGGGGTAGGAGGCCCTGATATCAGGGAGGAATCTTTTGGTGACAGCACCTTTAGTTGATGTCTGCCATCTTTCTTGCCAGGTGTCTGTTAGATGTTCATTAAGTCTCTTCTTTTCAGCGTTTCTATTATTTGCTGGGTAAGTGGTGAAACCTGCACAAGTAACTGCTCTTCCTTTGGCTATTTGGTAGAGCAACCCATGACGAACAATCTCCAGGTTCAGTGGAAGAGATCCAGTGAGGACCTGGAGCGCATGGGTGGTGAGAGTGCGACAGGCACGCGAGGACAGAAGGAGAAGGAGAAGAGAGCGCTGGATAGTTCCTAGGCGCGATCTGTTTACTACGGTATTGGCCTTCTTGTACCAGACTCCAGAAGCATAGGTGATAACCGGGATGAAAACTGCCTTATAGAAGAGTGACAGCGTTCTCTTCTTTAAGCCCCAGTCCTTCCGGGAAACTCTTGAGACTTGGGCAGCATACTTCCTGATCTTAATCCTGAGTTGGTCTAGATGAGGAGTGAAGGAAAGGTTTTTGTCTAAGATCAAACCTAGATATTTAAGCTCTGTTTTTAGTTTTACTGTAACACCATTGACCTTGATTTGGGGTGGTCTTCTGAAATCAAGGGTGCCTTTTAGTAGGATCGAATTGGTTTTCTCTGGGGAGATCTTAGGTTGTTATGCTCTGCCCAAGCTTGAAGGGTGAAGATGGCCTGGTTGGCAGTTGCTTCTAGTTGGGTTCTGTTATTGGCAGAAAAGAGCATGACCAGGTCATCTGCATAGGCCTGGGTTTGTACATTGTTGAGTTTGGTGTTCAGGAAATCATCCAGCACAGATCCCTGAGGGCATCTCCTGAAGACTGGTCTGGAGACACTGCAGTGGGGAGCAGACACGACAACTCGCCGGTCCTGGAGATAGGTCTTGATGCATCTATATAAGTTTTCTGGGACATGCACTCTTCGGAGCCTGCCCAGGACGCTGGGCCACCAGAGGGAATCGAAGGCACCAGCAAAGTCAAAGGAGATTAGTAGAAAGTATTTGGAGTTGCATTTGGTAGCAGCATCAATGATTGTTTCCGGTGCATCAATCGTTGAGCGTCCTTTCCGGAAACCGTACTGCTTAGGTGAGGAGAGACCAGCGTCATTGTAGTGGGCTTCTATTCTATGGGAGATCATCCGTTCGAGAAGTTTGCTGAAGACTGGCAGCAGTGCAATGGGCCGGTAAGATTGTGGCAGATCATGTGGTTTGGTTGCATTCTTCAATATAAGTCTAAGGATTGCAGTCCTCCATTGTGTGGGGAAGAATCCTTGGTGGAGACAGTGGTTTAACAGGTTGAGTATTGTAGTGGGAATAAGTTCAATGGCCTTCTGGACGATTTCTGGATCGAGCATGTCTCTGCCCGGAGCCTTCTTGTTTCTGATTCTAGATGCAGCTAAGTTGAGCTCGGTTGTGGTGAAGGGTTCTTCAATTGCAGTTGTGTGATATGTTTCATTTTCCGTGCAGAGCTGTAGCTGTTCCGTTGTGTGTAGGTCAGCAGGCTGCTGGAATGTAGCGTCTAGAATATTATTGATAGTATCTTGCCACGATCTGGTATACAGTCCGTTCGGTAATTTTGTGGTTGATACGACCTCGCCTCTGGGGAGCTTGTTAGTGGTCACTTTGTACACAATCCCCCAGGGATCGGCGTTCCCTTCAGTGCTTACCAGGGCTTCCCATGAGCGCCTTTTGCGCTGTTTTATTGTTGTGGTATACTGGTTCCTGGTCACTCGATATTGCTGCAGTAAAGCCCCTGTTTCTTCTGGAGGCCATGTTCTTCTTGCACGTTGATAGCGTTTTCGTCGGTAAATGACTTCGCGTCTAAGAGTCTGGAGTTCAGGTGACCACCAGGGGACAGCACCAGGTGTGAATCTCTTCTTTTTGATAGCCTTGTTTGCAGCATTACTGACGAGCTGTGTAACTGCGCATTGATGCTGGTCTGGGCTGAGGCCGCTAGGATTGAAGCGGCTGGCTGCACTGGTCAATTCCTCCTTAAAAAGGTTCCAGTCAGCCTTATTCAGGGCATATCTTCTTTGTCGAGTTCGGTTGGTTGGTTGAGTGACTAGTGAACGGTGTAGTTGGAAGGTTAGTACCCTGTGGTCAGAGATGGTCCAGTCCTCACGGACTGTCCAGGAAGCAAGGTGCTGAGAAATGGAGCTTGAGGCTAAGGTGATATCTATTGTAGCTTCCCACAGGGTACTGGAGAAAGTTGGCAGGCAGTTAGGTTTGTGTAGAATGACCAGGTTGCTGTTAAACAAATAGTCCTCAAGACGTTGGCCTTTCTATCCTCTGTGATTTTGAGTTCGGCTGTGCCAGGCTGGGGGACCTGCAGTTAACATCAGCCCCTATAATGAGTTTTGCATTTGGCATTTGTAGCTGGATGGTCTGTAGATATCGGGTGGCAGGAAGAATATCTTCCCCCGGTCGACAGTATATCGAAACTAAGTAGAATTGCCCCAGTGGTGAAATTACATGGGTGCACACAGTCCAGCTAGTACACAGATCAGTGATTTTGGTGACAGTCAGTTCGGGATTGCGAACGACGATCGCGGCCCAGGGTGTGTCATCATCAACCTGGACCACTTTAAATCTCAAGGGGTTGCCTTTTACCTCCTTGTTATGAGTGTATGGCTCCTGAAGCAGCAGCACATCTAAGTTCTCTTCATCTGCCTTTTTGACCAGTTGTGCCGCAACAGCCTTGGCCCTCTGAGCGTTATGTTGTGCTATTTTCACGGTGTGGGTATTTAGGTTTGGTCTGTTACTCCCCATATTCTATTCTTGATTGTTGAGCACTTCTGGCTTTGAGATAAACTGGGCAACTGCTGTCACGGAGCGAATGGTTGGCTGGCACCTTTAGGGCCTTGCAATTGGCACATGTGGAGGTTGAGACTTTTTGGGACATGTAGCGTATTCATGCCCCATTTCGGCACAGTGGCCACAGGTGGGCAGATTTTGCCTGCACGTGTGCGTGGTGTGGCCGAAACGGCAGCACCTGAAACATTTGGGGACGGCTACATGCTCCCTAAAGCGGTGGCTGCCCCAGTTGATGTAAATTCTTGTTTGTTGGGAGAGGATCTTCCAGGCCTTGGGTGATAGCTCAAAGACCCAGTTAATGGTGTGCCCAGCTCTGGGTTTTGTTTGGAATTTAGGGATTATGTGAGAAGTTGGTTCTTCATCTGGGAGTTCCTGTTTCAAGTTTCCCTTCGGAAGGTATCTGATTCTTGTTATAAGAATCCCTCTGAGGTCCTCATATTGTGGACATTCATAAGCTGTGTAGATCCAGCTTTCGCTCTCTCCGCATGTACAGATGGAATCGTTGTGAGGCCCAGCCCGAAAAGCTTTTCATTGTAGGGGCCATGTCCTGTTAACAGCGTTGTCATGTGGTACCCTGGGAAATACCACACCGGTTGTTTTGGATATATCTTGCGGATGTCCGGTAGGAATTTTTTTGTCACTTCTCCCTTGGTGGTCTCAGACACCTTCTCTCCCAAAGGTTTAGGAGGTGAGTCTGTAACCTGACTTTTTCATTCTTTAGGCTCTTCGCCGAATCAGTCGTGTAGCCCTAGTGGGTGGCAGCCACTCCCCTGGACAGCAGGAACAGCAACCCTGCCTGGATAACCTCCAGATCCATGGGGAGCACTCCCGCAAGCACCCGTAGTGCTGGGGTGCTTACTGTGCTGCAAGCTCGCTTTGTTGTGAGTAATATGGTCCTTTGGATCGTTTGAAGTGTTCTTCTGTTCACAACCAGTGCCGCTTTGGGAAACCATACCGCTGCTGCATAGGTGTGATTGCTGGTAGGAAAGTTGTTTTGTAGTATATTGACAGGGTTCTCTTTTTGAGACCCCAGTCCTTTGTGATCCTGGCTACCATCCCAAATCCCCTGATTTTTCTCCGGATGTATTTCAGGTGCTTGCGGAAAGACAAGTTATTATCCAGGATTACGCCCTAAGTACTTTAGCTCGCTCGCGAATTTTATGGTGACATTTTAAATTTTTATTTTCGGGGGCCGCCGCAATCGTAGTTTCCCTTTGAGGAGGATTGATGAGGTTTTTTCTGGTGAAATTCTTAATTGGTTTTTAGAATCCCATTGTTGTAGCCGCTGTAGTGACCGGTTTGCCAACGCCTCCAGTTGGGTCCTGGAGTCCGCCTCCACTGTCAAGGTAAGGGCATCTGCGAACGCATGCGCTCTTCCTGGAAATGGTCCCAGGTCCATTTCCAGGAACTCATCGAGGAACATGTTCCACAAGAGTGGTCCCAGAACCGACCCCTGCGGACATCCTCTGTGCACCTCTCGTAAGTTTCTGGTACTGCACGTTTATCTCCACTCTTCTTTGGGTTAGATAACTTTCGATGACTTTATACAAGTTTATCGGCACTCAGGCCTCACTCAGCCTCCCCAGGACGCTTGGCCACCAGGTGGTTTGCCAGGTTTCTAGTTGCCAGGGTGATATCTATAGTGGCCTCCCAGAGGGTGTTGCAGTAGGTTGGTAACTGGTGTGGCTGGTTCAATACTTTGAACCCAGTATGAAATCCTCGAGCTGTTGCCCATTTGCAGTTCCCCTTCGGTCAGCAGTGGCGCTATGCCATAGCGGGGAGCGACAGTTGACGTCCGCTCCTATAATTGTTTTTTCGTTTCGTAGGGTGTTCTGGAGGTGATGTAAGTAGCTAATAGTGGTCTCCAATTCCTGTCCCGGCTTGCTGTAGAGGGCCACAACATAAAGGGAGCCCAGTGCTGTGATAATCTGGGCACAAGCAACCCAGGCCGTACAGAGTTGGGTTATTTTGGTTGCAGTTATGTTTACATTTCTGATTAGAACTGCTGCCCATGGGGTGTCCTCTTCAGTATGGATTATCTTATATCGGAGTGGGTACCTCGCTACCCGCCCTACATGGACGTATGGCTCTTGCAGAATAATTACGTCTGTATTTTCCTCATCAGCCTTGACCCTGATTTGGTCTGCCACTGTTTTGGCTCGCTGTGCATTTATTTGTATTATTTTGATCATTGTTTTATTATATTCTTTACTTCTTGTCCCCATAGTTGATTCTATTTTGGTAGTTGCTCTTGCCTTTGAGATAGGTCGGGCAATTGGGGGTCCCTGATTGAGTGGGCATGTTCCAGCTTCATGGACTTGCAGTTTGCGCAGGCAGCTTCTTTGTCTTTGTGCGGACAATCCTTTAATCCATGTCCCTTCTCGGTGCAATGTCCGCACGTTGGGATCGTTTGGGAGCATACGTGGGAGGAGTGGCCGAACTTGCAGCATCTAAAACATTTGGGAACTGCCACTCGTTCCCGAAAGCGACAGCTGCCCATTCTATGTATACTCTTGTCCTATCTTTTAAGACTTGCCATGCCTCTGGGCTGAGTTCAACGCTCCAACTGTTATTGATTCCGCCTCTTGCCTTTATGTGGAATTTTGGAGTTATTACATCATGCGGTTCCTTATCTGGTATTTCCTTTTGTATGCTTTTGTAGTATAGTTCTTCCATGAGCTGTGCGGCCGTAACTTCCGGGTTTACATCAAAGGTTAATATTGATGGTCCTTTCCTTTTGGGTGGCTGGGCCCTAAGACCAAGGGAGTCTTATTTTAGGGTTTTCTATCATGCTCTGTGCTTCTTGTCTGGTTTCTGTTTCTATCACCAGCCCTACGTCTCTCATTTTTCGCATTCCTTTAATTCTTGTGTGCCTGAGGTCCTCCCGCACGTTGTTGATTATCTTTGTTTTAAGCTCCTCGCTTGTGTAGATTTTACCTGCATCCTTAGGTTTAAGGAACACTAGGTTTGGTGTGGGTAATAGGGCCCTCTTCCTCTGGTGCCCCTCTGCGGTCGATTGAGCTTCATTTGTTAATGGGGTCCTCAGCGCTTCCGAGTATGTCGGGGCGTGCTGTGGCATTTGTTTGGGCCCGCATTCTATATAGGTTGTAGCCTTGTAGTATCTTTTTGGCTTTCTATGTATGTGTCATGGAGGATTGTCTCCATTTTGTAAAATATGGTCACTATTTGGGACCTCAGACCCGTAGATATCCTATTTGGGTTTTCTTTAAAAATATTCTCTATGGCCGTTTTCAGTCTGAGGGATTGTTCATAGACTGAGCCCTCCACTAGTGCATGGTGCAGGTGTGGCTCCTGCTGTCTTTTATTGTTTGCATCTCTTTGTGATGCTGTTGGTTCAGGTTGTTCCCTTGTTTCGGCCTGCGAGCGGGGTCTCCCTTTCGAATTTAGGGTCCCCTTCCTTTCGGTTTTTCCTCTTGCTTAAGGTGGCCCCGGAATGGGCCTCCTCCATCTCGTCTGGTTGATCTATTATGGTCAGTTCGTCGCTTTGTTTCTGCATCCGGGAGTCCTTAATTTTTTTGTCTCCCTTCCATTGTTACGTATTCCGAATAATCGGGAGAGTTCGGATAATCGGGAATGCTTCAGTATATTCTGGTAGCTCTTTTAAAAAGATGGCAGTTGTTACCCACCACAAGTTCGTAGGTTTATCTGTTGCTGCATAAACAGTTTTCAAAGATATGGTGTATCCCCCACTTTGAAGGGGGGGTGGGTACAACAGCCGAAGGCAAAAATACCTCTAGAAGAGTGTATAACTACTTCTCTAGGGGATTTCTAGGGGACGGCGAGCACAATGGTGGCATTCAAAATACAGTAGTGTGGTCGAGAAGATAGTTCGCACCTTACCATGGAAAGTTTATGGCAGGGAGGGGATACACGATATCCCATAGCTTTCTTCATAAAATCACTCAGTTGGTTGAACAGTTGGGACCCAGTCACTGTCCAAAGTTACAGTCGCTATAGCACATCCCTAGTCAAGTTGAGACTTGGCCGCCCCTCCAAATCACTGAATGAAGTACTGGTCTATGCCCGAAGCAGTAATGGTTGATGGTATTTAAAATGGATTTCTCAAATATTTTTTGAAACGAACATCCAATTGCAATAGGCCTGTAGTCTTTGGCGGATTTAGGATTGTTATTTTTGGGAACAGGTGTAATACGTATTCCATATCTTCGGAAAGTGGTTTTCACTAAACTTTTGTGGAAAATGTGAAGGCGCAGATCTATGATGTATATACTGCTGATCTTAATCATGAAGAGTGGGAATTTATCAGGCCCAATTGTGGCTTTATTCTTGAGGCTATTCACAGCGGCTTTAATGTCATCTCTAGCGATATTGATTTGAGACAGTTCAGGATAGGCCTCTGTCTTCAGTTTGCTGATTGCTTCACGGATTTTCTGTGTTGGCTTCACTGTCAACTTGATTTTCAGCCAGAGGAGTTCCAGAGGTGGCTTGTGTCCATTCTGAGAAGATGTGCTCGGGCATTATTATATCCGTACGCCTTTTCTTATTAGATATTCTGCTTCCTTTCTTTAAATGTGATAGCACCATGTCATAGTGAGCTTGACGTTTCAATCGAATGAACCGTGCTCTAGCTTCTTTATATCGAATATAATCAGGTGGGTATTCAGTTTTTTTCCATTTTCTGAAGAGTTTTTGCTTGTTCTTGAAAGCATATTTTACTTGTGGACTAAACCACGAATTCGCCCGATCGGAAATTTTAATGCGTTTTGATGCCCCCTCAAGAGCAATAAAGTGAAGGGTATCCGAAAGTGCTTCTAAGGTATCGTCTACGTGGAGTTGGAAGAGATTTTGCCAGTTGAAATTCACAAGCCGTTTCAAAATTACGTCTGGTTTTATATACTTGGTTGAGAAGATAACATCCGCGTTGTTTTCCCCACCTCCCCGTTCTCTTTTTGACTACAAGCTGGACTTCTCAGGTTAGCTTGGATTGAGAGAGGGATGTGATCAGAAGTGAAGCGAGTCGTACTATCAGTTAATGTGATTTCTACAGTATTGTAGTATACCAAGTCAAGGCGCTGTGTGCCTCTTGTGAGTGGCGTTTCCAGTTGTTTCATCGACAGGGTTTCCATAGTACCATCCAATATGCTCTGCGTCTTTGTGCTTAGGAAGAGGCATGTTCAAATCTCCCATCACGATAGATTCTACATTTGGGTTCAAGTTTGCGACGAGCCAAGTAAGGAGTTCATTTCTGGCTTCGCTGTCATGATTGGTGGAAGGTATAGAGTACAAATTTGTACATTCTTTGTACCTTCTCTGAAGGTTGCTGAGACGGCTTCAAAATTTTCCGAGTGTGACTCTTGGTTTTCAATTACAGAGAAATTATTCTTATAGACTATCATTGCTCTTCCTCCTCTTTTGCTTTCTCTTCCTCTTGTAACGCATTTAAAACCAAAATTGTCAGCCAGAGCATCTAGCTTTCTATTATTTTGAAGCCAGGTTTCTGTCAGGCAGATGAATTCGTATTCCGAGCTTAATAGGAGATTCTGCAAGGTGTGAAGTTTATTGGCTATGCTGCGCACATTTTGAAGGAAAAGAGAGACCTGCATATTTTCTTTCGAGTTGGATAAGGAATTCCTAAATTGCTACTGCGCTACCCTGGTTGAGTGCCTCAAAGCACGTTCCCTGAAGCGCTTAACCAGGGTGCCATTGGGCCAAATGTTTTTGTCTAGTAATCGTGCTTCGCAATTGATAGGGCATGAGATAGTGAAGGAGGAATATGCTTGGATGCCTTGTTCGTACTTCTACGTCGATACCCATTTCTTCTACACACATTTCTTTGATGACGCTCCGTGTGATACTGGGTTCAATCCGCGAGACAAATAGCTTTCCTCTTGTTTGAACTGAGGTGATGCAAGACAAGGGTGATAATCAGATGGCTGGGATGTTGGAGGATGATCAGTAGGATCACCATTTGTCCGTATGGCATGTTGTTGCTCATGGGCATTTAGGTGAGGGGGGTCCTTTTTACTGGTATTTTGAGGGGCCGATTTTATCGACAGAGAAACAACCTGAGGAAAAGTAGGTTTCTGATTCATGTTTGCCTCTGTTTATCAGTAAAATCTGCTTATCATAAATATTGAATATTAATTAAATTTAATTAATGTTTAAGCAATTGCAATCATTAATACAAGGAAATGCATTTTCAAGGGTCTTTTATGGCTGTTGTTCACTAAAATGGAATGAGCAGTTATTCTTATTACCACAGCGACACATTTTAGACTGTTTTCAGGAAAATACCACTTCTCTAACTTCTGCATTACACTCAACTTTTTCCATTACCTGAAGGTGATCCTTTGCATCCTAGTGGGTGTAATTTGTTTAATATCCAAGGGAAGGTAACATGTTCTACCATTGTATTTTCCGTGCAAGCCAAAGTTTTAAAGAATCACGTGAGTAGTCCAATTACTCACTGTCAGTTGATTCCGGCACTCGAGGACGCCGCTGTCGAATATAACTACAGCCTCCCGTCGACATGTTTACTATCAACCTGCTCGTCGTGAACCCTCTTCTACCAGTTCGCTAAAGACTATTTTTAACTGTTTCTGAACAGTCGAAGGCTGGGCGCGGCTCGACCATCTCCCATGATAAAATTATCCTTAAAAAAAAGGGGGGGGGGGAAGAAGTTCAGACCATGGTAATGTGTAGATGTCTACAAATTGTTGATGGTAACGATATCTGAGGACTCCGAACAAGGCTAATCGCATACGAATATCATTTTACCTTATCTGTAGGCAGTAATACTGTAGATGATTAAAATGTCTAAATGGCAGGACAGTGGTAATCTCTATAGTCCACGACAATATTAATTTGTAGATGTGAATTCCGCCGACCTTATGTGGTCGTTCTGGAGTTTAATCGGAAAATTTATTATTTATTTATGACATGCCTGTGGATAAACCATTAATGATAATGATGTGGTAGACAGTAGATTACTGTAATCCTTATGTTAACGCCCACAGATTATAGCAATGGTAACACAGTTCAACCTTGATATAACGCGGGTGTCAGGCAACTAATTCCCGCGTTATAAGCGAAGCACGTTATAGCCGAAAATTTTTTTACTATCTCCCCCAGTTTTTAACATTACAGTATTATCATTAGTAAATACACTGAACGGACAGAATTCATGGATACCTGGTTCCAGGGCAACGCGACGCTGTCGCCCCTCTCGACAGTGGACGAACCCACCGCTTGGCAGGTATATAGTTACACTGCATCACTGAAATCGCGTAGACGGTAATTCGATGTCAGTATGGATAAACGTCGTGAGTTAACAGACTTTGAAAGAGGGATGATAGTGAGTGCCAGACGCATGGAGGTGTACAGGAATTGCACTATCCCTGTTCGACAGTACCAAGAGTGTATTGGAAATACACCATTTCCGGAATAACATCTCGTCGTGGACAGCGCTATGGACGGAGAAAGGTGGTGGATGAATGTGGCTCGACGTCTGTCTCGCATTGTTTCAGCCAATCGGAGAGCGACAGTGGCACAAATCACCGCCGACTTCAACGAGGGAGGTGTCAGAAACGTCTCCACCAAGACCATCAGGTGATCATTAGACGCAACAGGTTATGGGAGTCGCCGCCCCACCGAAGTCCCATTGCTAACACCACGACACAGGACTCTACGCCTCAACTGGGCGAAAGAACATCGGCACTGGACCTTGGATGATTGGAGACCGGTCTCCTGGTCTATTTCAGGCGGAGAGGGTGCGTATCTGGTGGAAACCGCACGAAGCTATGCATCCGTCATGTCAACAAGGAACTGTTCAGGCCGGTGGACGGTCGGTAATGGTCTGGGGCGTGTTCAACTGCCGCCTCCGTAGCCAGGTGGGAAGGAGCAGCAGTGCGTAGCACACGCTTCTTGATTAGACCGGGGTTCGAGCCTGTCACCACCAAATACGGAGGATGCGGAAAGGTCAGGAAATGACCACCGCATATCCCGAAGCAATATGGCCTTAGTTGCTAATGCTCCTAAAAACCAAATAACAAATAACAGCGTGTTCAACTGGCACATGATGGGACCTCTGGTACGTCTAGACGCATCTCTGAACGGTCCAGGTTACGTGTCCATCCTCGCAGACCACCTGCATCCCTTCATGGCCACCTTGCACCCACAGGGTAATAGACTCTTCCAGCAGGACGATGCGCCTCCCCACAGAGCCGTGGTGACTAGAACATGGTTCGAAGAGCATTCTGCAGATTTTACCACCATGAAATGGCCTCCCCGTTCACCGGACATTAATCCTGTGGAGCATCTGTGGGATGCTGTGAAAAGTTTCGTTCGAGCTTTGGATCCTCCACCCAGGAATACGACAGAATTATGATTATGGACAGCGGTGCAGCAAGCATGGATGGATGGAAATACCTGTGGAACGCTTACGTGAACTAGTGGACTCAATGCCTCGCTGTGTGCTGTCCTTATCCGTGCGAAAGTTGGTTGTTGTTGTTGTTTTGGTTTTAAGGAACATTAACAACTAAGGCCATATTGCTCCGGGATATGCGGTGATCATTCCCTGACCTTTCCGCATCCTCCGTATTTGGTGGTGACGGGCTCAAACCCCGGTCTAATCAAGAAGCGTGTGCAACGCACTGCTGCTCCTTTCCACCTGGCTACGGACGCGCCACGAAATTTGGTCTTACCCGTTACTAGGTGTATAGTGTGTTTAGGGTCTAACAGCACCAGGGCCCATCTCCGCGTAGTATACATTGTGGTGTGATACAGAACACTGTAGAGGCCAGAGGTTTAAAAGTGTATGGATATTGTGGTGTGTAATGTTTTGTACCCTTGTTCATCTGGTCTTTTAGCCGTTGGGTCCCAAATGGGATCCATCATTGCCCACACTATACCTGGTGGAGGCAGACCAGGTACATTAGTATTTTAGAGATTTTCTATTTATTCTGGCAGGTCCTGTCATCTAATTTCCTGAGATTTCAGTGGCTAGGACCTATTAAAAAAGGGGGGGGGGGAAGAAAGGCTAGAAATTGGGTCAGGCCGAAAGAAATATAAGTGATTGATTTCTGTTCACTCAGTGTAAAGTGTTTGTTTGGTGCATTTGTTAGGCACATCGGCATCTGTGGCCATAGTGCGCCAAGTGTAAAGTGTACTTATTTAATACACTTTACTTAGTAAATAAATACTTTATTTACTAATGTTTTACGAAACTAAAAGACATTAAAAAAAAGTATTAAAGGTTGTATCGTTTCCTTTACATTCTATGAATACACAGTGCTGTTATGGCTTACATTTTAAGTATCCTTGCTGAAATAGTCATATAATTTAGTTTTCCGAAAGAGATGACAACGTTTTTTTCAGTACGTAATTCTTAATAGACGTCAGATGTAATAAAAGATGATGCTCACTGTCACTCTGACGTTCTAACAACGCCATCACCTCATTAATGTTTTCACATTATCTTCTGGTTTCTGTTTGTCAATTGCCTTCCCACCCTTCACAGAGGCTGCGATTTCTTTCTCACTCAGGGAGTACGCAACTGGAGTTTCCGCATCCACCGCAATACAAGTAGCGAGGTAATTTGCTCCAAGACTGCCACCAAGCACATTACAAGCAGCCTTTGCTTCTTGTTCTGAAAATGCTGAGGGGAAGGGAGAAACTGGGTGTCTAGAGTAATGTGTCTGACGAGTCTTGATTACAAAAATTACTCTGTAACTGAATACTGAACATCGAAGCGAATACAGTAGTTAATTTCCTCTCTTGGAAATACGGTAGTGGGATGTAAAGTGCATATAGTATTCACTTTTTCCGGTTTCCATTATGAAATTATAGACTTTGAACGCACTTTTTCCATCCCCCCCTTTAATTCGTTTTTGGTGGACGTGATCATACCCACTATATATCCGAAAACGTGGTATGAAGAGGCGCGGTGTATGGAGGTTGCACTGTATTAGCAGATTGCATTTGTTGCTGGTGATAGTATTCTGTTCATCAGGTATCTGGAATCTTATGCATGCGTTTCACCTGGTGGTAATTGTGCAGTCATATCTGACTACACATTTACTCCAGGTCTTTCTCATTCTGAAACATGCCGATGGGTTTTTTATTTTTTATTATTTTTTTTATGAAAACCTCAAACACGAGAGGTATTAGAACCTATAGTACTTAGTACCGTGCTTGTGTTGGAGGTTGAGAAGACGAAAGAAGATATTTGTTGACATTGGACTTGAACTTCTGTAGACTGTAATTTTCAGGAAATACGTATGAAGGAAGGTTGTTCCAGAAAACGGCAGTTGAATGAATAAACGAGGGAGATGAAAAGTTGGTTCTGTGGGTTTGAAGTTGGACAGTAAATGGATGTTGGCGGCACGTATTCGGACCGTTTTGAAAGAGAGAATGTGAATTACAGAAGCCAATTCAGAAGAACAGTGCCCATAGAAGTATCTGTAGACAAGGCATGCAGCAGAAACAGTACATCTATGAGACAGCGAGTGGAGAGACTCTGTTAGAGATGGATCATTAATTAATCTAACTGCCCTCTTCTGAATGGAATCAAGAAGCCTGAGAGAGGTTTTGGGGGCACCACCCCAGATGTGGGAACAATATTCCATGGCAGGGCGGATTTGCGATTTATACAGAGTGAGCAGCTGTTTGGAAGAAAAGTAACGCCGAGAGCGAAAGAGAAAACCAAGTTTTTTAGATGCAGAGGAAGCAATATTTGTGATGTGCTTCTGCCAAGAGAGATTAGAAGTCAGGGTAATCCCCAAAAGAGATATATCATTTTGCCTAAAAATCGGAGTGTCACCAAAGATAAGCATAGGAGCAGAAGAATCCTTTTTGCGAGATATAAGACAAGACTGAGTTTTGGAAGGATTGAAATCAACTAAGTTGGCTTTGCTCCACTGGAGAATTACCTGGAGATCGGCATTTAAGGATTGGTAGCGGATATTCGAGAAGTTGAAGTTGATTGAGCAGGGCAAGGTTTCTCAAAATGGAAAGTGGAATACAATGTGCTATCATCGGCAAAACTATGGATAGGATTTCCGGTCAATGGAAGAAGGTCATTAATATACAAGAGGAAAATACCGGTTTTTCCGAAAAGTACCTTGCTCGCTGTGGTGTTGGGATAGCATATGTCATTCAATAACAGTACGCATATTGTCAAATGTATTCCGCAAAAAAAAAAACAAAAAAAACGGGCCCTTTGTTAACTGAGCACTGTTTGGTTGCCATAATAACGATGTAACGTCTCTTGCTGCTACTGGGTAGTTGTTCCCAAATACGAAAGGAAACCTGTTTAAACAGCATTAACTTTTGATTAATATAAATTTCGATTATTAATATGCGTAAAATAACTAACTTTAAGCAGATGTTTTATTATTATTATAATACATGAAATCTTGATTTGAAAAGGACTTTCATAATGATTTACACTGCATGTTTCAGCTTCTTACACATCTCCAAAACGTCTTATTTGCTAGCAGATCTGCTTTAGATACAATAAAAATGTTTAGATCACTATGATGAGCTCGTAGACCCTGCAGAAATGACGGCAGTTGTGATATCATATCAAATTATACTACAGTATATCATTGTGATATACGAGTAATTTGATAATTATATTACAGTGACATTAAGAATAAATTATTTCTATCTTAATCTCTTCTTCAAAAAATTCAACCGCGCAAATCATGTATGTACAGTATTTTTGTTCCATGAAAAATAATCTAACTTTTTAATGCTTAAAGCAGAGCAGTCGTTAAGTGTGGGTGAACTCGGTAATCGCCCGGGAGACACGTGTCAATGTCGCCAACTCGTAATCTACGTCGCTAAAGATACTTTTTTCCTAGGGACTGCACTGACTATGACGATAAAGTATTATTTGCATCTATGTGGTTCGCAGTGGATTCAACTACTATTTCTGCATTCCGATAAACATCTTTTCTGTTGAAAAAGAAATACTTGGTATTGATGATGAGGAAAATCTTAGTAATGCTATCGTGATCAGCGTCGATGATTTCATTAAGAATTCTAGTTTCATCGATAAGTAGCAGCCTAGACTTTGTTATAATCCTTATTGCATCAGTGTGGATCGTTAGCTGGGGGACATCAGTCTCGTCTTGGGAACATTCATTTCTTTCGCAAACATGGCTGCTGCACTAGATAATCAACTTTCAGTTTTCATCAAGGGTGTCGTAGTCTCTTATGTAGCCGTATTAACTGCAGGTCTTTTCAAGGTCAGGTTATTTCTTTGGCTCTCGAGTCTGACATTATGGTCAGCCTTGATAGCCGTCTCGTACCCTTGGTACATTAAATAAACTCAATACGTGTACATCTCGTACCTTTAGTGTACTAAGGATACGAGTGTACCCGTTATTGAGTTTATTTCAGTGTGACGCATCAACTTAGAACAGTGCTTCTCAAACTCTGAGCATATAAGTTGCAGGTGTTGAAAGGGGAAAAATCATCTTTTTTCTTCCCTATGTTTTCACATTAAAATTATTTCCAGCCTTTACAGAATCAGTTCAAAAATTGTAAAAATTCGCTTTTCAGGCGCTTTAGCATATATGCATAATACACCTATTGTCTTCACTATGTCCATCCGTCCGCATGTGTTGCCTAGAGGATGGACTTTCATGAAATTTTATATTTGGAGCCTTTTGAAAATATTTGTTGAACCGTCTCAAATGTCATTGAACCAATAGAAATTCGACAATTATTGTTTCTTTTTCCGTCCATGCGTGTATAATAACTCGATTCCCAGTGGATGGATTTTCACGAAATTTTGTTTCGATTTGTTAGAACGATTTTTTGAGGGTTTCCAAATTTAATTAAAACCAAACCACTAGAAATTCGATTATTTGTTTATTTTATTTTATTATTTTTTTCTTACATACATATAGGCTATCCACATGTCACATATTTTAGCTGAATCAGTGGTATTATGTGTTTCGCTGTGCACTGTATGGAGGAATGACTGTTAGATGCACAGAAACGAAATGTTTTCAGTTCGCGCATGATAGTCGTTTTTTTTCTCGACGTAGCCGAGTGGTCAGGAGCGTGAGTGCAGTAGCACGCGCTCTTTGAGTGGACCGGGGTTCAAGCCCTTGACTGATAAATACGATTAACGTTTGTATTAATTAATTTATTGTAAACTCCACTGACCTGGTGGTCGTGCCGGAGTATAAACAAGAATTTTTATTTTATTTTATTATTACTATAAGTGAATTATTATTATTTACTAACGCGCCTGAAATATAGCACCCTACGTACATTAACTAATTTGTTTCATATTTATACACTGTAGAGTGAATGAAATAATATATTTTTTACAATAGCGATATGGATCGAGACCATATCGCATTTGTGTAAAAATAATGGTGGTTGGTTACAATTTCAAAGCGAGACTACCGTGGAAAACGTTGAATAAACACAGACTTTGGAAGGCTTAGGGGAAGGGGATGATGAGAATATCGCGAGCTTATTATTTCCCACTTCTTCTACTAATCACCATAATTACTTCGGCACCAACACAAGCAAAACACCATTCTACAAAGAGGACCCTACAAAAGTGCTAAAAAAAGAAAAACTTGACATTGTGCACGTGCCTTCTGGAGATAGTGGGGGGGGGGGGGAACCTTGAGATAGATAACGCCAAGGCGTCGGTATGCTCTCGAGACGTTTTCCATCAGTTAGTTTTCCAGAAAGAGCTGGCGGCCAAATAGACAGCCAAAAGCAACGAGCTACACTGCATAGCGACTGGTGGCAGGTGTATCTTAATTTACCCTAACACAAGACCTCATCCCGCCCCCGTATGATTACCTAGTTCGTCAATCTCCGCCACCTGTCACTGTAGTATCTTATTACCTTGTTAGAGAGTGAGAGAGATTTTATCTCGTAAACTTCAGGTCTGGACACTAAAAGCTAACAGATCATGTTTTAAAGTTTTTTTTTTTTTTTTTTTTTGTGTGTAGGGGGGGATATCTTCAGATTACTGGCAACTTTATTATCTCTATTCCAACTTGTGAAAAGTGGTCTATTTTGAATTGAATAGTTGTACCCTGGAAAAACAGGAGAGGAAGGAATTTTCCACTTGTAACCGACATAATTCGTGCTTTCAAGCACATGTCCTGGTGTCCCATATTCGCCATCCCCCCCCCTCCATTAGTACATAGTTAATTTCTGGCTATGCACATCTGGAAAATTAAATATTGAATCGGGCGCATGATTTTCTGCTCATATCACTGTTATTTTTGATTATATGCATAGTTTTTGGCGTATAAGATGTGCTAACGTACGACACGAACCGAGGAAACACCACTGTATGTCATTTTGTTTTCGGATTATTTATTTTATTCAACGTAGAGCTACAGAATTGTTCCACGAATGCCTTAGAGGCCAGAAAGGCGATTATTATTAAAACTTAAGTTTTTACAGTAGTTACTTAATTAATCCCACTTATTTATTTTGACACCGTCCTTTCTTTTAGACATCTATACAGTATATCCTTTCTTTTAGACATCTATACAGTATATCCTTTTAGACACACACATATGCGTAAGCGCCTCTTATTTGTCCGTCCGCATGTAACAACTCGACTCCCAGTAGACAGATTTTCATTAAATTTTATACAGTATTTAGTTCTTTTAGAAAGATTTATCGAGCCATAGCAATTTCATTACAATCGAACAGATCCTGGACAATTATTATTATTTTCCTCTCCCATACAATTTGTACGTAAAAAAGAAATTAATAGACTAAATATAATTTTAATGCAGTGTTGTTAGTTGAGTCTGTGCATGTTTCGAGTGTATTGTTATGTAAGACTTCTGAACGTGGTGTGCCTTGTGAAGAGAATACACATATGTAGCGAGAAAAGAGACTTTAAAAAAAGAATATACTGTATATGAAAAGAATAATAAATATTATGCAGCTGTAATTAAACTGAACGGTTTTTAGAGAACGTAAAACTGTAGTTTTATTAAGTGTTCTATAAAATTATAATCTTTATAATTAATTGATAAGATAATTAGTTAAGTACTTTTCACATCTATTAATCACAAAAAGAGAAAATAATTCTATTGATTTAAGAAAAAAAAAATCGAAAGTTGAACGCGCCTTAAATGTAACGCATTGCGTACATTACCTAACTTTTTTGTTGTGGATTTGAAGGAATTTTATATTTGACCTCTTTTAAAAAAATGTGTAAAGCCACTCTCGATTTCATTCAAATCAGACCAACTTCTGTTTTTTTTTTTTTTTTTTTTTTGTTTTTTTTTTCTCGTAAAGTTTCGAGTTATAAATTGGAAGTATGTTTTTGACGGTTGCTCGACAAGAAGATTGACACCGAATTTTCAGTATATGTTCCGTTTCCATTGGAAAGTTTTAGGATTAATTACGATTCAAAAGCCTCCCAGTCCGCACACAGAAGCCTCTGTTAGTTTCGAATATTACTCGAGAAGAAAAAGGAGGATTGACACCAAATTTTCAGCATGTTTTAAGACCAATTACAGTTCCATATTCCTTTCGGGCATTACTCTTGAAGGAAATGGCGAATGGGTGCTAAATTTTCATTTTGTGCTTTGATGGCTCCTGTTGAAGGTTTTAGGTTTAATGTCTAATTCCATAGTCTTCCCCCACACACACACAGATATGTTCGATAAATCAGGAACAGCACCTCTAATCCCTTCCAAAATTTCAGCATGTGTCTCAAACGTTCCTCTAGACTCTTGTACTAAATATCATATTAGTAAGTAAACCCATGTTCCCTTACCCCCTTAAAAAAAAAGAGCTACTACACAAAACTCACCTCAACTTCTCTCTACTAGTATCAGATTTAGGCTGTCTAAAGCGTGGCACATATTTTTAGAGGCCCTAAAAATAAGATCAGGCCCCCTGGAGCAAATACGCCTCGGTAATGCCGGACTTACACATCACGTGGTAAGATTTGGTGAGCACTTCGTGAATTGAGGCACGTTATTTAATAATCGAATTGTGCCTGAAACGTAACGCATTGTCTACATTAACTGATTTGCTATTATTAAATTACAGTTGCTCAGAGCGAAACGCATACAAAAATAGATTGTGACAAGTTTAATAATAGGAAATTATACATATGTACTGTATTAGATTAGATACATACAAATAAAAGCTTTCGATTGTTTAGTCAACCTTCCAGGAAGGTTGATAATAAAAGCTTTCGATTGTTTAGTCAACCTTCCAGGAAGGTTGATAATAAAAGCTTTCGATTGTTTAGTCAACCTTCCAGGAAGGTTGATAATAAAAGCTTTCGATTGTTTAGTCAACCTTCGAGGAAGGTTGATAATAAAAGCTTTCGGTTGTTTAGTCAACCTTCGAGGAAGGTTGATAATAAAAGCTTTCGATTGTTTAGTCAACCTTCCAGGAAGGTTGACTTAACAACCTAAAGCTTTTATTTGTATGTATCTAATCTAATATATGTATATATTCCTATTATTAAACTTGTCACAATCTATTTTTGTATCCGTTTCGCTCTGAGCAACTGTAATTTAATAATAATGATGAATCCAGAGCGCACAGGCCTCTTTAATCATAACTGATTTGTGCTTTTAGGCAAGTTCGCACATGCGTAAAACTTTTGTCTTCGTATCCGTCCGCATGCAGACAAACAAGAAACCATTACTTCAGAGGCTTTACACCTTTTTTTTTTTTTTTACAAATTCCATGTTTTTATGTTAAATCTATTACCCTGATAGGATTGCATTCTTTTTTAAAAAAAAAAAAAAAAAAAAAACGTACTCTTTGATTACTCTTATATTTATATTAACTAGAAATGTACAATAGGATGAATATCATTGTTGTTTTTATATACACCGTTGCCAAAAGTATTGAGACACTAACAGATACGTAGTTTTATGTAAATCGCAAATTATGCAAATATTGTTGAGGATCTATAAATGAAGTTGCAGAAGGTAGAAGTATCATTTACAGTCGACATGCCACGTGGAAACGAACCTACTTAATCTGAATATCGAGCTCTATCGGATGCCATAGGGGAGAATATAGTACCATAGTTTGCAAGTTTGCTGTATACTACAGAGACCTCTGTCTTGAACATCGTATATAAGTGGAAGGGACTACTAAATATGAACATCGATCTGGGAGATCGCATATTTTGACAACAAATCTCCGAACGGTTGTATTATTCCAAAAAACCTTTCTACAGAGTTGTCAAAGAATCATCCAAGAGGTCTGAGATTGTATAGGAATAAGTTGTCAGTGAACATAAGCAGGTTGCGACCTTTCATAAGTTAATCTTCAGCGATGGGTGCAGTGGTATGCTCGGAGGAACGACCTTTGGAACTGCGAATCTCAACAGATATTTTTATTAGTTTTTTTTTTTTTTTTTCCCTGCTGAAACACGGAGTATGCTGATCTGATGGTTTGGGTCTGCTTTCCGTTAGTGTTGGAGCTAATGCTTGTGGATATTCCTTGCAGAAGGAGCGATATTGTGACAATCTCGAAACTGATGCACATTTATGGCGCAGGGCCTCATGGTTACAACATGAGGTTGAGGTGTTACAGCTTGGTTTGGAGAAAATAATGAGACACTGCTGGGCCGGTCCGCTCAGAGTCCGATGGAATCGCTATGGGACGAATTGGAAAGACGTGTGCGGGCTTGTCCGTAGAGGCCAACATCAGTTGCCCAATTCTCCTTTTCTACAGGAAGAATAGAGAAATATTTCCGTTGACACATGTCATAAGTTGGTGAAAATTGTCCTACGAAGACTGCTAGCTATATTACAGGCCAAATAGGATCTCATACCATATTACAATCTGATCTCGAGACCATTTTTATCTTCTCTTGGTCTCAATACTTTTGATAACATAGTACATACCACAGTGTGTTTTAAATTAAAAAAAAAATGGATAATAGCAGTGAACTGCCTTACTGTCTGTAATAATTTTAATTTCACTTTATTATTCTTCCTTTCTTTATAGCACATTACTCACAAGCTCATCAAACGCGCCATCTTCACTCTGTGGTTTGTAGTCCTGATCATTGTTTGCCTTCCGTTCCTTGGATTTGGCGTATATTACAATAGCGACAGTCCAAATCCACTTCATTATTGCCATCGTTACCGCTTTGCCACTACGGCCAGAGATATCGCATACGCATACCTTGTATTCACCTTTGGAATGGTGCTATGTCTTGTTATCGTCTGCTGCAATCTAGCTGTGGTTCGAGCCCTTTGTAGAATGGGCAACAACTCTGTAGCCAGACTCGGCAGAACAACTATGTCCAGAGACAGCCGAGAACTGTCATTTAATCACACTACGCCAGAGGAGGTATCATTTGCTAAACTGATGGTGGTGCTTTGTGTTTTCTTTGTGGCGTGCTGGGTACCTCAAATGGTAAGTGAGTACTCCTACTAAAGAATTTATTAGAGAAATTTTAATAATAAGGATGTCCACAACGTCACGAAACAGGTTTCGAAATTAATAAAAAAAGAAAAGAAATACTAATGCAATATTCTTTTACTCAATGAAATTATCGGATTTATGTATGTAAAATTTTATTTTTTCGCACTTCACCTATGCATACAATCGAACTGTTATTTGGAAAGTCTGGAAAAACAGCTACTTTACATATATTTACAAATTCGTTCCTAGGTGAAATAGAGTGGTATACGATTTCATGGAATTGGCTATCAGACTGCAATGTTCCGCGTAAAAAGCCATTCTTGAAACAGTCATTCGATGAAATAAGTCAAACATAGAGGGAAATTTGCCAAATGTCATGAGCCGGTTTGGATCAAAAATGGTCGGCCGTTTGGAAATAAGTGGTGCTGACCATACAATGAAGAGCTCTTTGTTAAGTAATGACAAGCTAGACACGTGCAGTTGAACTTGATCGTGTTTGAGGATTGAGAAGGAAATTTGGTTTTAAGATTTAGTTAATACTAAGTAGACGGAGATTTAATTAACAATAAGACTGTAACACAGCAACACTCATTTATAATTTAACTTTGGTGCAAACTGTTTGGTTAATTTTCTCCCCCTTTTGTTCTGTAAACAGTGTAGGCGTTCCACAAAAAGATTCGGAGCGATAGATGGCCGCTGGCAGAACGATGGAGTAAATTGCAAGCTGAGGTAGCCAGAGGAGACAGTGTTTAACGGAAAGATGAAGATCGACCAAGAATATAAATATCCCAGATGACCTCTATTTAATCCTGACAGCGAGAAACCATAAAGAGATAGGCACTCTCGAGAGCTGTCATGGCAAGTTGTATATAGCATATTGAAATGACAAGTCTGTACGGGACGACACATGGTTTGTGTTTTCCTTGTCCTCTCCCCCAGGAGAGTTCGTATGACTTTGGTCAGACAACGTCGTCTCTTGAACCTGGTTCTTTTCTTTACAGATGAGTAGAGATAAGTAATCGAGAGGTTCTCGTCGATCAAGATGGACACTTATTGGGGCACAGGCAACAATTTCAGCTGTCCAGGACTTAGCAAAAAGAGCACAGTGCAGCCAAGTATTTATAGTTTTATATTTATAGTTACGTTAAAGGGGGAAATCAAGACGAATATAATTCAAGGGCTGAACGTTGGAATGCAATTCTCCTTGATTTTATATATACACTCAGTGACCACTCTGAATTATGACCACCTACCTAATACCGTGTTGGACCACTTTCGCACGAATAACAGCTGCTATTCACCTAGGCATTGACTCTACTAGATGTCTGAAGACGTCCGTAGTGTTCTGCAGCCATGTTGCTTGCAAGCCTTTCCTTGAACCACTCGTGCATAGTGCGGGCCCGATGGTACTGCCCATTATCGTCTTGGAGGATCCCGTTTCTATCCAAGAAAAAAATGCAACATGGTAGGCTGCATATGGTCTACTAAGAGCTGTAGGCGCCTGCGTAGCCAGGTGGGAAGGAGCAGCAGTGCATAGTACACGCTTCTTGATTAGACCGGGGTTCGAGCCCGTTACCACCAAATACGGAGGATGCGAAAGGTCAGGAAATGACCACCGCACATCCCGGAGCAATATGGCCTTAGTTGCTAATGCTCCTAAAAAAAAAAAAACCAAAAAAAAAAAAAAAAAAAAACTAAGAGCTGCCGGTAGACTTCATCAGTGAAAAGTTGGTCCATACGCACAAGGGGTCCTAGTTCTTATCAGCAAAACATGCTTCGTATCAAGCAACCATTGCCACCTGCCTGGATAGTGGACACGATGCATCTATGGATTCTTTTTGCTTGCGCCGCACTAAGGTGAACGTCAGCATGTTGCACCAGGTATATGGACTCATCCGACCAGCGTACTCGTGTGTAGGCCTCCAGTGTCCAACTAGCGTGTTGTTGGCACCACAGCATTCGCTGTCGACGACGATTAGCGGTGAGGACAGGGTATTTATTGGGTTATCTGCTGTGGAATCCCCATACAGAAGAGTGTGCGGCGCATCGTCATTTGGGATATTGTTCTTGCATTCCCCGGCGCCTCCGTAGCCAGGTGGGAAGGAGCAGCAGTGCTTAGCACACGCTTCTTGATTAGACTGGGGTTCGAGCCCGTCACCACCAAATACGGAGGATGCGGAAAGGTCAGGGAATGACCGCCGTATATCCCGGAGCAATATGGCCTTAGTTGCTAATGCTCCTAAAAACGAAATAACAAACAAACAATCTTGCATTCCCCATATTGGATTGCCATGTCAACTGTTGCACAGTGACCTGCCGTTCAACCTGTACAAAGTGCTGTACCCTTCGCTTACCACAAACATCACCTTGTTTAATCCTTTATAGTTCTGTCGGCGGAACGTGGTTTGACCCGTTCGACACCTTAACTACAGTGGGCCGTGAGCAACCGACCAGACATGTCGTTTCCGATATGGAATCACCCGAGCTCCCACAATCATTCCCTTTTGAAACTCTGTGATATCTTTACTGCGTTCTACAACTGCTACATTATCACTTTGACTTGCATGACCAGATGCAAATTACCACTGCTCTGTCGTACGAAGCTGTTTGGCTTTTTATTCTGCGAGGTATGTGACATAGTCCATTACGGAAGGGATGGTCATATTCAATGATCACTGAGTGTATATAAAATATATCACTCACAGGGGCGTATGCGAGGAAAGGATGGCATTAACCTTGATTTGAGATTATTGTACAATAAAATTAATTAATATATGAAAAGTTTTATTATAAAACTAATTTCATACTTTTTAGCATTCTTTTCTTATAGCAAATCAAATTTGTCAAAATATTGTTTGGTTTTTATGCATGTTCTACTAAGTTTTATTTCCTCTGTCGTGGCATGCCGAAATTTGCCTGACATGAGTAAGTAATAGTCTTATCTGTCTAAAAAAAATTGGTAGTGCGAACGTAGCATTAGAACTATACTGTTTTCCAGAATTTAAGTAAAAATTTCAACAATTTATTGAAAAACACATGGTGGTCGGTCAGTAAACACATGTTTACGGACATGATCTCGCCTGATAGCTAAAATTTCTGTCTGTATTTTTCCCTTGTTACCACATTTCAACCCGCAGAGAAGAAGAATAACATGTTTACAGATGGGAGTTTTCCTTGTGGCTAACATTTTTCAGTCTGTATTTTGCCCTTTTTACTACATTCCGACTCGTGAAGAAGAAAAAACAGTTCTCGGTAGGAAACGCTTATCGATTTCCGTAATGACAGAAGACCTTGTTACTTTGTAAGATAGTCATTACAGTAAAAACCACTTACTACATTCGTCTCGGTTGTTTCGCTTTATTTTATACTGCGGTTTGTAAATCTATACCCATAAATGGAATTATATCTTCAAGGTTAATAACTGTTCACAAATATATCAATATTGTATGTCTGTCTCTCTAAAGAGGTTGGCCCTCAAAGTTGTCAGCCAATTTCCACAACCATTTACAAAGTCGTCACTCACGGAAAAATGCACTTTTGTTCTTCAGACCATTTTTTTTTTGTCCATAGTCCAGATTATGGAGAAATCGTCTGTCACTGTTTCTAAGCACACCGCCAGCGGGTGAGTTCTTTCTATTTTTTTTTTCTTTTATTTTTTTTCCCTTTCAGTATTATATGATGCCCACTGAGCTCATATTTCCACTGCCCATCTCAAATTATGTAGCCCTTCCCAAAGGGAGGGGTATGTACAGGAGGTCACAAAAACATGCGCACATTTTATGAAATAAACAAAATTAATTACGAGTATCTTATTATATGAACAGAAGAAATAGGTACATGGTGAACTAGTACGGATGCTCAAATTTTCTACCATTTCCTTCTGGGCAGTGGTCACAGCGGCCAACTGGATGAGATATGTTCTCCAGTGTAACAGCTGCGATAGCTTCACACACTTGTTTAATTCCGCCCTTTAGTTGTTGAATTTCTATCGTACATTGTATCCTTCAGGTAGCCCCTAAAATAGAAGTCGATGGGGTCAAATCAGGTAAACGTGGGAGATACTTGATATCTTCTCGTCTACCTATCGGCAGGTTTGTGAAATGATTATCAAGATAGGCCCAGGCAGACATCACGATGATAATGCGCTGATGCCCCGTCCTGTTGGCAGTAAGCACTTATCCCTCATAAAGCCTGCGCACAATGGATGCATTAAGTATGTGGAGGTATGTATCACCAGTAATTGTCCAATAATTCCTCGGTTGAGACACCACACCGCATCAAACTGTGACTCCTACTAAATCAGTGCCTTCTCTACATGAATGTTTGGATTATCAGGGGACAAGTATACACAATCACGATGGTTAACTGTACCATTAATCTACAACGTAGTCTCATCCGACCGATCTTGTCACGGAAAATCTTGCATCGTTATCCACATTCGCTTTAAACCATTCACAGACCCCAACTCGACGATCGGGATCATTCGCATCGTGTGGCAATCTTAGTACGTAACATTTCCACTAAGAGCCCCTAACTTATAGTTACGCATTCATCGAGGTTTGTAGTTAGAATTCGCGTAAAAATTATCCATTTTACAGTTGAGTAAGTTAAATACATCACGAAATACTTATAGAAGGAAAAGTTAAAACAATATGTAAGACCATTTTTGCCACTATCTTAGTAAAGGAGCAATCTTTTTTCTTTTATTTTGTTCCCTTCGCCCGGAAACAACTAAAGCAAAAGATCTTACTAGTTAGAGCCGCGATTTTTATTTCACTTTCGAACTTCTAATCACTGTGGTCGTGCCGGATATAAACAGAATATTATTATTATGATATCCTACCTTGTTGAACGTGTTAACCACTAAATAAAATAATTTCGATTTAAATGACATTGATTAAGCGCCTACTACATCACGCTGAACGTCATGTCATGTTGTTTATTACGCTGTACAGACTCTAATTATGAACTCAATTTATGAGCACTGTCTTGAAATTCCAGGTTGTGGATCGCTAATGGTGGAAAGGATCCCAGAGTAAGCCGGATTTCTCCATAATTGATCTCGTTTAAAGAATGTTAACTGCAGCTTTGTGGGAGAAAAGTCACATAAACAAGTCACAGTCGTAACAGATTTTATGGTTAGCCGCGAATTTAAATAGCTATGTAAGCTAACAGCTTTAACTATATGTATCATTGTAAGTGACCAGTGGAACGTAGTTAAAATTTAGTTACAAATCATACGAAGTTACGTTCCTTACGTAAGGCCATCAGAATGAATTTCCATGGAGGGAAAGTGGGAGAAAACCTCTGCTCCATAGAAGGATATTATACTATAGCTGCATCTGGTGCTGCTGAAAAGAAAACCTGTTTTTCGCTATTGCATGAAGGAAGTCCCATGAAAATGACACTAGTAATGAAGAAAATGCTCTGTTCGGCCAGACGATGAATCAAGGTTTCATCCTCAGCTTCCCATTTCCCATGTGACACTTTCAGCAGTGGAAGAAATTGCCAAGCCTCGTAAAAGGATAAAAACAGCAGAACGGAAGACATCAAAGATAGGTGGGGAAAAAGGAATTTGACGGCTGTAAATCCAAATACTGTACTACAGATTAATTTCTTTGCAATGTGGTTCAGTGTGCACACATTCCAGTTTTTGATCTAGTAGAGAAAAGACGAAATACTCCTCGAGCAATCCTCGTCACTCAGTGATTGCCTACCAAACATCAGAACAAGAACGTGATAGCAAGAAAAGCCTCGTGTCGATTCTTGAACAGTTGGAAACATTTAAGAAACTCCAAAAACACGCACACCTTTTGTTGGATCTTTTGCGCACAAGTTTTTAAAAAAAAAGAAAAAAGGTTTCTTTTGCATATACAGTGTTTCGATTAAAAGGCACCGGGATGTACATGATTTATTTTTAGATTTAGATTGTTTGTCATGTTTGTTTGAATTTTGTGAATTTGTACAAAGTATTATCGTTTAAATTTTACGATTTCTAAATTCAAAATTTAGCTTTATTTAACATTCTCGACAGTTCTTTAATAAATTGTTTTATACTGCAGTTAAATAATAAAAATGGAGCGGGTGGAGCAATGAAAACTTTCATTTCGTTGAACTGTATAAAAGCTGCAAGACGCCATGTTCTGACCACAACTTATGGATCACAAGAGCGCATTCCGTTCCTTCGAATGGTCGCGGTGTTCATAAACCTATCCTCATAATGTAACATGAACGCTGTGTTCGTTACGACAGAATGCTCGTGTGCGTACATAGCTTACACGCGGTGGTTCGTGTAGAATGACCCTTACAGAGAAACCAGTTAGCACTAACAGGCAACGTGCAATGGATCACATTTTCAAAACTTAGAATGCACCCAATAGCATCAATAAAATCAATGTCAAGCCATTGCCTATGCCTGTAGTTTACTTTTCTTGACTGCCACATAAGGGTGTACTGTGTACGCTTACCGCTTTCTTTACAGTTTATTGTGCAGTGTAATAAAATGTCACAATGTAAACACGAGATGCGAAAGGTGACTAAAAAAGTAGTAACTGTACACCGCAGTACACTTATGCGGCGCGGCGAATATATGACTAAGCACGAATTTTCAAGATCAACTTATACACCGGAATATAGCACATAACTGAAAACAAAATGACATGCTAAGATCTTTACAAATTATTCAAACAGCACAAAATAAATAAATATTGGCATATTAAAAGGTATTGTTTATTTATTTTTCTCTTCTACCTTGATTGTTCAGGAAGCCATAGTTCTGGAATGGCGAATCAATGGCACGCCTCTCGCAAGAGACACGTATAGGAAAATATACAGGTACTCCGCTAAAATAGTTTATATTTTAAAAACGTATTTTTTTTTTTTTTATTTAGGAGCAACCTTGTTTTATGGTCTGCCACCCATATCTAGCGCTGAAAACTGTAAGTGTAATTGTGCACAAAAATTATGCAGCAACAAAGTTCTCGTTATAAACTTTCAAATATGGTTATTTGTTTTATGATAAACAAAAAGCTATATACTAATTAAGGTTATTATTATATTAAAACCATTCTTATACCACGTGAAAATTAATTCTATAGTTTATTAGGCTGTTCGCCCACACCCAGCCTCTGGGAGCATCGGCAAAAGGAGTCTGTCAGCAGCTCTGTCTGATGATGGATTTGGGTGAGATACCCGAAACGTCAAGTTAATATATAGTAATGTAGGCGAACAGCCTAAAAACTATAGCATTCATTTTCACCTGGTATAAGAGTGGTTTTAATATAATAATAACCTTAATGGAAAACAACCACGTAGCTTCCTTCCCTAACTATATTATAAACTAATTGTAATTAGTTTTTTTTCTGTGGCACATAAAAATTGTTATTTTGGCACGCAGAGCGGAAAAGATTCGCCGTCGCTACCATATTTTATTCATTATTAGCTTTTCGCTTTCCTATAACTGATTCGGCAAGTTACGAGGATTATACGATAAATATTTATATGAGGATTATACCAGTATGCGTAATTATTCTCCGTGATTATCTGCTGATGAAAAATGGGATATTATAATGTTCGATCGTAGCTGAATGGTCACGCGCTTCGAGTGGCCGTGGTTCAAGTCCGCGTGACTATTAAATACGTATTTCATAGTCACGTCTTGTATTCTCTAGCTTGTGAGCTCGTCCAACCCTGTGTAGTTGCGCCGGAGTATAAATTGAAAATATGTTTATAATACATACACTAACAAAATGTATTCGGCATTCTTCCGCCAATATGAAGATAATACATGAAACTAGTGAAAACAACTAGTTTCATGTATTACTTCTTAATCAATAGTTATTTACATTTCGCTTCTGTTAAGCGCAGAAAAGCAAAAAGTTCAATTAATTTAAGAAATAAAAATCTAATGCGCCTGAAATACAGGGTGTCCGAGCTAGAGTTATCCAAAAATAACGGCTTATAATGCGAGAACCACTCATTATATTTTCTCAAACGATAGCACAGTCGATAGGAAATCTCTCCAAGATTTGTTTCGTCACATTTTGGATACGGAAAATCCTCACCAAGTGATCGAAAATGAGAGGGACACACCAAAAGTCAATGTCTGGCTAGGAGTTCACAAAGTTGGCTTCATCGGGCCATTTTTTTTCATAGATATGACTATGAAAAAAAAAAAAAAAAAAAGCATGGGGCTTTATTGAAGACTGGGTGTACCAGAGAAAAGTTCGGGATTTGGACGATTTGAAACAGCGTATCGTTGAAGCAGTTGCTGTAATAACGCCTCAGATGGTGGAAAACACTTGGCAAGAGCTCGAGTATCGTTTTGACATATGTCGAGCTACAAAAGGTGCCCATATTGAACTTTACTAACCTTCATAAAAACTTGGTGAGTTACTCTGTATAATAAAAAAAAATAATAATTATTTTAATTAATTAATTTTAGATGCACCTTATAGATGCTCAGATACATGTGTGTATTTTTGGACACCTCTAGCCCAGACACCCTGTATAATGCACTGCGTACATAACTGCTATGTCAATCGCTTTGTTTTCCAGTAATACGTAAAAAGTGCATTGCGACAATGTGCCCCTTGCTTTTATTGTTGCACTTCATTCTTGACACAGGCGCCTCCGTAGCCAGGTGGGAAGGAGCAGCAGTGCGTAGCACACGCTTCTTGATTAGACCGGGGTTCGAGCCCGTCACCACCGAATACGGAGGATGCGGAAAGGTCAGAGAATGACCACCGCATATCCCGGAGCAATATGGCCTTAGTTGCTAATGCTCCTAAAAACCAAAAACAACAACAACATTCTTGACACAAGATGACATAGTATCTTGACAGAAAAATACAACTGTATTAGATATAATTTGCATCTAGATACAATCTGCGTTAAATTGATTCGATTGAATCAATTTAATGCAGATTCAATCGAAACAATGAAATTTTCCATTCAGTGTAAACGGGAGGATAGGAAGGCACATGGTGTCCTGTCTATGATTCATAGGGCCTTTGCTAGTGGGGAAAAAGACGTCATTGGCCCTCTTTACAAGACGATGGTTAGACCGCATCTAAAAAAAAAAAAAAAAAAAGACAACCTCTGTAGAAAAGATTCCGAGATGGCCGACTAGATTGATGAGTGAAAAACGATGCTGTTGTTGTTTGGTTTTCAGGAGCATTAGCAACGAAGGCCATATTGTTCCGGGGATTTGCGGTGGTCAATCCCTGACCTTTCCGCATCCTCCGTATTTGATGGTCGCGGGCTCGAACCCCGGTCTAATCAAGAAGCGTGTGCTACGCACTGCTGCTCCTGCCCACCTGGCTACGGAGGCGCCAAAAAAAAAAATAAATAAATAAATAAATAAAAAAAAAATGATGCACTCATGAAGAATGACTTAAAGTATGGACTGCAAGGTTCATAACTAAACACAAAGGTAAGGTCTAATTGAGGCGTATAAGCACTGAAGGGATTGAGTTAAACGAATAAGGAACGTCTGCTCAACCACGTAGGTAAGACACGAATGAGAGGACAAAAATAAAGTCGCAGGGAATTCGGAAGTCTGGATCTCATGAAATTCACTCAAAGGCAGCCCGTTGTCGAAAATTCGAACAAATTGCCTCCCAAATTGAGGCAGTGAATCTGGCTAAGTTTAAAGAATTGGATGATTACCTGTGGGAATGGGAATAGTATGAATATTTTGTTTTATTTTTATTATTTTATTTATATTTTGGCTTATGCAGGAAAAGTTCGTTTCATTGCATTTTGGCCTTACTAATATAATATTTTTATCAAAAAAAAAAGGTGAATGCCGCACGCACGCAACTAAAAATACTAAGTACAAATGCTTTATGAACCTTTCGCTTATGAACTTCTCACGTAATCCACCCACTTACCTTACTAATTAACTCTAACAGAGTTATAAACATTCACTCGAAGTGTATTACGTCATTGTTTGTAGATCTCTCACAGTAAGGTATCCTCTGACCTTTACACGAGTTAGTGATTGCGACGCACAGTGACTTTTATTAGTTGCCAGATATTGTGGAAGACGTGGAAAAGGGCTGTCTAGAATTTCCCAAGAATTGGGTCAACACACTCCGCTGTCCTTGACATCTCTGTGGCGCGAGCTGACTTACGACAGATGACATCAAGCGAATTCCGGGAAGATGTTCACTTGATGTCTTCCGGCATTTGGAAATGGCAAGTGGGTACGGAGTTTCCAGAAAAAGTAGCATTTCTTTGGGAATGATACCAGACTGTTAAATTTTCAGTAATGAAAAGGATGAAGATTATATATTTCAAGATATATAATAATATTATTATTATTTCTCCCTGATGGGGGACATTCCCACCCTGTGACGAGTATTGGTACCAAGTGCACAGGGTGGTTGTTATGTCCGGCTATTAGTATTAGCAGTGTCAAATGACTCAAGAAAACAAGCTTATACAGCATTAACCAAAAAAAAAAAAAAAAAAATCCGACACTTCCCATTTCACCTATTCATTCCCTCCAATAGTTTGAATAGTTTGTCTAGTTCTTCGTTGAATTTATTTAAGCTATCAACTTCCACAACAACAGATGGAAGTTTGTTCCAGCAATCAACCACCCACTAAAGACAAACTTCCACACATCTATTCTGCAACCTTATGATTACTATTGGTCAAGAAACTCTGATTGTCGTACGTGTATTCAGGGTTGCGACTTTCTGGGGTCCCTTGTAGGTATTCTCTGGCAGGCCTATTGTTGCTAGGCTCTTGTGTATGATCTTTGGCACCATGGTTGACACGGAGATCGGGATGGCTGTTACTTGTTCCATATGCCATCCTGTCTGGTTAAGTCTGTGTACTTCCTGATCTTTTCCTTGTAACTTTTCTGGAGGGCACCGCTGTGTCGATCAGTTAGACAGTGTGGACTAAAAAGGAAAAGAAAGAATAATAATAACGTTATTATTTTATTTAAATGTAAGGTTTTATCCCTACAAACAAGAAGGGCATAACAAGTTACGATGCATCCATCTCTGTGAGATTCACTTATGCTTTCGTGATAGAATTGAATAGAATAGGATAGGAGGTTTGAATTAATATAACGTGTTTAAATATATATTCAGGTAAATAGTAGTTATGGTTCATGAAAATGTGTAAAAGCTTTACAGATTAATCTGTGACTATAACATGTATACTTATTTACAATTATAAATTCAGGTTAGGATGTGTATATGGCATTTTTACTAACACCTCTTCTGAAAACGCAATGAATGTGTTATCATGCCTTTTTAATACTCGTAGTTTGTCAGGAGTATTCTAAATTTTTATGAAAAGCTGGCCATCACAAGTAGGTAGAACCTCTGCTATATATCAATGAACTTATAGGTATTCTCGAGTACGTGATTCCTGTAACTGTTGTCATTGCAAAATTTGTAGGATCTACAAATTTTGTTCTCTTTATTCCTTACAAAGAGACCAATTCTGTTAGATCCCTCCCTACAATAGAGACCAATTGCGTTAGATCCCTACTATAGAGAATAGAGACAAATTATGCTAAATGGGAACATGTTCTTGAGACACATACACTGATTTGTTGACAGACAGCCCGCATTGAAAATCCCACACCATTGCTTTCCCAGTTCGCCAAGTTTAAACAACTAATGACATTTGAAATCGAAAGGGCCCTTCCTTTCTTGAAAAATTTTACCACCTTACAGAGCCTGCCCGGCAACCCAAAGGTCACGGGTTCGAATCCCGCCTCGGGCTTGGATCAAAGTACTGCAAAAACCTTGGGAGGTGCATTATGGCCACAGAAGCCGATGCGCCAACAACTACCAAAAAAAAAAAAAAAAAAAAACCCCACCTTACAGAGCCGCAAATTATTCATGCTTATAGAAAAACGGGTTGCGACCACATCACTTCATTCCCGTTTTTTGGCTTGCTCAGTGGGATAGCCACATCTCCAGTACTTAGGATAGCAAGTTATTGTCGTTTAGATGATGATGATTCTTTGAGATGGTGCGACGTTGGACGACTTGAGGCGGGCAGGCGAATGTGGCGCGTTGGCTTATTGTGTCACGCAGTATCGTCTCGGCACCATGGAAGCACTTTCAGGAGACAGGAACCATTACAAGAAGAGATGGCCAAGGTCGCCCAAAGGTTACGTCAACCAAAACAGACTACTGTCTGGCTCTAAGAGCAAGACGGAATCCTACGATGTTCTGTCATAAACTGTCTTTTGAGGTTGCCGCGGCCACAGGTGAAAACGTTTTCCAACTGTACTGTGTTAAGAAGGCTTAATTCAAGTGGACTCTACGCAAGGAAGCCAATCGTTTGTATCCCATTAACCCCAAACCACCACAGATCTCGTCGAAACTGGTGTCACAAACATGTGACTTAGAGCTCTCAAAATTGGGGTACAGTTCTGTTCACTGATGAGTCCCGTTTCAGCCTACAAACTGATTCTAGACATTATTTCATCTGGAGACAACGAGGAATGTGGTACCAATCTTCATCAGAGAAAGGGAAACTTTCGGTGGAGGCGGTATTCTCGTGTAGGGCTGAATAATGATCAACGGCTGCACCTCTCCATGTTTTGATAGGGGTACCGTCGTAACTGCGCAGAGGTACCGAGAACAGATCGTCGAACCCTACACTGGAACCGTGCCATAATAACGGACAAGATGATCCCGCACAATAAACAAGAAGGAAATGGCTACCTACTTGATCGACTTAGCGGTGCTCAACACAAGCAACCTTCAGAAAACATAAGAGGAAAGGATCAGGACGTACTCAAACTCGACAAACATGACAAGAAGTCAAAGGTAAGTGTCATATGGAACAAGTAATGACCATTCCGATCGTCGTGACAACTACCGACATGGCGCCAAATAGCCTCCATAAGAACCTAGCAGCAATAGGCCTCCCAGAGAACATTTACATGGAACTCCAGAAAGCGCGATCCTGAACACCTGTAGGATAGTAAGAGTATAATAATAATCGGACACAACCAACCACCCCATGCACTTGGTACCAGTACCCGTCAAGGGGCGGGAAAACTTTTTATAAAGGAGAAAAGGTTTGACAAGAAGGAAAATGCTACCTATCTGATCGATATTATAGCCTAGTCGTCAGGCGCGCGGGTGCATAAGTACACGTGCCTTGAGTGACCGGGGTTCAAGCCCGTGACTACTGAATACGGTGCTGTTTCTTGTATTCTGTCTATCTTGTGAACTCCTCTGACGTGCCTTGAGTGACCGGGGTTCAAGCCCGTGACTACTGAATACGGTGCTGTTTCTTGTATTCTGTCTATCTTGTGAACTCCTCTGACGTGCCTTGAGTGACCGGGGTTCAAGCCCGTGACTACTGAATACGGTGCTGTTTCTTGTATTCTGTCTATCTTGTGAACTCCTCTGACCGTTTGGTCGTCCCGGAGCATAAACTGAAAATTTTTTATTTTATATATCCATGCCAAACACTGGCAACCTCAAGAAAACGCACGACTAAAATATCAGAAAGTACACAGACCTAAGACAGGAGATGAAAGAGATGTGGCATATGCAAGTAACCGTCCAAATGATCGTGTTAACCACAGGTAGGATGCTAAAGACCCTACACAAGAGCCTAGCAACAATAGATCTCCCAGGGAACACCTACAAGGAACTACAGAACTACAGTTCTACAGAACTACGGAACTACAGAAAGTCGCCATTCTGAACGTCTGTAGGATGGTCAGAGTTCCTCGACGAACAGTAACACCGAGCGTAACAACCACCCTGTGCACTTTGTACCAGTACCCGTCACGGGGTAGACCCCCCCATCAGGGAGAAATAATAATAATTTACCGGGCCCAATTTTTAGAAAAGAATTTTTTTTAACAAAACAAAGCTTTATTTGGCGTTCTTAGTAAATATATTGTAGCGCTCAAGTCCCAATGGGTTGGATTGCAAATATCACCTACTAAAAGAATAAAATATAAAACAAAATGACAAATCTTCAAAACAGTTTTGCGAAAGCAGTTGCTATGGCATGATTGGCATGTTATTGTTATTGAGTTTTTCGAATTCAGTAATTTAAAGCTAGTTTGCATTTACTTTGTGATCCTACCAAAGGCAAGGTCATTTCCAGTGACAGGTCGAGTTGGACTGTAAAAGAAGCGATGCGCTACTCAGAAACTGTGTAAATAAGATGAGGTGAGATAATTATGTGAGGAGTGACACAAGATAAACTGATCTCTTCGTCTCTGCAGTGATGCTGCTTCATCCATAGTTTGATCATAGCATGTAATTAGAAACACTCGAGGATTGAAACAAGTGACAGTGTTCGTATATAACTGCAGTCAGGCGCTCCAAGCAGGGCTTGGTAAATATAACAGTGAAAGGGCCACGGGACTTGTAACCATGGTTACAGAATCCTTTTCTGTACATCTTATTTTTCCTACTTGTGTTATGCATTGCACAATATCCTTATTCTTTAGTACGTTAGTCAAATTTCAAATAGAAAATACTTATTGTGAGCCGACTACATTTTTGAAAAGGGGGTGGAGAGAGAGAGAGAGAGAAATTATAAATTTTAGGAAATGATAATTCTCTTCCAAGAAGAAACAATCTTTTATTAAAATACGTTAATAAGCTTCATTTTTAAATTTTGCAGCAGTACCTTTAAACGTGCCCAGTTGGCTAAATATAGTAACAACAATCGTTGTTGCCCATGCTAATCACTGGTTACAATTGCGCTGTTCTTCTACACCGCGTAGAAAAAAGCCTCGGTACGAATGCCATCAAGACGGGAAACATTTCATACATTCTCACACAGTAGCCGAGTTAGTTGGTCTCTTGCGAGTGTTGCATGTTTTCATCCCATAAAATGAGCATACTGTCCACAGAATACGGGAGGTAATAAACATTTAAAGACAGGATATACTGATCCTTCATGACCTTAGTTGCCTCGGCGCTAAATCAAAATAGCCCAAACCAACTTTTAAAATTAATGCAATTCAGAAAGTATATGAAAGTAACTTGCTTGGCGATAAAAAAAACAAAGGAATAACTTTAATAAATTTTCTGTTTTATACTCCGGGACGACCACACGGTCAGAGGAGTTCACACCAAAACGGAGGCTATACCTGTGATTTGCAACTCAATATGAGTTTGTGCCGACCAAGGTTTTGGTCAGGACAATTGAATTGTCACGAGTATTTTGTAAATATGTATATGACATTCTTTGATCCAAAATGGATCTTTTGACTTGATTTTAATGTCTTTTGGGCTGAGTTAAACCACTAGTACAAGTGTTTTTTTTTTTTTTTTTTTTTTTTTGAAGGCACCCGCCGGCATTGCACTACTTCTGGTGGGTGCGGGATTACTGCATAATTGTACATGCAGTGAAATAGTAGACCCGGGCCCGGATCTCGTGCCTAGGGACGAGCAGCAGCTGCCTAGTTGTTGGCCGGATCTCGTGCCTAGGGACGAGCAGCAGCTGCCTAGTTGTTGGGCAGGTGAACGAAGTGGAGATGGGAGCCTAGGAGCTACCCCGAAACAAGGACGGGCGCGCACACACATACAAGATATAGAAAATACAAGAAACAGCACCGTATTTAGTAGTCACGGGCACAAACCCCGGTCACCAGTGAAATTATAGTTTATCGGAGTGATCAGATCACAAGAAGGAAGCCAAAATCGCGAATTGACTTAAGGTCTGGATGTCGTCGATTCATGTTGAATATCACATACATCTTTGCTAACTACGCATACATAACATCATACTCGCATCTGGATTTTACAGAGTTCTGTATTCATCACAGAGGACCATGACGGAATTAAACTAATGTTTAGGTGTCGCCCTACATAAGACACAACACATGTCCACATATATGTTGTTACCGGATTGGATAGTACCACTGCACATACCCCTGTACGTTACAGTGTGGGCAACGTTGGACCTCAGCAAGGGTCCAGCAGCTAAACGGCCAGATGAACAACGATAGACAACACAACACTACACATATACAAAATCCACACACTTTTAAATCTCTGCCCTTCCCAGCGAACTGGTACACCAACAATGAAAGAAACGCGGAGATGGGGGAAAACCCCTGGTGCCGCTAGACATCAATACACTTTACAGTACTGTACTTTGCAGTAACTCTCGATAAAATGTCGTTATTAGTAAACTCTACGCTAGATGGTACTGAAAATCAAGGTATCGGACATTTGTAATTTTGAAATATGAAGTAACATGTTTTCATGTTTCTCGACATGAAGCAGCTAACAGTAAAAAAAATTTTAGGATGACTTTGTACGTTTATTTTATCTAATTTCACGCGCTGAAGTGCATAGCTTTGCGATGGCTGTTGCAGAGCTGGTTTAAAGGGATTTATAAGATTTGATCTAAGACTCGGAGAATTTCATTTCTGTACTGTTTTCCCTCGATAAACTGTTCCATGCTTGGAACAGTTCATTTGCAGTTTAATACCGGTATTAATAAAGGCTAATTTGGCTTTTTTAATATCCTTTCAGCTTAAAACAATTTCATGTAATTTGATCTACAACCATCCTCTCTTAATTTGCACCCCATGTAAAAGAAACTTCAATAAAATTGAACGCTTTTTGATGAAAACATGTTTTCCAGCAATTTTATTTCATTGAGCTTGTCGGCAAGAGAAATAGGTTTTATGTTTTCTGTTCTTTTATTCCATTTATTCCTACAATGAAAAGTTTGTTTACGGTGTCGGATCATCACTTTTCTTCATAAGTTCAGCCAGCGTCATGATTCTTCCTGGCTAGGATCGTAAAAGTTCGTAGTTGGAGAGCTACATTAACACAGTACAAACCTCGAGATGTTAGGTTATGTATTTAGTCACCTCAAGATCCAGTTTACTGCTCTGTGGCTAGTAACTGTTGGTCGTGTGATGTTATGGCAGAAGGACCAAAGAATAGGCGTTTGTAACGTAGTGACGATATATATAAAATAACTTATCTGTTGTTGGGTTTTAGGCGAATCAACAACTGAGACCATATTGCTCCTTATATATTATGCCTGTATACTGCACGTGTTCTGTGGTCGATTTTCCCATTTGATGGGTGGAAAACCCTTTTTTTTTTTTTTCATTCTCTACCACTGTCAGTGTAGTATCACAGAGTTGATACGTTACTCTGGGGTTACTGCTTCCCATATGTAGTACTTTACATTTATCAATGTTAAACTTCATTTGCCACCTCTGCTCAATTTTTCTAGATCCTGTTGCTGCAGCGTACTGTAATTAGTGTCCTTAACAACCCTGCCAACCTTCGTATCATCTGCAAACTTGGACATTAAGCCTGATATACCGTCATCAACATCATTTATAAATACAGAAAACAACAATGGACCAAACACTGAACCCTGAGGGACTCCACTAATAACATTAGTCCACGAAGAGCAGTGTCCATCGATTACCACCCTCCGTCTTCTCCCACTCAACCATCCCTTTATCCATTGTAGCAACTTACCCTTAATGCCATACCTCTCCAATTTGTACAGCAGTATTCCATGTGCAACAGTATCAAAAGCCTTTCTAAGATCCAAACATATGATATAAAAAATTATTATTATTATTTTATGGTTGCCCGTAATTAAATACATTCACCCGTATTTGGTCTGTAAATTGCGTATGTTCTATGGTTGATTTGCCTGTTTTGCTGGACGAAAAAACCCCAGTTACTGGGGAGAAAAACCTTGCTATCTACGCCTGAGACCAACTAACTCAGCCACGGAGTGAAAAAAGCCCATTAAAGTTCCTCGCGTCATCGACGGGATTCGAACCCAGGCCTTTTCCACCCGGTGTGGGGAGGACGGTGACGATACCACTGTGCTACCCGCGCAGACACATATGATATAAAAATTATTCCCTGCATCCAGTTCCTTTGTGTGTGCCGACCGGGCTAGCCGGGTGGGTAAAGTGCCTGCCTGGCAACCCAAAGGTCGCGGGTTCGAATCCCGCCTCAGGCTTGGATCAAAGTACTGCAAAAACCTTGGGAGGTGCATTATGGCCACAGAAGCCGATGCGCCAACTACAAAAAAAAAAAAAAAAAAAGTTCCTTTGTGACCACATCATAGTATCCAATCAAATTGGTCAGGCAAGACTTCCCTTTAACAAAACCATATTGTGTCCGAACTATAACTGAAGTCTTGTCTAGATGATCCTGCGGTGCTTCTTTAGGCGCCTCCATAGCTAGGTGGACAGGAGCATCAGTGCGTAGCACACGCTTCTTGATGAGACCGGGGTACGAGCCCGTGACCACCAAATACGGAGGATGCAGAAAGGTCAGGGAATGACGACCGCATATCCCCGGAGCAATATGGCCTTAGTTGCTAATGCTCCTAAAAAAAAAAAAAAAAAATATATATATATAAATAACAATAGTGCTTCTTTAACCAGTGCCTCTATTAATTTCCCTGGTACAGAAGTTGAACTAACAGGTCTATAATTACTTGTGTTGCCCTTTGATCCTCCTTTATGAATTGGGGTCACATTTGCACATTCCCAGTCTATGGGTACCTCTCCTGAGTCCAAGGAAGCGCTCATAATTATGACTAAGGGTTTGCTTACTTCCTTTGCTGCCTCCTTTAATATAACTGAATAGATCCCATCCACCCCAGGTGCCTTTCTTATGCCTATCTTCAACAATTTCTCCTCCACTTTACTCTCAGTTATTACAAAATTATCTACCTCACTGACAGAGTTTAATTCACCTCTGGCATTCCCCTCCCTGAATAACTCCTCAGGTGTGAATGTAGATGCAAAATACTCATTTAGTTTGTTAGCCACCTGAGCAGGATCTTCAATATCCAGTGGACCAATCTGATTCATCCCTTTCCTTCTAGAGTTTACATAAGTAAAGAACTCTTTGCTGTTTTTCTTTGCATCCTTTGCCAAAGATTTCTCATAATCTGCCTTTGCCTGCCTAATCTCCTTTGTGACTTGGTTACAGACCAGCTTATATCTATCATAGGCTTCCATGTAGCCATTAATTTATATGTGTACCATGCATTTTTCTTCTCTGCCACATGTCATTAGTTCATCTGACATCCATTTAGGCCTAAACCTTGAAGAATATTTCTTAGTTGGTATGTAAAGCCTAGTAGCTTCTAAGATTAATTCTTTGAATGCCTCCCATTTTGAATTTGCTGTTGGTAACATCATCAGTTGGTCCCACTGCATATAATTTAAATACTGTCTCAGACCACCGTAGTCGCCTTTACGAAAGCAAAAACCCTTCCCTTTACCCCTGATGGTGGTTACCTCTTTGAGTAAATCCCACTTCAACACACTGTGATCACTGCCACCTAGTGGTTCCTTTATCTGCAGATTCTTGATGCATGAAGAATCACTACTGATAATCAGATCAAGAGTATTACTCCCTCTAGTTGCCTCCCGAACATGCTGATGTAGAAAACAATCATCCAATAAATCCACAAAAGCCTTGCTGGTGTGCGAGTGACCAACCCACAAATTCCAATCAATATCTGGGAAATTAAAATCCCCCATTACAAGACTCTGTGATTTAGTGGCCCACTCTATTTCCCTGTACAGTTTTTTATTATACTCATCAGAATCATTAGACCTATAACACACTCCTACTCTTAATTTTGATCTCCCAGTGCTTACACACTGGGAGATCAAAATTAAGATCAAAATCACTGGGAGATCAAAATCGTGTCACACAAACTGACTCGACACTGCAATGTCCAGCGATGTCGACTGGCTGTACTTCCTTCGATTTTATGTGTTTCTTAACTAAAAGCATAACCCCTCCTCCCTTCCTATCCTTTCTGTAAACATTGTACTCCCCAAATTCCAGTTCTGCATTCCTTATATCTGTGTGACCCCACGCCTCTGATATCCCAACAATATCTGCCTTTGATGTTTTGTCCAACACCTCAAATTTATTTACCAAACTCCTAGCATTGGTATATACCCAAGTATGCATGCACCTGTTCCTGTTCTTAGCTACCCTAACACAACCTGTGTGTTTACTTGTACCGCAATGACTCCCAGCAGTCTGAAATACCCTGTATCTTGTTTTCCAGGCTGCTGCTGCTCATTCCAGTAGAAGCAATGCAAGAATCACTTTCATCTCTGCTAGCTTGAGGAGATCCACCTAACGCTGCTTCGATAGCATCAGCAAATATTCTTGCACCCTTTCTATTTAAGTGTATTCCCATCCCTGCAGAAGCAGTCTCTCCTGTTAACAAGTACAGAGCAGGCTGAAAAAAAACAAGTACAGAGAAGGGCAACAAGATTAGTGAATGGTTCGAAGGGTTGCTCTTACGAAGAAAGGCTTAAGTTTTGCAAATTACAGTGTCTGGAGACTAGGCACCTGCGAGGTTATCTGATTATGGTGTATAAAGCCTTGAATGGTTTGAGCATGCTCAATGCTGATGAGATTCTTTCTATTGCTCAGATTACAAACCTGAGGGGGGGCATAGATTCAAATTGAGGAAAGACAGATGTAGAATAGATGTGCGGAAATTTGCCTTTAGCCAGCGGGTAGTTGGTTGGTGGAACAAACTTCCATCCCTTGTTGTGGAAGTTGATAGCCTAAATAAATTTAAGGCTGAACTGGACAGGTATTTGGAACGAACGGAGGGGTGAAGTGGAAGTTTTTTTTTTTTTTTTTTTTTTGCTGATGTTGCATAAGCTTGCTTTCTTCCATCATATGCCTCTACTAATGCTAACCCGAGTTTCCGGGAGAAAAAACTCTGCTACCCTTACATGATACCGACTGACTCAGCCACATTGTGAATATGGTCCATTAAAATTCCTTGCGTCATTGATGGGATTCAAACTCTGGTCATTTCCACCTGGTATTGGGAGGAAGGTGATTATATCAACTGTGATGCTCGCAAGGGCAGCTTATCTGTGCCTACTTGTTTGCAATTCTAATCATTTCGCTGTGGCGGGAACATTTTGTCTATTTCTATACAGTAACCATGATTTATTTTTTTGTTTGTTGGGATAAGATTATTTCTCGTGAGACCTCTTGCTTGTTTTTTTTTTTTTTTTTTACCAGTTATTACATTCTTACTGCCATTTGCGTTATTTAATATCTATTAAAACCTTAACATTTGTGAAATAATAAGAGAAGAGAAATAATAATACAAATATTGATACCAACATAGAACATATTGAGCATTACAGCTCTGGTTCATACTATTAAAACCTTAAAGAAACTTCTAGGTCTCAGTGGAGGGAGAGAAGGATTAACCTCATCTTGACAGGTGCTGTAACAGCTCACCTGAATTCTTTGTTCAGTGACCAAAGTTGTTTTTTTTTTTTTTTTTTTTCTGTCTGCTTCAATGGTGCGAATGAATGTAATGGTCAGTGTGTCTTAATATATGAGAATAAAATATTAAAGCTATTGAATTCATTGTACACGAAGTGGGTGGTCACATATAACTTTTCTGGCCATGATCTGTTTGAGAGTGTATTTTTGTCAGTATTCTCCACGGAACAATTACTAGGAGCATACAGGGACTGGTTTCATTACTGAAAGGAAGAGATATTACCTGAGAGGGTTGCGAATAGGATTTAAGAGCTGTACATGTACCCTTGCAGCGTGATGTTATTGATTTGCTTTCCTCCTCGTAGTTTTTAAAAGCAAAGAACACAATATTTGTCTTTTGTGCACTTTCTTTTGCCAAAACTGTTAACTTTCCTGTGATGGAAATCGTTAGTTGTTTGTTGCTTTGAGGCGGATGACTAACTATTTCTTTAGGATAAAAAAAAAAAAAAAAAAAAAAAAATGGTTGTACAAAGTTGTTTTGAAACACTGCCCACTAGCTTGTTATTTCACTATAAAATATTGCTACTGGAAAATATCCGTGTCATTTTTGGCGCCACTTGCCCCAAAAGCGATACAAATATCTTCATGTTTCTTTCATAAGATCAATCACATTTATTGCAGTCAGAGGAGCAGTCTTCAGAGAAGTGACGTCACTACTGTAATGTGATCTGTCGCACATCTAAGTTCAAATGGAAGGAAATGAAAACAAGCGCAGAAGGTGTAGCAGTTGCAAGCCCACAAAATTCGAATGGGGCGGCAAGAGTGATACATGGCCATTTAGACCAGGTGCCACAGATTTAGACGATAAAATAGAAAAATAAAGGTTTAACGCAGGATATAGAAAATATATGTCGAAATTATAAAATAGAATGCTACTTTGGTCACTTAGAAATTAAGAAAAAGTATAACTTTCTCGCCTTCTCTTGTGTTTTTGTGGCCGACAGAATTTAATGTCTAGAAAATGCAGTAATGAAAATGCTCACAGCAGAATGCACTTCGCCTTTATCACGAGTTGCCTGGCTATTGTACTGCTCATAAACAAATTCTATCTTTAAAATGTTAACTTGCTATTTAATTAAAGTTAAGATAATGCTATGACAACCAATCCTGGAAATTACTGGTTCCTCATCGATAGATGGTCACAAAATAGTAATTGTTCAATGTGGGCTGTCATGTACTACGCGTAAGTGAACAATCTGCATATGCACTTCATTTAATTCCTCGTTTCATTTTTCCTCAGTTCTGTCCAATACGAAAACACAAGAGAAGAGAAAAAGTTCTACATTCGCTATTTTATAATTTTGCAGAGAGCTCTGAAACTTTCTGAATGTATATTCCTTTTGAATGTATATTCAAAAGTATGTTGAATATTCTTTAAGAATGTATATTGAATGTACACTGGTGTTCAAAGAAAGTGCATCACCTAGGAATTTCACATTTCTAACCCTTTTTCGTGATGGTATGTTACATTAATGACTACCATCACAAATAGAAACAGAAACAAAAGATATTTATTAATAGTTAAGGCAAAGCGTAGTAATAGTAATCGTGGCATGTGATGCAAGAAAGCAAGCGTATGAGCTTATGTAGCATCAGCCAAAAAAAAAAAAAAAAAAAAATCACACCATTCCCTCCAAATGCCTGTCCAGTTCCTCCTTAACCTATCAACTTCCACAACGACAGATGGAAGTTTGTTCCAGCAATTAACCGCCGGCTGGCTAAAGGCACATTTCCGCACATCTATTCTACAGTTGTCTTTCCTCAATTTGAATTTATATCCCCTTAGGTTCGTAATCTGAACAGTTGGAAGAATCTCATCACAATTCAGCGTGCTCAACCCATTCAAGGCCTTATACAACTCAATCAGATCACCTCGCAGGTGCCTAGTCTCCAGCCGCTGCAATTTGCAGAACTTAAGCCTCTCTTGGTAAGAGGATCCTTTCATTCCCCTCACTAATTTCGTTGCCCTTCTCTGTACATGCTCAAGCAAATCTACATCCTTCCTAAAATGAGGCCTCCAGACCTATACGCAGTACTCAATGCGTGGCCTGACCATTGTCTTATACAGAGGGATAATCACCTCCTTTTCTCTGCTAGCAAAATTCCTGTATATCATTGACAAAACCCCATGACCTGCTCTGGCAGCCTGTCTGCATTGCTCAGAAAACTTCATATCTGACTGCACAATTACTCCCAGGTTTTTTTTCATTTTCTACCACCTTAAGTGTAGTACCATACAGTTGGTACGTTCCTCTGGGGTTACTTCTACCTTTATGCAGTACTTTGCATTTGTCAACGTTAAAACTTCAATTGCCACTTCTCAGCCCATCTTCCCAAATTTTCTATATCCTGTTGCAGTAGCACACTGCCATTACTGTTATTAACAACCCTGCCAACCTTTGTATCATCTGAAAACTTCGACACTAAGCCTGATATACCTTCATCAATATCATTGATAAATATACAAAACAGCTGTGGACCCAATACCGAACCCTGTGGGACTCCACTAATAACATTAGTCCACGAAGAGCAGCGCCCATTGATTACCACCCTCTGTCTTCTCCCACTCAACCATCCTTTTATCCATTGTAGCAACTTACCCTTAATACCATTCTGCTCCAATTTGTACAGTAGTCTTCCATGCGCGACAGTGTCAAAAATCTTTCCTGAAATCCAAGTATATGATATCAAAATTATTTTTTGAATCCAGTTCCTTTGTAACCACATCATAATATCCAATCAACTTTATCAGACAAGACTTTCACTTAACAAACCCATGCTGTGTCTGAATTATTTCTGCAGTCTTGTCTAGGTGATCCTGCAATGCATCTTTAACCAGTGACTCCATTATTTTACCCGGAACAGAAGTGAAACTAACTGGTCTATAATTACTCGTGTCACCCTTCGATCTCCCTTTATGAATTGGGGATGCATTCGCACATCTCCAGTCTGTGGGGACCTCCCCTGAGTCCAAGGTTGCTCTCATAATTATGGCTAAGGGTTTTCTTACTTCCTTTTCCGCCTCCTTTAACATAACTGGATAGATCCCATCTACTCCAAGTGCCTTTCTTATGTATAACTTCAACAATTTCTCCCCCACTTTGCTCTCAGTAATTACAAAATCATTAAGCACTCTCTACAATTTGATAACCTTCTGGTATTTTAAATCCTTAATAACTCCATGTGTGAATGTAGATGCAAAATACTCATTCAGTTTTTTTTTGCTATCTGAGCAGGATCATCAACAGTCGAACCATCGATATCAAGTGGCCAATCTGATTCATCCCCTTCCTTTTAGAGTTTATATAAGTAAAGAAATACTTGCTGTTTTTCTTAGCATCCTCCTTTGCCAAAGATTTCTCGTAATCTGCCTTCGCCTGCCTAACCTCCTTTGTGACTTGATTACAGACTAGCTTATATCTGTCATAGGCTTCCATGTCACCCATTCATTTATATGTATCCGATGCATTTTTCTTCTCTGCCACATGTCTCATTAGTTCATCTGACATCCATTTAGGCCTAAACCTTGAACAATATTTCTTAATAGGTACGAAACGTTTAGTAGCTTCCACGATTCATTCCTTGAATGCTTCCCACATAGAATTTGCTGTTGGTCCCACTGTACAGAATTTAAAAACTGTCTGAGACCACTGTAGTCACCTTTACGGAAGTAGAAACCCTTTCCTTTACCCCGGATGGTAATTATATCTTTAAGTAAATCTCATATCAGTACACTGTGATCACTGCCACCCAGTGGTTCCTTTATCTGCAAATTCTTAATACACGAATGATCGCTGCTGATAACCAGATCAAGAGTATTACCCTCTCTGGTTGCCTCTCGAACATGCTGCTGTAGAAAACAATTATCCAATAAATCCGCAAAAGTCTTAGTAGTGTGCGAGTGACCAGCCCACAAGTTCCAGTCAATATCTGGGAAGTTAAAATCCCCCATTAATAGACATTCTGATTTACTGGCCCACTCTATTTCTCTGTACAATTGTTCGTTGTACTCATTCGAGTCATTAGGCCTATAACACCTCCTACTCTTACTTTTGCTTTCCAGTGCTTATGTCACACCAAACTGACTCAACAGTGCACTGTCCATCTATATCAACTGGATGCACCTCTTTAGATTTTGTTTTTCTTAATTAACTGCAGAACCCCTCCTTCCTTTCTATCCTTTCTGTACACATTGTACTCCCCAAATTCCTATTCTGCATTCCTGATATCTGTGTGACACCACATCTCTGATATCCCAACAATATCCGCCTTTGATGTCTCGACCAACAGTTCAAATTCATCAAATTTATTTACTATACTTCTAGCATTGGTATACATGTACCTATTCTTATTCTTAGTTACCCTAACAAATCCCATATACCCACCTGTTTCACCATGACTGTCATTAGTCCCTGAAACCCCCAGCACCCCTCGCTCCAGGCCGCTGCTAATTCTAATATTTGACAGGTGCTTTCAAAATGTTCCAAAATGAGCATTTGCAACCTTTATACAACAGTTTTCTTAAACACGACAATTATGGCTGAAATGTTGTCAGAAGCTCTCAATTTGCTTCAGTTTATCATTTTAAATGGAAAACAAAATGAAAAGTTCACCTGGTGCAAACTAATATTTAGTTGAACCGCCTCTGGCCCTGATGACAGCAGCACACCGTCGAGGCATTGACAAAATCAATTTCTGAAGATAATCAGCCGATAGTTAATGGTTCTAAACACGAATTATGGCTTCCTGAAGTTCACGAAGGGTCTTTGGTTTCTTTCTGGCAACTGCAGATTCCACACGATGCCAACAGTTCTCTATAGGATTCAGGTCCGGGCTGTTTCCTGGCCATCTAAGAGTTGTAATGGACCGTTCTTCCAACCATTTTTTCACCTGTAACAAATGTAAACACATTACTGTCGAACCTCTAATGCAGAAATGAAGCTAAAGTAACTACAAAAGTGCCTACTTACACTTTTTGCCCGGTGACAAGGAGCAGAGTCGTCCTGAAAGATGCAGTTACTTGGCAGGTTGAAATGGTCTCTAATGGTTGGCAGCAATTTGCCTTCCAATATAGCCAGGTATCCATGGCATTTACAGAACCTTGTATAAACCGAAATGTACGCCCATATCATTTGGCTGGTAGGGAATTTCACTGTACACACCATACAGTCTGGATGGTATTCTTCACGACGTCTACGGCTAATCGTTTGTCTCCCATCAGAGCATGCAGGTTGAACTTCTTCTCATCCGAGAAAATAACTGACTTCCACTGCTCGGGGGATCCATTTGAAATGCTCCTTACACCAATTTAATCGGGCCTTTTTCATTCTTTGTGTGAGGAGGGGCTTCTTCTTAGGACGACGGGCTACAAGTCCATTTTTGAAGAGGCGTCTTCTGACTGTTACTGCACTTGCTACCACTCTTGTATGTTCTTCCCATACTCATTTCAGCTCAGACGAAGAAGCTTTGCGGTTTTTAAGGCATAAGCACTTCAAAACCCGGTCCTGTTTTGGCGTAGAGACTCGTTTGCGTCCGGTTCCTTTTTTCCTATCAGCAGAACCAGTATTCTTGAATTTGGAAAGAAATCTAGTCACTGTCGACTGATTACAAGACATTCTATAAGCAATATGACGGGAAGAATGTCCTTCCTCACGTAAAGCAACAATACCACTCTTTCTTTGTGGCGTCAACTGCACGTGACTCGTCATCCTGACTGCAACTCTTGCAGAGCGTGCTTATATAGCTGAAAGTTACAGCTGATGCAATATTACGTCATCACTACGCGTATCAATCTTATCTGATGCAGTCTGTAAGGAATATTGCCATATACTTACGTTATTCGGACGACAATTACAAATTTAAAGAGCAATGCGCTTTCTTTGAACACCAGTGTATATTCCTTCTTATTCTCTCTCTCTCGACACTACATATTGTCTGGCCAAACTCACAGTTGCTTAATAAAAAAAAGTACAATAACTGATCACAGTCATATCTGCTAAATATTTTAAAAGATTAATATTAAGATCACCAAGTAAGATATTTGAATTCAGAATCTCATCTTGAATTGGTCAAAAATTTATTTTGTTACTCTGTTGTGCAAATGGTTCAGAGTGAGGCTTGTGAAAAGCACAGATTATAATAGGATCCTGTCCCTGTTTGGCAGTTAATTTTACACTGAAATTTTCAAAGTAGAGAGACAGTAATTCCATTTGGATCATCAACTTTTAGGGTATTTATAATACTGTATATGCACTCAGTAATCACTGAATTATGATCACCTGCCTCATACGTGTTGGGCCATTCTCACGGATAGCAGTTGCTATTCGCCTAGGCATGGACTCCACTAGTTTGAAGACGCCGTGGAGATCTGCAGCCATGCTGCCTGCACTGCGTTGAGTGTCCATTCGCCTCACTTCTCATTCTAAAACATCCCACGGATGTTCAATTGGATTGAGGTCAGGTGAATTATAAACAGAAATTTGGAGGTCAAACAAGGTGGGTGATATCTTCACTGTGTTCCTTGAACCACTTGTGCACAGTGCGGACCCCATGACATAGCGCATTATCGTCTTGGAAGATCCCGTTTCTGTCCAGCAAAAAGTGCAACATGCACAAGGTTTTCTAAGCGTTGCCGGTAAAACACACACGCGCGCGCCAGTTAAAACATTGGTCTATGTTTATACAAAAACAACCATTTGAAACTGTATAGTACTGTCACTTATATGGGTAACATGTCGAACTTTTTTTTTTTATTATAAACCAAGCACAAAGGGTATTAGAACTTTTGGAACTTTAGTTAGCCCAAATACGAAAGGTATGCTGTTACTCTTACAATTTGCATCATTGTATATTATGGCTGTACACTTGTGTTTATGGGCCGATTTGCAGGTTGTTCGGGCTGAAAAACACCGAATAATTCACAAGAGGAAGCGTTGCTATCTCCGCCTGAGATCAGCTACAGCATCAAATGAAGTGGACTTTAGAAATTCCGCCAGTCGTAGACGGAATTCGAACCCAGGCCTCTCCAAACGAATGACAAGTGTGGTGAAACCAGTATACTGCCATAGAGGACATGAAAAGTATTAGAACCTGTAACACTGTACCGTGTATGAGTTGAAGGCTAAAGAGACAGAAAATACATATTGACATCGAATTTACATTTCTTTTGATTGAAAATTTTCAAGAAATATAACTGAAGGAAAGTTGGTCCAAAGAATAGAAGGAGATGGATGAGGGAAAGTCCTATGAGTTTAGAGTTGGATAGGGAATGAATGTTGACTAGCTGAACCACGTGTTCGAACTGGTTTGGAAGAGATCGGTGGAATTACAGCTGTCAATTTAGAACCCATCTAACGTGCATTGGGTTATAAATTTCCCCCCAAAGATTTTTAAGTATATTTCGGATATGAGTAGAACTTCCCTAGCCTATGAGTCTAAGTTCAGATTTACCATACTAACAAAGTATTATTTGTGTCTAGGCTTTGGCCACACGACTTAACATTGTACGCACGAGTTTCCGTCACGTGGTCATTGTTCTAGGAATGGACATGTGGGACATGTGTTTGCTGAATGCCAGTTCAAGGTTAGCTGGTTAGTTATTTGGTTTTTAGGAGCATTAGCAACAAAGGCCATATTGCTCCAGGGATATGCGGTGGTCATTCCCTGACCTTTCCGCATCCACCGTATTTGGTGGTCACGGGCTCGAACCCCGGTATAATCAAGAAGCGTGTGCTACGCATTTCTGCTCCTTCCCACCTGGCTACGGAGGCGCCGAAGTACACGGTCCTTTAGGCACTTCAGATCACAACTTGGTGATTGTCTCTTCTCCAATGGAACCTTTATCTCATGGCTATTCCCAACCTCGTGTTGTTTGGCATTACAAGAATGCAAAATGGGATGACCTGCGAGACTTATTTTCTTCTTTTCCTTGGTCGGATTACTGTTTCAAAACTTCTGATGTCAACGTTTGCTCAAATCGTGTCAGTGAAATTATGCTTGCAGGAATGGAATCCTTTATCCCACACTCCACTTTAAAATCTCGTCCTTTATCTAAACCTTGGTTTTCCAATAAATGTGCTAAGGTTGTTCAAGAGAAGAACGTTGCATATCGTAAATGGCTTGTTTCTAATTCTTCAGTTTCATTTTCTGCCTACACCAAAGCTCGCAACAATTGTAAAGCAGTTATTAATCAGTCCAAACTAGAGTTTGAACAGGCTAAGAGTAGAAAACTTGCTTCTTGCCCTAATGGTAGCCGAGCATTCTGGTCTCTTGCCAAAGCTATTGGCCGCAACTTTTGCCCATCTCTGCTTCCACCTCTGTCCAAACCAAATGGTTGTGTTTTCACTTCAGCCAAGGATAAAGCTGATAAAGCTCCCATTTTTCTTCCAACTCACGTATTAATGATCTTGGTAAAACACCTCCCACCAATCCCAACACAGCTCCATTCAATGCCTCCTGTGGTCTTCCGTCAAAAGGATGTCAGGACTTTGACGAATCTTAATGCTAGGAAAGCTCCAGGTCCCGATGGTATTTCTCCACTTGTTCTCAAAACCTGTGCTCCTGAACTTACTCCTATTCTTTGCCGCCTTTTTTCACTTTCTTATTCCAAAGGTGTTTTTCCTTCTGCTTGGAAATTTGTTCATATCCAGCCAGTTCCTAAAAAGGGCGACAAATCCATCCTATCCAATTATCGTCCCATTGCAATTACTTCTACTCTTTCTAAAGTAATGGAGAATCAATTAACCGCCAAATCTTAAACTACCTAGAAACCTTCCGTCTGATCAACGATCGCCAGTATGGATTCCGTCAGTGTCGGTCCACTGGTGATATTCTGGCTTATGTTACCTATTTATGGACTAATTCAATGGAAAGGTTCGGTGAAACACAAGTAGTTGCCCTTGACATCTCAAAAGCTTTCGATCGTGTTTGGCATAAAGGTCTTCTAAACAAGCTACCATCTTATGGTTTGCCAACTGTTATTAGTAATTGGTTATCCAGTTTTCTCTCTGATCGCTCACTGAGGGTGATGGAAGATGGCTCTCTGTCTTCTAATTTCTCCACTAATGCCGGTGTCTCCCAATGTTAAGTTCTTTCCTCCACTCTTTTCCTCTTGTATATTAATGACCTTCTTCCATTGACTGGAAATCCTATCCACAGTTTTGCCGATGATAGCACATTGCATTCCACTTTCCTGTTTGAGAAACGTTGCCCTGCTCAATCAGCTTCAACTTCTCGAAAATGTGCTACCGATTCCTTAAATGCCGATCTTCAGGTAATTCTCCAGTGGGGCAAAGACAACTTAGTTGATTTCAACCCTTCTAAAACTCAGTCTTGTCTTATATCTCGCAAAAAGGATTCTTCTGCTCCTATGCTTATCTTTAGTGGCACTCCGATTTCTAGGCAAAATGATATATCTCTTTTGGGGATTACCCTGACTTCTAATCTCTCTTGGCAGAAGCACATCACAAATATTGCTTCCTCTGCATCTAAAAAACTTGGTTTTCTCTTTCGCTCTCGGCGTTATTTTCCTTCCAAACAGCTGCTCACTCTGTATAAATCGCAAATCCGCTCTACCATGGAATATTGTTCCCACATCTGGAGTGGTGCCCCCAGAATCCCTCTCAGGCTTCTTGATTCCATTCAGAAGAGGGCAGCTAGGTTAATTAATGATTCATCTCTAACAGAGTCTCTCCACTCGCCTTCTCATAGACCTACTGTTTCTGCTGCATGCCTCTTCTACAGATACTTCCATGGGCACTGTTCTTCTGAAATGGCTTCTATAATTCCCGCTCTCTCTCATTCAAAACAGTTCGCACACGTGCCGCCACCAGCCAACATCCATCTACTGTCCAACTTCAAACTCACAGAACGAACTTTTTTTCATCTTCCTCGTTTATTCATTCAACTGCCGTTTTCTGTAACAACTTTCCTTCATACGTATTTCCTGAAAATTACAGTCTACAGAAGTTCAAGTCCAATGTCAACAAATATCTTCTTTGGTCTTCTCATCCTCCAACCCAAGCACGGTACTAAGTACTATAGGTTCTAATACCTCTTGTGTTTGAGGTTTACATAGAAAAAAAAATAATAATAAATAATACTATGGAATAACTGTGTTTATTATGTTTTATTGTTTCGATTTGACAGTTGCCTTATTTTGTTATTTTAGTACATACGATGTATGCATGCCTGGATAGACATGATTTATCGGTGTTTTTATTATATTTGGCAATCTATTTTAGATTTGCATGTTAACTATTATTATTTGTTTTAGAAGAAGTGACAGGTTTCTTGTTTATATTAATTGATTAGAGCATGTTGTGTTGCGTTACGTCCCTTTAGTTGTTTGGCTGGGAAATAGTGTAACTTACTTAATAAGTCTCATACTATCGAGAGGTTATCGTATCATATTTTTCTGTGTAATCCTCTTTGTCTTGATGGGATATGTTTGTTTATTTTACGTTGTTAAAAAACAGATCAATCAAGTCTGAAGATAAAATTGAATAATAAGAAGATTCGTTTTACCAAGAAGACCTGGACGATATTTAGAGTTGTAGAAGTCTGTTTATGATGTTAGAGTTCTCGGTAGCCACAATCGTTTAAAATGTGGATGAGTTGCTAGTGTAAATGTGTTATTTTAATTAATTTATTTATATATTTTATGTTTTTATATTTATTTATTTATTTATTTTATGAAGATGTAAGGTACTCAGTTAAGAGTTAGGCAGCTTTGAACGAACGTTCAGGGCGCCGCCTTTATTTTTAATAAAAATTTAAAAAATGTAATGTCAGTTCAGAACAATGCCTATGGAAATATCTATAGAATAGGCATGCAGTAGAAACACTACTATGTGACAGAGTTTATAAGAGATGGATCATTAATTTTAGTTTGGCTCTCCTCCTTTGGATAGAGTCTAGGTGTTTGAGAGATGTTTCAGGGATGAACACCGAAAATGTGGAAATAGTATTCTACATTAGGGCGGGTTTAAGATTTATACAGAGTCGATAGCTATTTAGAAGAAAAGTAACACACTCGGGAGGAGAGAATAACACCCCCCCCCCCCAATTAAGAGTAAGCCGTATTGGTGATGCTTTGAGAAAGAGAGAGAGATTATACGTCGGGGTAATCCACAATAAAAACATGCGGTCTTGTAATCTGAGTGTTATTGAAGATGAGCATGGGAGCAGCGGATTATTATTTATTTTTTTTTTTTTGCGAGAAATAGGACAGGCCTGAGTTTTAGAAGGATTGAAGTTAACTGTTTTCTTTCACCAAAGTTCAGCATTAAGTTATTTTTTCAAGACAAGGTTTCTCAAACTGGAAGGTGGAATGTGATGTACTATCATGTGCAAAACTATTAATAGGATTTTTACGGTGAGCCCAAGGAGATCATTATACAACAGGAAAAGAGTGGGATGAAGAACCGAACTCGGGTCTGACGTAGCCGAGTGGTCAAAAGCGCGAGTGGAGTAGCACACGCTCTTCGAGTGAACCGGGGTTCAAGCCCGTGACTGCTAAATACGATTAACATTTGTATTGACTGATTTATTGTAAACTCCACTGACCTGGTGGTTGGGCCGGATTATAAACAAGAACATTATCTTTAACTTTCAGCAGCACTAGCATGAGTTGAAGTTAGACAAGGCCAGCTATCATCATCCGCAGTGGGCGGCTGGAGAAAAAACTGGCTACCCAATTATAAAAAAAAAATCCATAAGATGGGTTTTTTTTAGAAAACCTTTATGACAAACACGATGAAAAGCCTTAAAAATATTAAGGCTTAAGCTTCGCCGTACTTTTCCGTCAGTTTAATTTCCCCAAAAGATGATTAACGTAAGCCATACTATTACCAGTGGATCGAAACTGACGGGAGGAATTCATTTTGATAATAATTGATTAGACAGAACTTTTCGAGATAGTGTATGAATTGGCGGTTGATGAATTTCTCTGTTCACTCTGGAAAGTCTAATGGAATGGCGGAGGGATTTGCCACTCTTTTTAGGAGTGACTGGAAGGTGATGCCGATGCACTTCTTCCCCCCTTTTATTGTAGTTTTTTGTGTTATCATATCTGGTGCACTGCAAATTTTTGCATATCTTTTACATTTCATGGTATTTATTTACTCTTATGTTTTTTTTTTCTTTCCAGATTACTATTATAATGGCCCAGAAAGATCCTTATAGGAAGTTACATCCTTTCTACCGTATTGCTGATATATGTATGGCGCTCAACTTTACCCTTGACCCTATTGTATACGTACTGTCCAGAAGGCATCACAGGAAAAGTCTTTGTAAACTACTGAAACCATTGTGCCATTTCTGCCATCCGAATCCAGGCAGAGATGGGTCCATGAGATCTAGTTCTCAAGGTAAGCTGTCTTCATACTTACAGCAGTTATGAACTTATTATAAGACCAACGCAGCTTTATGTAATTTACTTAAAATAATCTCCATAATATGGCTCCCAATGTGACGTTTCCAATGTACCATGTTGCAGTTAAATATAAATAAATGGTCCCAAGTTAAGGTAGAGAATCGTTCGATGATCTTCTTTTCATAACTAATTGCTTGTTCAGTTTCTGGTGTGAATTTTGATTGGGTCTTGCCGACCGGGCTAGCCGGGTGGGTAAAGTGCCTGCCTGGCAACCCAAAGGTCGCGGGTTCGATTCCGCCTCGGGCTTGAATCACAGTACTGCATAAACCTTGGGAGGTGCATTATGGCCACAGAAGCCTATGCGCCAACAACTACCAAAAAAAAAAAAAAAAAATTGGGTCTTCTTAAAACATGTTATATTTAAGTAAGGGTGCGTGTGATTGTACTCTGCTGCCACTTTATTAGGTCCATATTGGTTTGGGTTGTATGCACAGTCAATACAAAACTATATAAATCGGGTCACGTGGCGAGTGACGTGTGCTGGAAAGCGCTTTAAGTTCGCGTCACCCAACGAGTGCTCAAATCAGTTTACCGCAATTGGGAAATGGACAGAATCTCCTGGACTTCCATAGATGTATCTTGTCAACGCATGTTTAGCAAGTGCTACAACAGATAAGTACGGCTGCACCTTTCCAGTGTTGAAAGTTAGTGTCAGTCGAGTCAGTGCGTACGAGATTATAAGTTACAGGACGCAGAATTTGAACTCGTAGTAACGGATCAGTTTTTGGAAAAATTTTCCATGTTTCTGATTAATTAAAATATTAAATTGTTTTTTAAATAGCTTTAGTTACGTTCGTTAGCTTATTTTTAAACTTAGCGAGGGATTTTGTAAGTTACGACTAACAGAGGCCTCGGTGGCAGAATGGTCAGGAGCAGGAGTGCAGTAGCACACGCTCTTTGAGCAGACCGGGGTTCAAGCCCCTGACTGCTAAATACGGTCAATCTACCTACCCACACCGGACCATGCTTGGCAGATTATGGTCCAATCCCCTCTACATGACCACCGCATATATCCCCGGAGCAATATGGCCTTAGTTGCTAATGCTCCTAAAAGCCAAATAACAAACAAACAAACAAACCTAAACATGAATCGTTGAGGAAGTTTCCATCCTGCAGTGGGTTGATAATGGCTGCAGTTTACTTTTTGTTTTGCGTATCTCTATTGCATCGGTGTTTTGGTGAGAATATCGTAGCACATAACGAGTAGTGCAGAGGAATGGTGGGGTTTTAATTGTGATAAAGAAGTACACTAGTTCGAAAGTCCTAATCATTTGTTGGGCATATGTCTTTTTGTATATAGCTAAGGAACTTTTACTAAAATTTTAACAAATACTTTTTAACAAGAATATAACTAATTTAACATTGCAATCTTTACGGTATAGCGTAATGTATATCTTGAACTACATAGTGTAAGGTATAACGTAAAACTAGATAGCGTAATGCATATTACTGCATTTAGGAATCTATTGGCGTAGTGTAGTATTTTCAATTAATTAGCTAAATTTATTAATCTTATTAATTTTCATTATTAATCAATTAAATTGTATTTAAACGGAAATCATTCCCCAGACTAGATCAGTAAAGCAACGAGCATAAAGTAGCGGGAGTACAGTGGCTCGGTAGAGAACCACCAAAGGGTACGATTCTCCAATACATCACAGGAAAAAAAAAGGGGGAGGGGACTTGTGAAATGTTTGCAGAACTTTCTGGAACAGGACATGATCTAGCCAAGGAGGAAGTCTTTGTATGTGCTAGGTGCAGAGAGTGTGAAGAAATTAGGCGCTAACTCTGTGTTCTGATAGGCGTTTATGAGAGATTGAAGAGTAGGGTAGATACCCTCGAAGGAATTAAAATTGGGACCCATCGCTCCCAGCTGCCCAACGCAACGCCAGATCTCACTCTTGCGCATCAGGCAACACAGCGGCAATTTTCAAAGCAGAATGTACTGATCCCACAGGAGCTAGTTATTTTCGGTGACTGTATTGTCAGAGAAACGGGAAATATATTGCGCAAGAGCAGAGAAAGTAGTCGTGAAATTTTGTGACTGGGGTTTTCATAAACCCGAGTCACAAAAAGTATTAGAATCAATAGTGCTTAATGCCGTGCGTAGCTTTTAAGGCTGAGAAGACAAATACTTGTCGTCGACATGACATAAGACTTGAATTTTTGTCGATTGTAATTTTCGGGAAATATACGTGAAAGAAGGTTTTCCAGAGAACCGTAGTAGAAGGAATAAATGAGGAAGAAGAAAAGTTGGACAGTGAATCCCAAATAGCAAGTCCTAGAATGTCTGTGAAAAGCCTGGTGGTTATTTTTTTTCTTTTTAATTGCTTTATTACTTTGTAAATTACTTTTAATCTAAAAAAATAATTTAAGTATTAATTAAGAAGAAAATTACAACGATTTTAATGATACCAATTTAGTTGTATAGATTACCTTATATATAATCTATACAAGTAAATATGTATCATAAAAGTTCTAATTTTTTTCTTAACGACACTTATCAGATTAACGACAGTTACATAACAAACTATTAAAATATCTTTTGCAGAATTGCCTTTCCCGATTTTACCCCTAGCTGTGGTCCACGCTTACGCCTAAGAGCACTAAATTGTGGGCCGGAATAAAACCGGATAGACGTTGTCACCGTCTTCGAGACGTGAACAAAAGGACTGTAGTTACTAGTTAAGAGGAAAGTTGCTATCTGAAAGCTAAACGTGTAGGTGAAAAATAATGACAGTAAAAAGGAACCTAATTTTTCCTTAAGTTTCCTGTATTATCATCATCATATGACAGGGAAAAAAAATCGAATATTCAATTACCGATGAGATATCAGTATTGTAGGAATAAAAATAGATATTTTTCTTATAATCTTGCTGAATATTTATTTCCTTTTAGATCCCGCCAGGACAACTGGAGGATCCAGTCGGAGTAGTACGGAGAAATGGTCCTTAAAGTGTCAGTATCTTGCTCGGATTCCAGAAAAGGCTGTGGCAGAATCAGGTGGAATAAAGAAGAAGATCGAGAACAAACCAAGTGGCCATCAGGAAACTGTGTAAGTGCAGAATAGTGAAATTTCTATAAATTAGCCGTGGATTGAACTAGAATTCAGGCCCAACAGAAATCTCGGCGTTGTATATGTAAAGTCATAAATGTGACCATTAAACATTTACAGTGTATAGTCTGATTCCCCAGCGCTACTTCGTTTTGGAGAAGAGGTTCTTCCTTCGGCACATTTGATTTCCGCCCGTGAAGAAATCGCACCGTTAAAGGAAAACAATTAGCCACGTACAAATGTCATACTTTGATTTTGCAGTGTGTTTATGATATGCAGAGACAGTTGGTAATTTACCTCAGAACCATCATACAGGGGAATCCAGACTGTTCTGTGTGTCATACGTTATCTCGAGAAAATGATGAAAGACGTAACAGTCAGAGGATTCCTAACGAACACATCCATATATACGACTTAAATAAATATCAGTTGGCTTACTGTTAAGCAAACAAATCCCTATTTTTTAATCTTCTCTATTTTTCCTACAATAGACTATTTGAAAAAGAGGTATATATAAAAAGATGTATATTCGTATACGCAAGAATATATTTCGTTTGGAAAAAAACGAAAACCCAAATAGAACAGAAAAATAAACAATCGCAAAACTTGAAACTAAAGAGAAGGCAAATTTACCGAATTCGTCCAAAAGATTTAAAGCTACAAGCCTTTTAATACTCAGCCAAATACTTGGCCGAACTTACTATTTCTTCCCCGCATCTAAATATTTTCAGTGAAAATTTCTCTTGTACTCGATTCAGAACCTGTCGCCAAAGCATGTGACCTTAAAGGTCCCTGTATAAAGTTGTATATTGTACGCTCTCGATGTAACTATATGTAATACGCTAATATATATATATTTGCCGTTAACCCTGCACAGTACCTGGGAAAGCTGCGAGATCAAACGAACGTTGTAGAGAATCCCTTTTTGCTTCGCAACGCGGATGAAAATAAACTGTTTATAATAATGCCGACCAAGCAGCGAGTTGATCTTTCTGATAAATATTGTCAGAAATTTCCTTCGAGACCCGAACCTCCTCCCTATACAGGTATTATTTCGTGTTAAAATCTTGACGCTTACTTATTCGCCGAGGTAGATCGTGAACAAAAACCATTTACCTCCATCGTGTAGCTTAACGACGCACGCAAGCACAGTTCATCGTGGATTATAATGGGAAAGGTCATTAATAAAGAAAAGATGACATCTCGGTGTTCCGGTACCGCTACGAATCCGATGGGGGAGACATCGAACAGAACGGAGGGATTGGATCTCACCGAAATCACTAAAAATGCGCTTTATACTTTTTTTTTAACACCACACACCCAATTCTCAGCTCGGTTTTAGAAATATGAATCTGAATTACCAGTGAATCGGATATTTAACGAAAATGTAGGACTTCTAAATTTCTCTGTTTTCTTTCTACTTCGAATTGCACAAAAAAGTTTTTAAACAAATAGAGCACACCTAATAACATTTGTAATTAGATATTTATATTTATTAAGACAACGTATTTTTATTTATCCCTTTCATTTAGTGTTTTCTACGCGAATACAATTGTCTCTTTTTATGAAAAACCTGACCGAAGTTGTTAATACCTTCGATGACTTGATGGAAGTACTCCCTCTCCTCCGATTCTTGGAAGGGGAATACGTGCTTGGAATGATCGCGAAATTTGCAAATAAGATTATGGACTACACTAGATTTTTCTCCGTCGTTTTCTTTTCAGGAAAACAAAAAAAAAAAAAAAAAAAAAAAATGAAAAGCTGCATTAAAATTGGAATTAAAAAAAAAAAAAAAAAATCCGTGGATTTTTTCTTAGTTTCGTTAACGAATACGGCAGCGATAAACGCCTGAGAATAGTTTGTTAATTTTTCAGTTAGACATTAAAAAAAGAAGCAAAATTTATATTCTGTAGGTTTTCGTTTTCGATGCAATGCATACTATACGACCCAGTGATGATATCCCTCTCTCAATTTAGAAAGCAAAAAAATTAATAAAAGAACAAGTTTATTAAACATTAAGGTTTATTTTTAAAGAAAAAAAATAATTACACATTTTCAACTTCTAACTTGCGTTGCCGATATCTAGAAATAAGAGCCAAAACACAGCCCTCCCCTGCCAGTTAAATTAATAAAAGCCGCCTTCCTTGTCAATCACAGTTACAAAACATCAGTGAGAAAAAAAGTGTACAGACACGTTTAACGTCAAAACTGTATGACGAAGTAGACTTCACCGTAAAGCGTTTTATACAGTAGGGAAAAAAAAAGAAGCTAAATCTAATAACAGATTCAACAACGCTGCACTCTATTCGGTCATCAAGCACAACATCAAGATATTTAAAGTTACGGACGTAGGGTATTTATTTGCTATCAATCTTAATACTAAGACGGCGGTCCAGATTAACCTGATGGTTAAATGACATCATCATCTTGGTTTTCGCCTGAGATCTAGTAAAGTTGTTTTGTTTAGTTCAAGCAATTAGGTCCAGAAGGACTGTAGACGTCCTGGTTTCAAGCTGAGCTCTTGAATATCTAGAAACATTAAGAACCAAGTCATCTGCATAGGCAATTGGAGCAGTATTTAAAACAATTTTCCAAAACAAGAGGTGCCACGACAGATCCTTGAGGGCATCCACTCGAGAAAACCCTACTAATTGGCTGATTTTTGGATGATAATTGGATAAACCTGTGTCTGAAGTAATTCCGGGTGACCTGATAAAGCTGCATGGAACACTTAACAGCACGCAGAGCTTCGAATACACTTTCCCACCACAGGGAATCGAACGCACCTTCAAACTCAATGAAGAAAACTAAATGGTAATTCGAGTCCAAGTTCTTAACATGTTTCTTTAGTTTTAATAAGGGGTCCTCACAACATTTTCCCTTGATAAATCTGAATTAGTGAGTTTAAAATGATTACTGATCATGAAATAAATCTGTAATTTTATGATAAAGCATTCTCTCAAATAGCTTGCCTAAGTTTGGAAGAAGGGAAATATAAAGTAAATTCTGGATGTGCAGGTGGCTTTCCCAGCTCTTTGAGCTTTACCAGGGCCGTTTTCCACAAACGCGGGAAGCCACCATTTAGCAGACATTTGTTGAACAAATTTAACAGAACGTTAGGGAACAGTTCACCAAACTTCATTACAACATTTTCGATCAAATCCGGTCCAGAACACTTAGATAAGCTTCGTTTTTTCAGTGCTGCTTGCAACTCAGATAATATAAAGAGGTCTGTTTCCAGGCTGGTAGAATATTCTGAATTAATTTTGAAAACAGATGATTGAAAGTGGTTATCAGAGGAACAGTCATCGGCAGAAAACAAGCCATCAAGAATACCATTAACAGTGTCAGTCCATGTCAAACTTTACAAGTTCTCACATATTACAGAGGCGCCTCCGTAGCCAGGTGCGAAGGAGCAGCAGTGCGTAACACACGCTTCTTGATTAGACCGGGGTTCGAGCCCGTCGCCACCAAATACGGAGGATGCGGAAAGGTCAGGGAATGACCACCGCATATTCCGGAGCAATATGGCCTTAGTTGCTAATGTTCCTAAAAAAAACCAAATAACAATAATATTACAGAGTTGTAGACCTCATTTATAACCAATTTGTCTCTAGATATTTTATATGGAAGACCCCACGGGTCAGAATTTCCAGTTGTGCAAACAAAAGCTTGCTGCTTAGAACCTTTTGCTTATTGAATTCTTTATTATACTCCTGTTTCAGTGCACAATAATTCCTCTTTAGTGTGGTAATAATCTCCGACCAGGAGCGATGTCGTTGAAACTGCCTTCTGGCACGACGTACTGTTTTCTCAGGTGAGAGTTCCACCAGGGTACAGAAAATGCTAGAATTTTCTTCTTTCTAGCTGATTCAGCGGTAGCACAGAGAAGGGCTGCCTGTACATAAAAAGCTTACTCGTTTGGATTCAGTTGATTCAGTGAGGCAAGGATGTCTTCCTTGAAGGCTAATAAACGTGATAAAGGGTTAGAGGTGGTAAAGGAGATCACCTTTTGTCACTACACGAGTGATCTTCATGGACCGTCCAATTATGTATATATTTAACTATTCGTGATGTCGATATTCGATTCACCCAAAACAGAGAAGAAAGTACTGAGCTGGTGTGGTTTGTTTAAGATACATAAGTTATAAGAGTGATAAAATCCTCCAAGATCCGTCCACGCGGGTTCGTTGTATTTCTGTTCCAAAGAGGTGATCTGGCTTTGGCATCCGTTGTTACAATAGGAGGACAATAGTGCAGAGGATAATTTGTCGAGGGCTACATCCAGATAATTCAGAGCTGCTTGGATATCGTCAGGTTGGATTTCTCGAAAACCTGCTTTGAATTTTCAAAACTGTCAGTTATCTCAGGATGTACGGAGGCACGAACGATTTCTGGGTCTTGGTTAGCCTTAATCAGGGCTGTAGTGGAGGGTATACGCCATATACCTTCTGGATTTTTTTTTTAGGTGAATCGCTTATACTTTCTGGTTTTTGAAAGACTTGAAAAAAAATTATTAAAAAAAGAGGGAGAAAATGATAGATCCTCCAAAAACATAAGCGAGGTAGCTAGCCCCAGCGCAGTGTATATAATTAAATTAAGGAAATTAAATTAAAATAAAAAAAGGCAACAATGAATACCTTGAATTCGCGTATATTATCTCAAGTCGACGTCGTATTTGTAATAAAATTTTAAAAATATATGTGGTAGAAGAGGGTGAATGAATTAAGAATACAGTAAAAATGTAGTTTTGTATGTCAAAAGGAATAGTATTAATTTTGCAAGCCAAAAAAGAAGATAGGGAGAGGTAAGGAGATAATAAATTTTGAATAAGAAATTTGGTGAAGACGTAAATTTGGAAGTCAAAAATATATAAAAGTTTCTATACCAGGCAATGGTATAGAAATGGGAAATAAAACAAGGTAAGGGAAGGGAAAAGAGGCAAAAAACAGCAGAGAAGAAGGAAAGCAACAAAATTGTCTGAATCGCCCTCGTATTATATTAATACCTCAACAGACGGAAGAACGAAGAGCAGAAAGTGAAAAGATATAAATCATAGAAAAGAGTTTAAAGGATACATAGCAAGCTAGGTGTGTAAATACCAAATCTCTTAGAGAGGGCCTTCACTAAGAGAGCGTTAGTAGGAGAAACTAATATGTGTTAGCCTGCGATATGTTTTGGAATATCGAAAAATATACGGCCAAATATAAAAAATATTCAAGAAGTGGAAATAACGAAAATAAATAAATACCTGGAATTCCGTAAATTAATTAATATGTCATCAAGGTATGCAAAGCAAAGCTATACAGTAACATAGGACGAAAATACGATATAAACAGAAGCAAAAAGCTATGACAACTATGGAGTTGCTCAGAGAAGGAAACGGTATATGAAGTATAATGAGCTATGTAAAAGAGGGAATCTCTATAGCTATTTTTAGTATAATATGTAAATGAGTTAAGTGTTCGAATAAAAATGAGCCAGTTAAGACCACAATAAGTTTTAAAGGGTTTCTAAACGTGACTGCGAGGAGATAAGAAAGGTTGTCATGGCAAAAACGTAGTTTTGATCGTAGTGAAGATTGGAGAATATTTAAAATAGACCTAGAGCAAGAAGAATACATAATTATACAGTATTTTAATTGTAAATGGTTATTAAATGATGCAAAATAAAAATGAAAAAACTTAAGGAGCAAAGAAGCATTAGCGTCGTTCAAAAAGAAATCATATAATGTGATTACTCCCAAAGTAGTGGAACTACCACAATTCTGTACAAATACCAAGTTAGAACTAACCAAAATGAAACATATTAAATCCAAATTTATGCTTGATAAATGACGACATATTTTTGATGCTATAATTAATAAAGTTAATAGGAATGTTGTTATTGATCAGTTTGATACAGAGGCTGTTTCAAGCATTAGTAAATACTGCTCGATTACTGCTTAAGTTGGCAAAGCAAATAATCTGTGTACAGATAATATTTTTATGTACTTTAATGGAAATGTTAGTATTCCAGTTGGTTAGGTAAATAATATTAAAGTTTAATTTGCTTCTTTCGTCAATTAATTCTAGACTATAATGAACAGGAGGACTATTTAATGTGATGCTTAAATCGAGAAAATTAGCATATTGAAGCTGCAAGCACTTTACCCATGAGCCTGTAAGACCCTAGAAAGTTGTTGACAGGTTCGGATAGTAGGGGATAAAGGGGAGGTGGGGGTCATCGCTGCGTGTGGCCCTAGGGTTAGCATTGCGATCACGGGCTTGTAGTTTACACTTATCTAAGGCACTGGTAGGGTAGCCGCATTTTTCCAGATCTGCTGTTACCTTAATGATCTCATTGCGCCTCTCATCCACAGAACTCGAGTGGGTCCAGGCGTGGGTTACTAGAGTTCGCGCAGTGCCGAAAAGATGGCTGCGAGCATGTGCTGACCGGTAGTTGGTGAATTGGCCAGCACACATCAGCTTGCGATAGACTGGCGTCTTTAAATGCGTGTCCTCGCGCCAAACAAGAGAATCCAAGAAAGGAAAAGTATTGCCCTCCAGTTCAATGGTCAATTGAAGGAAGGGCGACAGAGTTGAGGTAATGCAAAAGTCCGTCTTCTTCCCACGGGGAATGATTGCAAACATATCGTCCACGTAGCAACACCAAAAGGCTATAGGATTCAGCAGACCCACAAACGTGCGACTCTCCACGTTCCACTCTCCAGTTCCTTCACTGCGATGTTTGCCGTGACTGAGCTAACAGGTGCACCCATTAGCTGTACCATGAATTTGCTGGTAAAGGGATTCACTGTATATGACGGCACCACCAGTCAGGCACAATCTGAGGGCAGTGCAAATGTCGTCGGCAGTTAAAGAAGTTCTGCTGCTCAGGTTTTGGTCATTTTCCAGGAGTTCTTTGGCACATGTGATGACCAGTTGGGCTGGGACTGAAGTGAAGAGAGACACTACATCGAACGAGGCTATAACCTGATCATCTGAGATGGATAGATCAGAGACCTCAATCATACTTAAATTCCTTTCAGAAAACCACAATCCCTTTCGAATAGACCTTTTAACATGATGAGCATTGGCTCCTTTCTTCCTAAACACCCATTCAAAACCATCCTTAATCTCTTTCGTGCGGCCAATCTCATCAAACATCCACACCGAAAGCTCAGAAGCAATTAAATTGACACTTATACACCATTCAATCACAGCCTTACAACCGTCCTTTTCCAAATCATACAACAATTTCGCAGTCACTCACTCCATTGGGACTAAACAAGGAACAATAAATAAAAAAGGAAAATAATAAGTGACAGCAGCAGAGAACAATATCCAAAAAGGGCACCATTGCAAAAGCAAAAAACAACACCACCTCCACCACAAATCAATACCAAACACCACAAGCAAAAGGCAGTACAAAAATACTAACAGCACCAGGACAATGACGAAAAAACCACAACGACACACGTGCAAATGATAACTTCACACTTCCCTCCAGACCAAACTGAATTCACACCCAATCAAACAATCAGAAACAAAAATTATGCATTCACAATAATCCGCCCAATTACAGAACTCGACTATACAATCACTGTACGACCACGCCCAATTGCGTGGAGACAATCGGTACCCAAATAATAGATTTAAGCTATTTTCAAAAATAACTCCATTTTTTGCTTGAATCCCTCCCGAAGTCGTGTAAAAACCTAATCTTTTACATACATGAATACAAACAAAACTCACCTGATCAATCCTCGCAGGCCAGCCAGTACACCTCACAAATTCCATTAATGAAATCTGCAGTTAGGTCACTGCTGCCAGAATGCCAACGTCGCCACATAAACTCTGCGAGGTAGGAGTCGAACTAACCAGACTGTTCTTGCTGGGAGTTGCCGTTTAATAGCACTCTATATTTACTCTTGTTTACCAAGAGTATACTCTATGTATACTCTTAGTTTTGTTATTTTATTTATTTATTTTTTTTTAGGAGCATTAGCAACTAAGGCCATATTGCTCTGGGATATGCGGTGGTCATTCCCTGACCTTTCCGCATCCTCCGTATTTGGTGGTTACGGGCTCGAACCCCGGTCTAATCAAGAAGCGTGTGCTACGCACTGCTGCCCCTTCCCACCTGGTACTCTTGGTGAAAACACCAAGAGTATAGAGTGCTATTATAGAGCACCAGTTTTCATGATCGCTGAAGTGAAGAGAGCGGTTATCAGCTGTAAGCTGAAAACCTTCATGACCTAGACAATCATAAGACTTCCAACAATCCGATACTATGGTAGTAACTGGTAAAATGGAAGCCGTAATAATGTCTAGGAGGACTTCTTTTCTCCGATTTTCAACAACCCTGAAAAAACACCCTGCTGTCCCTCGGTCAAACACCCAATGCCCATTCACTGTTCTAGCTCTGTTCTACTTCCTCTTGCCAAACTTGCTCTCGTCAATTTCAACAATCACACCACCAATCATACTACTCTCTTCCACAGGCGCCTCCGTAGCCAGGTGGGAAGAAGCAGCAGTGCGTAGCACACGCTTCTTGATTAGACCGGGGTTCGAGCCCGTCACCACCAAATACGGAGGATGCGGAAAGGTCAGGGAATGACCACCGCATATCCCGGAGCATTATGGCCTTAGTTGCTAATGCTCCTAAAAACCAGACAACAACTCTTATTAAAACGAAAATTATAGTTCCTCAGAGCGGTTTAATATACTTAGAACATACATACAAAGAACGGTTTAATATACAAAAAGCTTTCGGCTGAGTAGACAGCCTTCTTCAGTTAAACAGAAAAATATATTAAATGACAGTTAGAATGGAGATGTGCACTGCCAAGCTGGTGCGTGAGGCGCGTGGCTAATTGTTTGAGGTTGAAGTTTGTGGTTGTGACGTATGGTGGTGACGCGGCCAGCGTTTGTCTATGGACAGAATTATTGCTTCTGTGATGGGGTTAACTTGACAACCACTGTTCCTGTTCAAAGAGGTATCCGAGAATTTTATGTTTAACGATTCCAACCAGGTGCGCCGTAGGTAATGGTAGGACCTGTCTACAACCACGACATCGCGGTGTGGGTCAATGCCGTGGTGGGTTGTCCAGACATGCTCGGCAATAGCTGAGTGTTCCACATCTGCCAAACGGATCGCCCTTTTATGTTCTGAGAGACGTTTCTCGAGCCGACGTCCAGTCTCTCCAAAGTAGCAGCTAGTGCAGTCACGGAAAGAGATGCGATAGACCAAACCGCTCTGTAGAAGGGTCGGGACAGGTGTTTGCACGTTGGAAATGAGAGAACGTAGTTTCTTGCCTGGGAGTTGGATGCACTTTATTCCATGTGATTTTAGGATTCTACCGATCTGTTGCGACAGGTTGGGGTAGTATGGGATAAATGCCCTCGTGGATGACTCACCACTGTTGATGTTACTGTTGGTCGCTACGTTGTCGCGTGCCTGTAGGTCACACCTGTCAAGGGTGTCGATGGGATAGCCACACCTCGCAAGGTCCACTTTGACCCTGGTGATCTCTGTGCGTCTTTCACCTGCAGAGCTAGAGTGTGTCCAGGCGCTAGTTAGCAAGGTTCGGGCAGTGGTGAGGAGGTGACCCCGTGCGTGTGCTGACCGGAAGTTGGTAAATTGGACAGCACACATAGGTTTACGATAAACTGTCGTCTTCAAGCATGTGTCTTCGCGCCGGACGAGGGTATCTAGGTATGGTATGGTGTTGTTCGACTCCAGCTCAATCGTGAATTTTATGAAGGGCGATAGTGAGTTGAGGTGGGTTAGGATTTGCTGACCTGAGTCTCTAGGGATAACTACGAACACATCGTCTACATAGCGACACCAAAAGGCGATGTGATCTGGTGCGTGTGTAAACGCACGTCCCTCTAACTCCTCCATCACGATGTTTGTCGTGACCGAACTGACAGGGGAACCCATGGCTGTGCCATGCACCTGCTGGTAAATTGAGTCCCTAAACATAATTGCACCACCTGTTAAGCACAGTCTGAGGGCGGTGGAAATGTCATCAAGTGTCAGTCTGGTTCTGTCGCTAAGGGTTTCATCATTGTCCAAGAGTTGTTTTGCACAAGAGATGGCAAGTTCCACTGGGATGGAGGTAAAGAGTGATATTACATCGAACGATGCCATGACTTGATCTTGTGAGATGGATATAGTGCGGATCCTTTCTATGAACTCAATACTGTTGGAGACGGTGTAGGTGGTCTTAACAACTAGAGGAGAAAGAAGCCTCGAGACAAACTTAGACAACTCGTAAGTCGGTGATCCACAGCAGGATACAATTGGTCTTATGGTGTCTTCTTTGTGTACCTTCGGCAGGCCGTAAAACCGTGGGATCTGACACCCGGAGGCACGGAGGTGATTACGGGTTGACTGTGTTATCTTCCCCTGTTTGAGCCAACTATTGATGAGGATATTCACCTCTGACTCTCATCGTTCCAATGCTCTGATGGGGGTAACGGTTAAGGGTTTTTTTTTTTTTTTTTTTTTTTTATTAACACACAACTGTATATACATTCTCTAATATACATTAATCAATTTATATACAATATTTATATACAGATTTTATATACATACTCTTATATATACTGTAGTCTTTCTGTACATTTGATTGTGTGTGTCCTGATAAGAAGGGTGGCTCCTAGACATAAGCCCATCTCCACCTTTTACTCCTGTAAAATCTCAGAACGTCTGCAAAACAGGCCTGAAAAAGAGTGTTATTTCAGGCCATTTCGCCACCAGGGATTAACCAACACCTGGATCAACCATTCTCGGAGTGTGCTGGAATGCACAAATCCCGCACCTACCGGAAGTAGTGCTATACTGGTAGGTGCCAACAATCCTGGCCCCAAGGCTGCCCAAACTTGGAGGCCAGCGAAAAAAAAAAAAAAAAAAAAAAATTCCAACTAAGAACAATGTATACTTGTTGAGACAAAAGCAACATTATACAAATATTTACATGTAAATAGCAAATACATACACATAGAATGACATTAACGTAACAATAACACTTAGAAACATTAACCTGTTTCTACACCCAAAAGAGAAAGTGCAATACTATTGACATAAAGCTTCCAGGTCTGAGGCTCCCAAGCCCAGATGCAATCAAGCAAAACTCCCAACATACCCTGCCAGTTCATTTTCTGATAGGTTCCTTATAATTGATCTCTTAGAGAACACTGCAGCAGCAAAAACCTGCAATGCCTGAAAATTAGACACTCCGTTCACAAACTCCTGCACGTTGTTTTCAGCTAGATCGGGAATCAGTTCGAAAAGACGACGCCTCTCAACATTATAAAATGGGCAATGAAACAGTGTATGCAGCCAAGTTTCCGCCTCACCACAAGAACACCACGGATCTGGCTCCAGACCCCATGAACATAATTTGTCTCGAAAGGACCCATGTCCTGTCAGCACATAGTTGGTGAACATTGAAGGACAAAACCATGACGGAACTGTTTTAGAAGTAGCAAAGTCCGCAGCAGGAATAATATTCCTAGTTATTACTCCCACCTCCGACGAAATCCACCGATTCCTCCAAATCTCTATTAGTTCATTCCAGATTCTAAGTTTCTCCTCCTTAACATTGGCATCCAGGTTGATGGAAATGTCCAAATAATTAACAGGGATTTTCTTTCTCATAGCATATAACATTCCACGATATGCAATGTAGAGATCAAGAGGAATAGATCCAGCAATTACCTGTAGCGCAGCCGTAGATACCGTCCTCGGGGCATGCAATAGGGCCAACAACATAGATCTTTGTAATGACATGAGTTTGTTTTTTTTATTTTTACTTTAATCACTGATCCCGACCACACACCAGCCGCATAAGCAACAATTGGCAGGAAGATGGTTTTGTAATACAGTGACATCGTTCGTTTGTTAAGTCCCCATTCTTTTTTGGAGATTCTAATCACCGAAGGCGTGAATTTCTTGATTTTATCATTGAGGTGTTGTGATACGTGCAAATGGAATCCCAACCTATCATCCAGAATAACTCCTAGGTATTTAGTGCTAGACACAAAAGGAATTTGTCTTCCATTTAACAATACTCTGGGCGGACGGTTATAATCAAAATGATTTTTAAACACCATGAAGTTAGTTTTCTTAGATGAAATTTTTAATTTGTTTAAGGAGGCCCACTGAGAGGTATGAGGTATATTGAGGGTCTAGCGGCTCCTGGGATTTCTCCCATCTCCGCGAATGTTCTATGTATCGGTGACAGTACCCTGTCAAAGCCAGAGATTTAGAAGTGTGTGGGTCATGAGTAGTGTTATATGTTGTGCCCATTGTTTATCCGGCTTATTGGCCGCCAGGCCCCTAATGGGACCCGACGTTGCCCATACCTCGCCACGTGGAGGCTAGCCGGGTGTTACCATTGAGTCAATTGTACTCTGGCAGGTCCTGCCACTTACTTTCCTGGGATTTTAGTGGCTAGGACCTAAAATAAAATTGGAACGACCGCGGTTGATTTTAATTCACTTACATTAAAGCGCTAATATGGGGTTTGACGCTGAAGGCCTGTTTCTGAAGTGCCTAAAAGGTTGGGCGAAATTTTTTTGGTGTATTTTAAATTTGGACGTGGAGGGCTATACACTGTGCAAGAGAAAGAGCTGGGAGGGGAGAGTGAAGGCTGGGGGGTGAAATAGGAAGAAGAGGGTCGATAGGGTAGGTGACCCCCAATTATTCAGTGAGGCATGCCCATGCCCCATCAGAGGGAAGGAATGGTGTAGCAGGGAAGAGAGGAGACAGCAAGCCGTCACCTCCCTCCCCTGCCGGGTGTGGGAGTAAAAGAATTGCACTGCACAAGAGAGTGCAGAGCCTTGAGCCAATATGGCTCCGTTGAGGCAGAAACTTGGAGTTTCTATATCTTCGTCGGTCTTCTGTCATTGGTAGCGTTTGGTATCCAGATTTGTCCTACAGCTATGAACACTGGTCAGGTCCGTTGTTAGTCTGTTAGCAATGGCTGTGGTTCTCTTCATCATGGGAAGATCCGCATCTCCATGGGGTTATTCTTGCGATCGCTGGTTTTAGATGATTAGTAGTGAGCAGGTTCCTGAGGGAGGTTCTCCTTGAGTCCTCTCCACGCGTGTTCTGTGTCTCTTTTTATTTATTTATTTATTTTATTTTATTATTTTTTATTTTTATCTTCTGTAGATGGCTATCAGTGTTTTACGCCTACCAAATAGTTTTTGGGCATATTCCTTTAGCTCCCTGTATTCTCTAGTGAGTCCAATAGATGTGATTCCAAGTTCTTGGGGAGGTAGTGTATTGCAGTGATCAGTCTGCACCTGAGATCCTCATAATGGGTGCAATCATACATAATGTGCTCCCAGCACTCAAGCTCCCCGCAGGCACAGCTCGGATCCACCTCAATCCCCAGCGCTGCCAGCTTGGCTTTAAAGGCCCCGTGACCAGTCAATAAATAGGTGGTGTATAACCCAGGTTGAAACCAAGTTGGGGGACTGTGGTACATCCTGTCGATGTTCGGAATGAATTTCCTGGTGATATTTCCCTTATTTGAGTTGGCCCAGCGCTCCTGCCAAACTTGCATCAGGTGTTTTTGCAGTCTTGTCTTTTCATTTTTTTGTGGTGCATTAACGTCCACAGTATAGCCATGGTGTGTACAATGTATTCCTTTCTCTATGTGGTAGTTCATTCCCCTGCGCGTGATCTCTAAGTCAAGAGGGAGAGCTCCGGCCAAGACCTGCAGTGCGTGGGTACTGGTTGTCCTACAAGCACGTGTAACTGTCAGTAGGATGGTTCTTTGCGTTGCATCAAGGATGCGTCGGTTTGCTACAGTTGCTGTTTTGGGAAACCATATTGCTGAGGCGTAAGTGATGATGGGTAGGAAGGTTGTTTTATAAAACAATGACAGGGTGCGTTTAACCCCCAGTCCTGCCTGGCGATCCTAGCCACCAATCCAGAGTATCTTTTAATTTTGGCTCTGATATACGTTAGATGGTGTTTAAAGGTAAGATTACCATCCAGTATAACCCCTAAATATTTTAACTGGGTCACTAATTTTATTGTGGTAGGTCCCACCTTTATTTGTGGCGGTCTACGTATATCAAGCTTGCCTTTTAGCAGGATGGAGGACGTCTTTGTTGTTGATATCGTCAGGCAGTGGGTTCTGGTCCAGTTTTGCAATATCAGCATTGCCTGATTGGCCTTTTCCTCTAGCTGGGCCCTGCTATCTGCAGCAATCGTGAGGACCAAATCATCAGCAAAGGCCTGGGAGCGCACATCACCGAGGTGCAAAGCCAAGAACTCGTCCAGAACCATATTCCACAGGAGCGGCCCCAGAACAGAACCCTGGGGACAGCCCCTGCGGACATCACGATTCACTCTACAATAAGGTGCTTCCACGATGATGCGTCTCTCGGAGAGATATGACCTAATTATCGAGTATAAGTTGATCGGCACTTGTGCCTGCCTTAGTCTTGCCAGTACGCTCGGCCACCAAATGGTGTCGAACGCCCCAGCGAAGTCAACGGAGATGACTAGAAGATATTTATTATTGCAGTTTGCTGCTGATTCCGATAGGCTACGCAAGGCTTCCACAGTAGACGAACCCTGCTTGAATCCGTATTGCGATGTCTCTGTGAGTTTCGCTGCCTGGTAATGCTGATTTATCCTTGTGCAGAGTAGTCTTTCTAGCAGTTTGCTTGCAACCGGCAGTAGGGCTATTGGCCGATAGGAGTTTGGCAGGTGGGGTGGTTTGTTCGAATTTTTGGCGATTAATTTTACCTTTGCTGTCTTCCATTTTTTGGGGAAGATGCCCTTAGCCAAGCAGCTGTTATATAGGTGTAAGAGGAGGTCTGGAACGATCTCCACGGTCTTCTTAATAATTTCGGGTTCTAAGTAGTCCAGGCCTGGACATTTATTGTTTCTTATCTGGGTTGCCATTTGTTGTAGTTCATCCCGTGTGAAGGGTGGCTCCTGGGTGTCTGTTGAGTAAGCTTCATTATCTTGACAGATGCTAATTTGCTCTGGCAGTGTTGGCTCTATTGGTTCCGGGAAGATGGCATCCAGTATATTGCTTATAGATTGTTGCCACGTGGTGGTATAATCACCTTGTGGTGTCTGGGTGGTTGAAATGACTTCCCCCTGGGAAGTTTGTTCGTCACTATCTTGTATACCACTCCCCAGGGTTCGGTGTTCCCTGTTGTGCTAACAAAAGTCTCCCAGGCCTTGCGTTTGCTCTTAACGATCGCATTTGTGTAGCTGTTTCGGGCTTCTCTATATCTTTGCCTTAAAACTTCAACCTCATGGGCCGGCCATGTGCGCCTTGCCCGTTGGAATTGTTTTCTTCTTTTAATTGTTTCCAGTCTGAGCTGTTGAATTTCCAGGGTCCACCAGGGGACAGCCCCCCGGATCGGGCTTCTTCTTTTTATTGCTGCATTGCTGGCTTCTGTTATTATCTTGGTTACTTTAGTTTGGGTTTTATTGGGTTCCTCGAGCTGATTTGGCTCAGTTAGATGTTGGGCCGTTGCTGGTATTAGGATTTCCTTAAAACGTTCCCAATTTGCTTTGCGAATGGCATAGCGGCTTTGTATTTGCTTGGATATTGGGGCTCTGTCAAGTGACCTTGCTATCTGATAGGTAATCACTCTGTGATCGGACGTTGTCCACGAATCCCGAACAAGCCACTCCTTTATATAGCCTGCGACGTTCCTAGTGGACAGCGTGACGTCGATTGTGGCCTCCCACAGTGTGTTACAGAACGTGGGCAGTTGGTGCGGCCTATTTAGTACCACGATCGGGGAGTTGGAAAGGTATTCGTCTAGTATTTGCCCGTTCCGAGTTCCGCTTCTGTCCGGAGTCAGGCTGTGCCAGGTGGGGGATCGGCAATTGACATCTCCCCCTATGATTATTTTCTGGTCCGGGAGCATGTCTACCAAAGCTTGAAGGTATTGTGTAGCTGGGGTAATGTCCTCCCCGGTCTACAGTACAGTGCTACTATGTAGAACTGGCCTAGCGGCGTCAATACGTGGGCACAAGCTGCCCATGACGAGCATAGTTGTTTAACTTTCGTGACTGTGTAGTCTGGGTTGCGTACCACTACCGCCGCCCAAGGGGTATCTTCCTCTTCGTGTACTATCTTATATGTGATTGGGTATCCACACACCCGTTTAGAGTGGTTGTACGGCTCCTGGAGTATGAGAATGTCTGCATTGATTTCGTCAGCTTTTATCCTTAGCTGTTCTGCCACTGCTCTGGCTCTTTGCTCATTTTGTTGGATGATCTCTATTTTGGATGTATTATATTTCTTATTGTTTGTCTCCATAGTCGGTTCTCTTTTGGTATTGACCCTTTGCTTTGATATAGACCGGGCAGTTTGGATCTCTGATCGAATGTGTGTATTCCATTTTGGCTGCTTTACAATTGGCACATGTTGGATCCTGTTCCCTGTTGGGGCAAGTTTTGTACTCATGGCCCTTGACAGAGCAATGGCCGCAAGTAGGCGTTGTCTGAGTACAGGTGTGGGTTGTGTGTCCGAACTTGCAGCACCGAAAGCATTTCGGCGCTGCTGCATGCTCCCGGAACCGGTGGGATCCCCATTCTATATATATTCTGTTGCAGTTTTTCAGCTGTTGCCATGCAGATGGGTCTAGTTCGACTACCCAGTTCCTATTGGTTCCCGATCTGGTACCGGTTGAATACCTTGGTGTTACCGTGCATTTTTTTTTGTTCTTCCTGGGCTAAATTCCTTAGATTTCTGGTGACAATTTCAGTTGCTAGTTGTTCAGGCGTTACGTCTTTGTCTACATTAAATATTATAATTGAAGGCCCACGCTTTTTTGGCGGCTCCGCCGTTAGCCCTAACTTGACAAGTTTTGGGTTTTCCATTATTGCCTGTATATCTTCCTTATTTTCGGTTTCTATTATTAGTCCTGTGCTTCTTGTTTTTCTTATTGTTTTAATTCTAGTAGTCCTCAAGTCATCTTTCATCTCTTTCATAAATTTAACCTTTAGTTCTTCGCTGGATTGGACATTTTCAGTGTTTTCCAGGGTTGTCGGTCTGAGAACCACCAAGTTTGGTGTTTTCAAGAGTGGTGGCCTTTTTTCTTGTTGCCCTTCTTCGTTTGATTGTAACTGGTTTGAGCCATTCCTCAGCGCCTGGGCATATGTGGGGGCACGCTGTTGCATTTGATTTGCCCCGCATTGTTCGTAGATTTGTATCTTCACGTTTGCCTTTTCATTTTCTAGGAAGGTCTCTATCAGCATGGCTTCCATCTTACTGAAAATGTTTGCAATCTGCGATCTAATACCTGTTGTAATTCTGTTTGATGGTTCTTTGAAAATATTCTCTAATGCCGTCTTCAAGGCTAGAGATTTTTCATACACTGTGCCTTCAGGCAAGGTAGAATCCAGGGGAACTTCTGGTGGTTTCTCTTCTCCGGTGTCCTTTGTAGATGGCATACTCTCTGGTTGGTCCCTTGCTTCAGTTTGGGAACGTGTTCCCCGCTCTATTTTTGTACCAGTAGACTTTTTATTTTTTCCCTCCATTCTCTTTAGATTTCGGATAAACGGCGTTTACGGTTAATCGGGAGTGTATTATTTTTGGTCAGCTTGTGGCTGTTAAGAGCAGCAAAACGCTACCCGCTACAAGTCCGTAGCCCTTTTGGTTCTCGTACAGTTCACTGTTTAGGTCACTGGGGGGGGGGGGAGTAGATGGATGTGAAAAGATGCTCCTATAAAAACAGGAGTACTGAAACGGCACAGTTTGGTGGAGTTGTGGTGACGCCGATCACAAAAACTATAGTTACTGTATTTCGGTGCGGGAGCACGGAAGAAAAGTTGTAGCTCGCCCATGCAATGACTATTGGTAGGGAGGGAGGGAGGTAGGGGGATAACTGGAAGACACATTTACTTATTTACTTCACTATGTTGTTTACAAGGTCATAGAGTGAAGGAGCACAATCCCACGCTATAGTAGCACACAAGGGAGCACTAATCCCCAGTCTATAAGTGTGATTCAGGCGTGGTGACCGTATGTTGTCACGTGGTCACTCTCTCCAATTCTAAGACAATGGCGCTTTTAACGGCAGACCCATTGTCGTTATCGTTGGATAAATAACGCAAACAGAATCTCACCTCTATCCAAAGAAAGTTAAAACAAAACTCACCAAGGTGTTCCAGTTCCTTAATGGCTTTGATCCAACACAAATCCAGAGTTTGGCGCTAACTTTAAACTAGTAAACCAGGTCACAATTTACGGAGTTGTCACACACACGTGCACGCTTGGAAGCGGCCAGTCCTCCAGAACATCTCGTATTCTCTGCTCCAGCATCAATCTAGACCCACCAGGAACTCCAACAACCAGGTCATCCGCGTACGCCACCTGCAGGCATCTTGAGGCACTAGGTCTATTCAGCCACTGATCCAAAACTGTGTTCCAAAATATAGGACCCAAAACAGATCCCTGCGGGCACCCTCGACTGATATATTTTCCAAACATCAGATGTTTTGCACAGACCCTCACCTGCCTATCACAGAAGTAAGAACGAATTACTCCATATATGTATCTGTCACATCGAGACATTCTTAAGGATGTTAACACACTCTCCCACCACACAGAATCAAAAGCACCCTCAAAGTCCACAAACACAACCAAGACATACTTCTCAGGAGAGGATTTTATGTAATTCATTAATGTCAAAATAGCTTCCTCAGTTGAGTGACCCCGTTTAAAACCAAATTGACAATCCGAGGTAACATGACCTTCATTCAGCATATCAACAATTCGAGGAGCCAGCAACCTTTCAAACAACTTGCCAAGATTAGCCAAAAGAGAAATAGGTCTGTATGATCGAGGATCCCCCTTAGGCTTACCAGGCTTATGCAGGATCTTAAGCAGAGCAATCTTCCAAGATCTCGGAAACTTTCTCTCGATCAAACATTTGTTATACATTTTTAACAATATATGCGGACAAAGGTCAAAAAATTTTATCAAAACTTTGTTTTCTATCAAGTCAAGACCTGGGCATTTCTTAACATTCAATTTAGCAATGGCTACTCCAAGTTTCAGGAGGGAAAAAAGACATATTTCCGACGAACCAACATACTCAGCATTATCCAGCCGGATTGTAGATTTATCTTCTGTGTCCAACTCTGACCTGACCTCGGGAAAAAGTTCCCTGACGATGTGCTCAACGGTATCATACCAGTTCTCAGTTTCCTCCCCATTGGCCACAACAGTGTTATAAATTTCTCCATGTAGAAGTTTATCACGAGATATTCTATAAATCAGTCCCCAAGGATCTGAATTACCCACCTCTTTGACCAGACTGCCAACTCTCAATCTTAGCACAGACGATTTCCCTATGGTACTCTCTACGCAATGATTTATAATTTTCACTGAGCAATTGTACATCCTCCACTGACAAATGTCTACTTCGCTGCAGCACTCTCCTGGCTCTGTTTACCTGAGATCTTCGCTCAGTCAAAACCGGAGACCACCAAGGAACCGGGGCCACTCTAAATTGTTTTCTAATTGTAGTCTGTAGCGTCGCCTGATAAAGATGATATTCAACATGAGCTACCAATTCCTCAGCGTTAAAATCGTTCAAAGATATTGCATTGTCATCATTGTAAATAGATTTCAAGTAATTTCCAAATTTTTCCCAGTTTATCTTGTCCATAGAAAATCTTTTTAAATTTCCAATACTAAAATTCCTTCGTACCGGCTCAGGGGCAACATAAAACGAAATAGCGTTATGATCGCTGTTTACCATGTCCGGATTTACATCCCAACTCAGAATCCTCCCACCATACCCCGAGGAAACAAGAGTTACATCAATGTTTGACTCTCCATTGCATGTAGAAAATGTATAAGGTTTACCAGGTAGATTCTGAACACTGAGATTATGTAGCAAAATCATATCCTCCAAGAGAGAGAACCCCGAGAATCTACCACCCCGCTGTGCCAAAAACCAGATTTAGCATTCAAATCAGCCGCCAAAATCAATCCACGCTCCGCAAACCTCGAGCAAATTTTATCTATATGATGTAATGAAACTTGAAAATCTTCCGCAGGAGAGCAGTATGCAGAAACCAGGCAAAAGGAAAATTCCATCAATGACACTGAAACACAAACAACGTTCGCGGAACACTCCCCAGTAACGGCGGTCAACACAATATCCTGATTGAATACCACTATCGCAGACTTGGGAGGGGCATTCGAAGCAGCAACCACTCTACATGAAGTTGGATATCCAATGACTTTAAAGACAAGTCCTCCCACTTGAACAGAATAATATGGCTCCTGAATGCACACCAAATCAAAGCACTTTTCAATAGCAGCCACTCGGATTTCGTCAGCCACAGCTCTAGACCTTTGTGCGTTAATCTGTAAAATTTTTAGACACTTTTGATTTGCAAAATTATCTGTGGTAAATTCCAGATTATTTTTGCTATTCATTGTAAGTTCTCCTGTCCGTCATTTCCACAGCTCTAATGTACTCCGGACATTCGCTGTCTCGTACCGAGTGATCACAACCTCGACCTCTCCTCTTGCAGTTAATACATTGAGGGGAACCATCCTTGTTAGGACATTCAGCATAAACATGACCACTGTTAGCACAATGACCACAGGACACCGAATTGTGAGAACATGTCTGAGAAGAGTGACCATACCCAAGACAGCGAAAGCACTTATTAACTACTGTAAATTTTCGGAAGCGATGTGATCCAAATCCCAGAAAAATCCTGTCAATTATTAAATAAACATTTGTATAGACGTGGAGTAAATCCGATAATCCAATTTGTTACCTTAGAGCGTGAACCCGAATTAAACCTAAAGGAAACTCCCTGGTTTACATCTTCTTGAGTAATGTTATAATCCTGGACGTTTTTATAAAATAAATCCTCCAAGATGTCTTCTTTAGTAAGCCCTTTGGGGACTCCATAAATCAGAATGGTTGGGTTCGAAAATTTAGGCTTCTCAACAGACAATCCTGCCTGCTTTAAAGATAGAGTGTCAGATATTTTACTGGCATCATCCTGGCAAGTTGTCTCAATTAAAACTGCTTTGTTTCGTAAAAGTCGAATGTTTTTGATCTTCATATTTTTATGTTCCTTGTTGATCGCCTCCGTCACAATAGATTTCACGTCCAGGCTCGAGGCAATCTCAGAGCCCTCAGAAGGACGAAAGATGACAATATTATTTGGATCGGATTGACCTCCAGGGACCCTCCGAACAGGCCTGCCAGAGCTCTCCCGACCCTCCGGGGATTCCAATACATCTGGTTCATTGACTTTAGAAGAGCCTCCCTTGACAATGTCTGCAAACGATTTAGAACCAGGAGCCAAACTCCTAGACCATGACTGTTTTTTCATCAAGCTGTCGAAGTGTCCAGCACGAATCTCAAGCACCGCTGAACGAACTTTCAGGCGTTCATTATCTATGAGTAGTGCTGTGGCTACAGCCTCCAAGTCCGTCCACAGCCATAGATGTGATTTGAATCTGTTTTTGTAATTTTGCTGGAATCAGATGACATAAACTCTGTAAGGGCCTTTCTCATCTTAGATACAGCCGAGTATACCACGGGTGCCTCCAACGATCCTCCCACATTTAATCCTTCAGTAAATGAGGAACCCAAAACTGAGTCGCCTCCCTGGTTTACACATGCATTCTGATTATTATCTCTGCTTACCCCCTTTGAAGGAGCCTCAACTGCAACAACCGCAACTTCCCCAGAAGTGGAAGGCTCTACAGGAAGAACTAGGGGGCTAGCTACTCTGTTCTTAGTTGAACCGAGCTCAGGTGTTACTGTTTTTTTTTTTTGCTTCTATCCTTGTCCCCATAAGACCCAAGCTTAGGGGTCAAAGGAATCTTACGACTTTTCAATGTTTTGAACACTTCTGGAGATTTAACCACACGGGACTCAGAGTCAGAAGATGTACCCCCTTCAGAATCTTCTCTTACTTCTGTTACCTTTTCAGCTGTTTTATTTGAGTTGTCCTTATCATTTTTATCTGCTACAACAGGTTTTTTATTTTTATGCTTGTGACCCTTAGTACTGCCCTTAAGTGTTTTATCAGTACTTTTTCCCTTGTGTTTTTTGAGGGGTTCCGGCTTATCCCCAGACTCGCCAGAAGACACTCCCTCCACTTCAGAATCCTGTGTTAGTTCCTTGTTAGGTTCTGTATCCATTTTTGTGTGTATGTGTCTTAAATGAGACAAAGACCAAGCTACTTAAAATCTAAGTGTCCTCTTCCTCCTGAAATAAAATATCTTATTTTATATGATCCTCTTCTTCTTGGCCGTCCTGTTAACAAATTCACTTGCCTCTCTCCTAAAATAAAAACTAATCCAATTTTGTATATTTCCTCTAGTATTTGCTGGATGAAAATCAGCATGGAAGTTTTGGATTTTACAAAACTCAGGTTTTATAACTCAGCTCCTAATCACTAGATGGAGCTGAAAAATATCAAAAAAAAAAAAAAAAAAAAAAAAAGTAATTGGCCAAAGATTTGACCCCCCAAAGATGAGTTCCTCGATCCCAATAGATAAGGAGATATTCAATTTTAAAGTTTTGCCAATTTCAGCCCAAAACAAGCCCGCAGTAAATCCTATGTTAACCTATGGGAAAATATTCCTCCATAGGAAAACATTAAAAATTCAAATATTTTTGTCAAAATTCCACTTAATATTGTGTAAATGCCACAAGTAGATGTCACTATTCCTGTTATGGGGTATCCCTGGACACATAAAAAAGAATTAAAGCCAGGCAGCCATCTTTTCCCATATAAAGTCTATGGGACAATGCTATTCCTATGGGAAAATTCACTATAGGATTTTCACAATGTTATTTCTATGAGGTAATGTTTCTCTATGTGTGATGACAAAATAAATTATTGAAAATTTTAAAACAGTTATTTCTGGGTAAATGCACAACCCCAACTGCCAAAACTTAACCTCTAGACTCACCACTAGTTATATTTTCTCAAACACATATTTTCTAATGTTGGGGGTTGCTAAGGACACACTTTTAAATCCAAAACGCAGGAGCACATTTTAACGGCACTATTACACATTAACCACCACCAGGGAATATACGGTTAAGGGTCTTTAAGTTCAAGTTCAAAGTATTTTATTATTTTTTTTGGCAGGCTCCAGGGTTTCCCCTAAGGGTCTGTGTGTGTGTGTGTGTGTGTGTGTGTGTGTGTGTGTGTGTGTGTGTGTGTGTGTGTGTGTGTGTGTGTGTGTGTGTGTGTGTGTACTGTGTCGGGGTGGTACCTAGGCATATGCCCATCTCCACCTAAAACATTTTAATAACAGAGAAACTGTAAAGTGGGCCTGAATTATAGCTAAGAAATAGAATATTCAAAAGGAGAAAATTTTGAGATGGATATAATTTTGAATAGTGATCTAAAATTAATAACTAATTTTAGTATAGGAAAGGCTAAAGTTGTATTATAGAAGTGTTTGTGTGTCTAGTGTGTTGTTAATGTCAGGTCACTTTGCCATCAAGAAGCAGCTGTCATCTACAGCTGCTAACTGATGCCCGTCCCCGGCACGTGGAGCCGGACCTGCTCTACTATTGTAATCTTTAGTGCCAAAGCACAATCCCGCACCCAACAGAAAAAGTGCAATACTGTTGGGTGCCAGCGTTCCTGGTCTTAGGCCGCCCAAACCCAAGAACCAGGAAAAAAAAAAAAAAACCACCGTAGTGCTACATGTTGAGGAACCCCAGATCAGACGTATAGCTTCCTGATCTGGAGCTCCCAACCCAGATGCATTATGCATAGTTCAAATATGCAGCCAACTCGACCTCTGACAAATTTCTTAAGATTGTCCTACTGGTAAACACTGCGGATGCGAACCTCTGCAAGGCCTGAAAACTGGAAGCGTCGCTTAAGAGAATCTGCACATTATCCTCAGTGATGTTTGTAAGTTCTTTAAAAAGTTGATTCCGCACAGTTCCGTATAAAGGACAGAGAAATAAAATGTGTGACCAAGATTCCACATCGCCGCAGGAGCACCACGGGTCAGGCTCCAGTCCTCGAGAATGTAGCTTTTCACGAAAGGACCCATGTCCTGTCAATATATAATTGGTATACATCGAAGGATGAAACCATGACGAAACTGTTTTTGTCAGTACAAAGTCTGCTGATGGGATTAACTTCCTTGTTACCTGTCCAACCTGTATACATCGAAGGATGAAACCATGACGAAACTGTTTTTGTCAGTACAAAGGCTGCTGATGGGATTAACTTCCTTGTTACCTGTCCAACCTCAGAAGAGCTCCACCGATTCCTCCAAACTTCCACTAGTGAATTCCAGGTTTTAAGTTTTTCTTCTTTGATGTTATTAGTAAGGTCAATGGAAATGTCCAAATATTCAGTTGGAATTCCCTTCCTCAGTGCATACAGCATTCCCCGATACATAATATACAAATCCAAAGGAATAGTTCCTGCGATGACCTGTAATGCCTCTGTTGACACAGTTCGCGGAGCGTGTAAAAGAGCCAATAACATTGATCTCTGCAGCGACATGAGTTTTCTTCTGATTCGGACCTTGACTACCACACCCATCCACGCTCCAGCTGCATAAGCCACAATTGGCAGAAAAACTGTTCTGTAATATAACATCATAGTTCTTTTATTAAGTCCCCATTCTTTCCTAAAAATCCGCATCACTGCAGAAGTGAATTTCTTGATTTTTTCATTTAGGTGCGATACATGCAAATGAAAACCCATTCTGTCGTCCAAAATCACTCCTAAATATTTTGTACTAGCCACTAGAGGAATTTTTTTCCCTTTAATAGTACTCTGGGCGGACGGTTGTAATCAAAGTGGTTTGTGAACACCATAAAGTTAGTCTTCTTGGGTGAAATTTTCAGTTTGTTCAAGGTGGCCCATGCGGACAAGTCATCCAAGATGTTCTGTATTTTTTGCTCCAATATTATTCTGGACCCTCCAGAAACTCCCACAACCAGGTCATCCGCGTATGCGACCTGCAAACCGCTCAAAGCTTGAAATCCATTCAGCCACTGGTCCAGAACAGCGTTCCAAAATATTGGTCCCAGTACCGACCCCTGTGGGCATCCTCGATTGATACATTTGCAAAACGTCAAATGCCTCGCACAAACCTTCACCATTCGTTCGCTAAAATATGAGCGTACCACTCCATATATATACTTGTCACATCCAGACGTTCTCAAGGATCTCAACACACTCTCCCACCACACGGAATCAAAAGCACCTTCAAAGTCGACAAACACTGCCAAAACATACTTATCAGGAGAGGACTTTATGTAATTTATCAAAGTCAAAATAGCCTCTTCAGTTGAGTGGCCCTTCTTAAACCCAAACTGATTATCTGATATAGCGTGATTTACTGTTAACACATTAATAATCCTTGGGAGTAACAGCCGTTCAAGTAACTTACCCAAATTTGCCAAAAGAGAAATTGGCCTATATGCTCTAGGGTCCCTCTTGGGTTTGCCAGGCTTATGAAGGATCTTGAGAAGAGCAATCTTCCAAGATCTTGGGAACTTCATCTCCGAAAAACACTTGTTATACATATTTAGCAAAATCTGAGGACACATGTCATAAAATCTTAATAAGACTTTGTTTTCTATCAAGTCCAGTCCCGGGCACTTTTTGACATTTAGTTTAGTGATAGCTACTCCCAGCTCCAATAAGGAAAAAAGGCTGATCTCAGACGAACCCTCGTACTTAATATTCTCCGAACGCATTCTTGATTGCTCAACCGTATCCTGCCCTGGAACATCAGGAAAATGCTCTCCAACTATTTTTCCAACAGCATCATGCCAGTTGTCTGTTTCCTTACCGTTAACCACTACCGTGTTATAGATTTCTCCATGTAAGAGCTTATCTCTTGAGATCCTATAAATCAGTCCCCAGGGGTGCGAATTGCCCACCTCTTTAACTAGATTCTGCCAACAATCAATCTTGGCACCAGCAATTTGCTTGTGATATTCTCTTCGTAGTTGTTACTGAGCAGCAGTATGTCTTGCGCCGACAGATGTTTATTCCGCTGAAGCGTTCTCCTGGCCTTCATTACCCTAGATCTCATCTCAGTCAGCGCTGGAGACCACCAAGGAACCGGGACCACTCGAAATTGTTTTCTTTTAGCACTTAGTATCATAGCCTGATATAGATGATACTCAACGTGGGCCACCAATTCATCGGCATTAAAATCATTCAAAGATGTTACACTATTGTCGTTGTAAACTGATTTCAAGTAGCTGCTAAATTTTTCCCAGTTCACCGTGTTCATTGAAAATCTCTTCAGGTTACCTAACCCAAAGTTCCTTCGCGCTGATTCAGGAGCAATGTAAAAAGAAATTGCATTATGATCGCTGTTCACCAAATCAGGATTCACATCCCACTCTAAGATCCTCTCATCGTATCCTGATGAGACAATTGTCACATCTATGTTGGACTCACCGTTACTAGTTGAGAATGTGAATGGCTTCCCAGGCAAATTCTGAACACATAAATTGTGCGATAAAATCAAGTCCTCCAAAAGAGACCCTCGAGAGTCGACAACACCACTATACCAAAAATTTGACTTGGCGTTGAAATCAGCCGCCAGAATCAATCCTCGCTCCGCAAACCTGGAACAGATTTTTATCAATGTGATGCAAGGAAACCTGGAAATCATCCGCAGGAGAGCAATAAGCAGACACCAAATAAAAGGAATGCTCCATCAATGACGCGGCGACGCATACCACATCTCTGGTACACTCCCCAGTAACAGCAGTCATCACAATATCCTGATTGAAAACGACTATTGCCGACCTAAGAGGGGCATCCGTTACAGAAACCACTCGACATGATGTTGGATATCCCATTACCTTATATACAAGTCCACCCACCTGTGCAGTATAATATGGCTCCAGGATGCAAATCAAGTCTATGTTATTATCAAAAGCTGCCATTCTAATTTCATCTGCGACAGCACGGGACCGCTGTCCATTAATCTGCAAAACCTTTAAACATTTATGATATTAAAATTATCTGTGGTAAGAAACATGATTTCCTTTACTCATTATATGTTCTCCTGTCTGACATTTCTACAGCTCTGATGTATTCTGGACATTTGCTGTCCCGCACCGAATGGTCACTACCTCGACCTCTCCTTTTGCAATTAATGCACTGCGGGGGACTTTCTTTGTTAGGACACTCGGCATAAACGTGACCGCCATTGGCACAGTGGCCACAAGACACAGTATTATGCGAGCACGTCTGTGAAGAATGGCCGTAGCCTAGACAACGAAAACACTTATTAACCACTGTAAATTTGCGAAAACGGTGGGATCCAAAGCCTAAAAATATTCTGTCGTTTTTAAACAGACACTTATACAAACTTGGGCTAAAGCCAATGATCCAGTTAGTAACCTTAGTGCCTGAGCCCGAGTTGAACCTGAAGGAAACCCCCTGGTTCACATCCTCTTGAGTAAAATTATAGTCCTGAAAGTTTTTGTAAAACAGATCCTCCAAGATTTCTTCTTTGGTAAATTCTTTTGGGACTCCATATATCAAGACAGTTGGATTAGAAAATTTTGGTTTCTCTACAGACAATCCTGCCTGCTTGAAAGATAGTGTCTCAGTTATTTTACTTGCGTCTCCCTGGCATGTAGTCTCAAGCAAAACTGCCTTATTCCTCAAAAGGCGTATGTTTTTGATCTTCATGTTCCTATGTTCTTTTTGGATAACCTCAGTCACCGACGATTTAACACTCAAACTCGAGTCAATGTCAGAACCCTCTAAAGGACGGAAAATAACAATGTTATTAGGGTCAGACGAGGATCCAGGAGCTCCACGTACAGTACCACGGGCACTCTCACGAGTCCCGGCTGACTTCAAAAAAACTGAAGCATCCTCTTCTATCGGTCCAACTCCGACAGCCTTAGCAAATGTTTTATGTCCTGGACGCAATTTACCAGATTCAGTCTGCGTCTTCAGTAAATTTCCAAAAAGCTCTGCTCGAGTCTCCAGCTCGGCTGAGCGTACCCTCAACCGTTCATTTTCCACCAGTAAGGTAGTATTCACTGCCTCCAAGTCAGCCCAGAAGCTCAAAATACGTCCAGAAGCAGCAGTTGTAACCCCACTAGCCTCTGAGAACAAATAATTGGTGAGGGCTTTTTTAACCCTAGATACTACAGAACACATTTCAAATACCTCCGGAACTCGTCCAAATACTGGATCATCTTCAAGTGGGGAACTCAGTATCGACTCCCACCTCGGAGTCTCTCCGTCTCCCCCATGTCCACCCGATACAGATGAACTGGAGGGACCTTGCACTTGTATTCCTTCAGGCTCTTCTAACGTGGTTGATTCCACCACTAATCTAGGGGGACATACTACGTTTACTTTATCTTTATCTGTGTTAGAGGCTATATCCTCATCCCCCGTGACACAACCCGAGGGGTCAAGGGAACCTTTCGACTTTTTAGTGTTTTAAATACTTCAGGGGATTTTACCACCTGACTCCGAGTCGGAAGAGGTACCTTCCTCAGAATCATGTTTACTTTGATCTTTTTCAGTAAGAACAGATTTTTTCTGTTTGTTTTTACCTTTTCCACCCTTAGAATTTCCCTTAAGTGATATAACTTTTTTGCCCTTGTTTTTCTTACGGGGTTCAGGTTTATCCCCAGACTCACTAGAGCACACCTCCTCAACCTCTGAATCACACAATGTCTCTCTGTTAGGTTCTGTATCCATTATGTGTATTTGTTTCAAAGAAAACAGTACCAAAACAATTTTTTAAAACTAAAAATCTCCTCTTCCCCCTGTAAAAAAAACAATTCTTTATTTATTTCTTGATAAGATCCTCTTCTGCTTGATTCACCTGCTAATGTTTACTTACCTCTCCCCTATAAGGAAGAAACTAATTCAAAAAATATATTTTTTTCAATGTTAATCTATGGTCACAAATCTGCATGAAAGTTTTGATTTTGCAAAAAAACACTTTCTGTAACTCAGCTCCTAATCACCAGATGGAGCTGGAAAAATTCCCAGAAAATAAGTAATTTTCTTAAGAACACTCCCACCAAAGATGAGCACCTCAAGTCCAATAGGTGAAAAGATACAAGCGTTTAAAGATTTCTGAATTTCAGCCCAAAACCAGCCCACAAAAAATCCTATGTTAACCTATGGGAAAATTTTTTTTCCATAGGAAAACATTAAATAATCAGTTATTTTCTAATATTTTCAGTTTATATTAGATATATAATCCATATAGGTGTCACTAGGCCTGTTATAAAGTCTCCTGGATACCCTAAAACAAGTTGTATCTAGGTAGCCATTTTGTCCCATGTAAAGTCTATGGGGCAATGGTAAACCTATGAGAGAATTCACTATGGATTTAGCACAATGCTAAGTCTATGGGACTATATATCAGCATATGAAGCACAATCTGAAAACCTGTAAAAAAATATAATCAACTGTATCTCGCTCAAAACACGACCCCGAACTCCAAAACTTTACACCTACACTCACCACACTTAATATTTTCACAAGCACCTATTTTCTCAACTCAGAGATTGTTCAAAATACACAAAATAAACCAAAATTCGGGAGCTCACTTTAACGTGACTTATGCACTAGAAAGCTATCCACTACAGTAGTCCCCCTAAGGGTCTGTATGTGTGTGTGTGTGTGTGTGTGTGTGTGTGTGTGTGTGTATACTGTGTCGGGGTGGTTCCCAGGCATATGCCCATCTCCACCTAATTCTTTAAATAAAACAGATAACTGTAAAGTGGGCCTGAAACATAGCTAAGAAATTGAATATTCAAAACAAGAGCATTTTTAGATATAAATTACACTAATTATATCTAAAGAAAAATAGTCAAATTTTGTATAGGAAAGGTTAAACTTGTATTAAAGAAATGTTTATGAACTTAGTATGTTGTTTATGTCAGGTCACTCTGCCATCAGGAAACAGCTGATATCTTCAGCTGTAGGCTGATGCCCGACCCTGGGCACGTGGAGCCGGACCTGTCTCTACTATTGTATACTGAAGTGCAAGGCACTAACCTGCACCCAACAGAGGAAGTGCAATACTGTTGGGTGCCAACATCCCTGGTCTCAGGCCGCCCAAACCCGAGAACCAAGGAGGAAAAAAAAAAAAAAAAAAAAAAACCACCGTAGTGGTACATGTTCAGGAGCCACAGACCGGACAAATAGCTTCCCAGACTGAAGCACCCGAACCCAGATGCAATCATGCATGATTCACATATGCTGCCAACTCTAGATCTGAAAAGTTCCTTATGATTGTTCTTCTGGCAAACACAGCGGCAGCAAATCTCTGCAGAGCCCGGAAGCTAAATGCATCTTGTAAAAGGATCTCCACGTTATCCTCAGTAAAGGGAGAAACCTCGTCGAAAAGTCGACGACGCTCTGATCCATAAAAAGGACAAACAAACAACACGTGCGTCCAAGTTTCTGCATCACCACAAGAACACCACGGATCAGGCTCCAATCCTTTTGAAAATAGTTTGTCACGAAAAGATCCGTGTCCGGTCAATATATAACTTGTAAACATCGTAGGACAAAACCAAGAAGACACTGTCTTTGACATAGCAAAATCCGCCGCTGGAATAATTCTTCTTGTTGTCTCGCCAAATGCAGAAGAGCTCCATCGAATCCTCCACATGGCAATGAGGGAGTTCCAAATTCTGACTTTTTCCTCTTTAATGTTGGCAGTCAGGTCAATAGAGATGCCCAGGCACTGAGCCGAAATTCCTTTTCTTAGTGCATATAACATACCACGGTACAATACATATAAATCAACTGGAAGAGCACCTGCGATCACCTGCAGTGCAACCGTCGAGACAGTCCGAGGAGCATACAGCAATGCTAGCAACATAGATCTCTGCAGCGACATAAGTTGATTTTTAATTTTGACCTTGATCACAGCATTCATCCAAACTCCCGCAGCATATGCGACAATCGGCAAGAAAATGGTCTTGTAGTATAATAGCATCGTGCGTTTATTAAGACCCCACTCTTTCCTGGAAATACGCATCACGAAAGAAGTAAATTTCTTTAGTTTATCCCTCAAATGTGACACGTGCAGATGAAAACCCAGCCGGTCATCCAAAATCAAACCCAAATGCTTAATACTAGACACAAAAGGAACCTGCCTTCCATTCAACAGTACTCTGGGCGGGCGCTTGTAATCAAAGTGCTTTTTAAATACCATCATCCTGGTTTTCTTAGATGAGATCTTTAATTTGTTCAACACAGCCCACTCTGAGAGATTGTTCAAAATTTCCTGAATTTTCAGCTCCAATATGGCTCTAGAATCCCCAGCAACTCCCAGAACCAAGTCATCCGCATAAGCCACCTGCAAACACTGAGGAACCTGCAATCTGTTTAGCCATTGATCAAGAACCGAGTTCCAGAATATCGGCCCAAGGACAGAACCCTGTGGACATCCCCTGTTAACATACTTATCAAACATAAGGTGTTTTGCACAAACTCTCACAAGCCGATCACTGAAGTAAGAACGGATAACTCCATAAATATATCTATCACAACCAGAATCCCTCAGAGACACCAGCACACTCTCCCACCAAACAGAGTCAAAAACACCTTCAAAATCAACAAAAACAGCCAGTACATACTTCTCAGGAGAAGAATTTATGTAGTTAATTAATACTAGAATTGCTTCCTCTGTTGAATGACCCTTTTTGAAGCCAAACTGAGAATCCGACACCATGTGACCCTTCGTTAAGCCTCCAACGATTCGAGGGACCAACAGTCTTTCAAATAATTTCCCAAGATTTGCCAACAAAGAGATGGGTCTATATGCCCGAGGATCAGCCTTAGGTTTCCCAGGCTTGTGAAGGATCTTGAGCAGTGCTATCTTCCAGGATCTCGGGAAGGTCATCTCGAGAAAGCATTTATTGTACATTTGTAATAATATTTGTGGACAATTATCAAAGAACTTAATTATCATTTTATTTTCAATCAAATCCAAACCCGGGCATTTTTTAACACTTAACTTAGCAATAGCAGCTTCAAGCTCTGACAAGGAAAAAAGACTTGCCTCCGCTGGGCCCTCGTACATGACATTATCCATACGTATTCTGGATTGTTCCTGCGTATCCAATTCAGTCTGATCCTCGGGGAAAAGATTCTTAATTATTTGTTCCACAGTATCATACCAATTATCAGTCTCCTCTCCCTCAGACACAACAGTATTATAAATGTCTCCGTGCATAAGCTTGTTTCGGGAGATCTTGTAGATCAGTCCCCAAGGATCCGAATTGCCTACCTCCCGAACCATACTCTGCCAGCAATCAATTTTTGCTCGAGCAATTTCCTTGTGGTACTCACGACGCAGTGATTTATAGTTATCCTGAAATTGCTGTACATCCCGGTCCGACAAATGCCTATTACGCTGCAACTCTTTCCTAGCTTTAAACACCTGAGATCGTCTTGTCGACAACTCCCGAGACCACCAAGGAACTGGAGTCACTTTAAGTTGCTTCCGTGTAGTACTCTGTATCATTGCTTGATATAAGTGATACTCTACATGGGCCACAAATTCCTGTGCATTAAAATTATTCAAAGTAGGTGTGTTACGGTCACTGTATATTGATTTGAGATAATTGCCAAACTTATCCCACTTCATTTTTTCCATTGAGAATCTTCTCAAATTCCCAATACTAGACTTCTCCTGCACAGGTTCTGGCGCAATATAGAAGGAAATAGCATTATGATCACTGTTCACCAAACCTGGGCTCACATCCCAGTGAAGAATGCGTCCCTCATAAGCCGATGAAACAATGGTCACATCAATGTTCGACTCGCCGTTACAGGTAGAAAAGGTAAACGGTTTACCTGGTAAATTCTGGACACTCAGATTATACAACAAAATGAAATCCTCCAAAAGAGACCCACGAACATCAAGAACCCCACTATACCAAAAATGAGATTTAGCGTTAAGGTCAGCCGCCAAAACCAATCCTCGCCCAGCATACCTCGAGCAGATTCTATCTATGTGATGCAATAAGATCTGGAAATTTTCCGCAGGAGAACAGTATGCCGAAAAACCAAACAAAAGGAGAAGTTCATCAGTGACACAGAGACACACGTAACACAGGCAGAAGACAAACCAGAAATAGCAGTTAATACAATATCCTGGTTTATTACAACAATAGCCGACTTAGGAGGGACTTCAGAAACTGCAATTATTCTGCATGATGTTGGATAACCTGCTATTATGTGATCATGTCCTCCCACCCGTGCCGTATAATAAGGTTCCTGGATACACACAAGATCATAATTGCCCTCAAAGGCGGCAACCCTAATTTCATCAGCAACAGCACGAGACCTCTGTCCATTGATTTGTAAAATTTTTAGACACTTGTAATTATTAGAATAACCTGTATTGGCAATCATAAGGTTTGTATTATTCATTGTATGTTCTCCTGTCTGTCATCTCAACAACTCTGATATATTCTGGACATTTATTATCTCGAACTGAATGATCATGGTCTCGACCTCTTCTCTTACAGTTGATACACTTAGGGGAACTGTCCTTGTTGGGATATTCATTGAAAATATGTCCACTATTTGCACAGTGGCCACATGATACCGTTTTGTGTGAACAATTCTGCGAAGAGTGGCCATAGCCAAGACAACGAAAACACTTGCTAACCACAGTGAACTTCCTAAATCGGTGCGATCCAAAGCCCAAAAAGATTCTGTTGTTCTTAAACAACCATTTATAAAGACGTGGGCTGAATCCAATGATCCAGTTAACGACATTAGTTCCAGAGCCCGAACTAAACCGAAATGAAACTTCTTGATTAACCTCCCCCTGAGTGACATTGTAGTCCTGAAAGTTTTTGTAGTACAAATCCTCCAAAATGTCCTGTTTGGTAAAATCCTTAGGAACTCCGTAAATTAAAACAGTTGGATTAGTAAATTTTGGTTTCTCAACCGACAATCCTGCTTGTTTAAAAGTTAAATTCTCAGTTATCTTACATGCATCTTCTTGGCAAGTTGTCTCCAAAAGTACTGCTTTATTACGCAAAAGACGAATACTTTTAATTTTCATGTTTTTATATTCTTTTTTAATCTCCTCAGTTACTGTCGATTTTACGGTCTGACTCGAATCAATCTCAGAACCCTCGGCCGGACGAAAAATAACTATATTATTAGGATCAGACCGAGATTCAGAAACTCCACGAGCAAATCCGCGAGTACTCTCACGATCCCCTGCTGATTTCAACAAAACCTGTTCATCTACCACAGACAAGCCACCTTCAACAGCCTTTGCAAACGTTTTAGATCTAGGATATAATCTCCCAGCCACAGTTTGCGTCTTCACCAAATTGTTAAGAAGTTCAACTCGAGTCTCAAGCTCAGCAGAGTGAACCTTCAGCCGTTCATTATCTACAAGTAAAGTTGTGGTCACTGCCTCCAAGTCCGCCCAAAAACCCAAAATACGACTAGAAGCAGCACTCGTGACCCCACAGGATTCAGAAAACAAAAAATCCGTGAGAGCCTTCTTAACTTTAGATACCGCAGAACAAAATCCCAAGACCTCCGAAACCTGTCCTGAAGTAGGATCATCATCAGAAGGTGGACTCAATATAGATTCCCATCTCTGAGTCTCTCTCACACCCTGATTCTTTTCAGAAGTAGGCGACTTCAAAGAAGCAACCTCTGCATCTCCCTCAAGCTCCACAGAAGCGGATGATTCCACAATAAGCTTCGAGGGGCGATCAACATTGTCTTTGTCTGTATCACTATTTTTATCCCTGTCTCCATGAACCACAACCCGAGGAGTCAAGGGAACCTTACGACCTTTTAATGTTTTAAACACCTCAGGAGATTTAATCAAAGATGACTCCGAGTCAGAAGAAGTACCTCCCTCAGAATCATTTTTACATTGATCCTTTTCAGTAGGAACAGATTTTTTGCGTTTGTTCTTACTCTTGTCACCCTTAGAATTTCCCTTTATTGATTTGACTGCGCTTTTACCCTTATGTCTCTTGGGGGGCTTCGAGTTTATCCCCAGCCTCACCAGAAAAAACTCCCTCTGCATCTGAGTCCCGTACAGTCTCACTAATAAATTCTGTGTCCATAATGTGTTTAAATTTAAAGAAAACAGAACCAAATTTTCCTTAAGTTCTAGTAATGTCCTCTTCTTCCTGTAATAAAAAATCTTTATTTATAAAATCCTCTTCTTCTTGACTGTCCTGAAAAAACACCTACCTACCAGCCTCTGTAATAAACTGTTAATTCAATAAAATATGTATGTGAGACTATTTTCTATGTATACAGCTGGATGAAAAATCAGCATGAAAGTTTTGATTTTCACAAATCCTGAATTCTATATCTCGGCTCCTAATCACCAGATGGAGCTGGAAAATATCTAGAAAAATAAGTAATTTTCTGAGGAATACAACCTCTAAAGATGAACTCCTCAATCCTAATAGATAAGGAGATATTAATTGTTTAAGTTTTGTCAATCTTAGCCCAAAACAAGCCCACAGTCAATCCTATGTTAACCTATGGGGATTTTCCATCCAAAGGAAAACCTATGAAATTTGAATGTTTTCCACAATATGGTGGTTGATAAATGGTTACAGTTACATATAGATGTCACTCTCAATGTTACATGGTATCCCAGGACACACAAAATGGAATTAAACCCTGGTAGCCATTTTGTCCCATTCAAAGTCTATGGGGTAATGCTATTCCTATGGGAAAATTCACAACTGGTTTTGTGTAATGTTAACTCTATGGGATAATGTATCTCTATGTAATCACAATCTGTGAAACTGAAAAAGTTTAAATCACGTATAACTTGTGAAATTCTCAATCCTGACCAGCAAAATTTAACACCTAAACTCACCACCACTTATACTATCACTGGCACATATTTTCTTACATCAGGTATTGCTATATCCGCACTTATAAGTCCAAAACTTAGGAGCACATATTCACATGACCTCAACACTATAAAGCCTCCAACGTCAAAACCCCCCCTAAGGGTCTCAAGATTTATATACATCCATTTATATATACATGATACAAGATTTATATACAATTTATATACATTCTCACATATATATCCATTCGCGACATGTATACAGATAAAGTGTATTTGTAAGTTATTAGCGGCTTCCAGGGTTTCCCCTATATCCGCCTGGGGGTCTGTAGACGGAAGTGTCTCGCAAGAGCAGTAAGGCTTTCGCCACGTAATCAGCGCGGTTCATTACAACCGTACGACGGCCTTTGTCCGCCGGTAGTGCCTTGAGGGCAGAAATCTGCATACAGCTGAGGTTTGAAGAGACGGGGCGAGCATGGTGTAGAACTGCTGTAGTCTTTAAGCGGATTGCGTTGGCCATATCTTCTGGGAGGCGTGTTAAACATGTTTCCACGCCTAAGGCGATGTCAGTGATCGGTGGGTACTTTGGAAGAACGGCAAATGCCATGCCAAGAGTCAATAGGTCTATTTGTTCTGCAGATAACTGCTTGTTGCTCAGGTTCAATACGAAATCTGTGCAACCTGTGGAAGGGGCATTATGCTGGCGACGAAATTGACGGGATTCATTAATTAAAGTATTGAACTTACGTTTGTGCCGGGCACAATAACGATCTGATTCTCTGACGGCCCGGTAGCATAAAGTATTGATTACATTGGTGTAAATAGGATCGGGAATCAGAGCCTTAAGGTCGACTAGTAGGGCTGCTTTGCTCGCTGAAGCACGCTGTATGTCCCGGTGGAGGCAGCCAATCCATATGCACAGAGTCTTGAAGCCGAAGTTCCGACAGGCACGTTGCATACACTCATTAGAAAACGGTGGTTTGTACCGGAATGCTTTCGGGATAATCTTGTTTGCTTTGCATCTGTGAGCAAACCTCAGGTGTTGTCTGCCACGGGCTATAAAGATGAAACTAACAGTCATCTCATGCATAACAAATTCACACAGTGTCTTTGAAACCCAAAATAGGTAAGAAGAAGCACTTCAACCATACTCAGAAAACCACGATCCCTTTCGAATATACCTTTTAGCATGATGAGCATTGGTCTCTCTTCCTACACACACCCATTCAAAATCATCCTTAATCTCCTTTTGTAGGGCCAATCTCATCAAACATCCACACCAAAAGCACTTGTACGCAGAAGCAATCAAATTGACACTCGTACACCATTCAACCACAGCCTTACAACCGTCCTTTTCCAAGCCATACAATAATTTCGCAGTCACTCGCCCCATTGGGACTAAACAAGAAACAAAAAAGAAAATAATAAGTGATGGCAGCAGAGACCAATATCCAAAAAGGACACCGTAGCGAAAGCAAAAAACTGCACCACAAAACAATATCAAACACCACAAGCAAAATGCAGCACAATAAATACTAACAGCACCAGAACAATGGCGACGAAAAAACGACAACGACATACGTGCAGCAAATGATAACTTCGCACTTCCCTCCAAACCAAACTGAATTCACGTCCAATCAAACAATCAGAAACAAATATTACGCAATCACAATAATCACCCAATGATAGAATTCGACTGTACAATCACTCCGTTCTATGACCACGCCCACTGCGCGGAGACAAGGGGCACCGATATAATAGATTTCAGCCCTTTTTTCTTGTAAGAGATATTCCACTCGATTTCTACGTTGTTCGTTTCTTTCCTTAATTTTTGTATGATAAATTGATTTCGTACTTTATAATTTTCACTCAATTTTCCCGCTCATTTCCACCTTGCTGTACTATATTTTTAATAACCATTGTAAAATCCCAGTTACTCTCTCCAGAACTGCTGGGTTAAGCTTCCAATGGCTTTTTTTATACTGATGTTCGTAAACAACTGAACCCTTTTACATTACCGCCAAGTGACCGGAAACTTGTTGATCTCTACAAATTTCACACGCAGTATCACTGTTATTTTAACTTTAAATTGTCGTGTCGCATAAATGTGATCTATTCTACTTCCTACGTTATTAGATATTCTGGTGGCCACTTGTTTCCCTGTAATTTTTCCCTCCAAACATCCACCAAATCCCATGTAGAACAAACCTTAATTAACTCGTGAACCCTTCTTTACCATGATGCGGGTTTCCTCCCAGAATTTTGTCCATGATGGGTGTCAGCAACACAGTTGCAGTCACCAGCCATTACAGGCCACTGCACTCCCCTAAAATATTTACCCATCCTCGAAACACGAGTTTTTCTTCCTAAAGTGGAATTTGGACTATAGACACTGGTTAATCTAATTGTACATCCCCCATAACTCCAATCAGCCACAATCCCTACCCGTGAGTTATATCATTCCTAAAATTGCAGGAACCATTACTATTCCCACCCCTGCCGAACGATTAGTCCCAAAACTCCAAAATCCTAACAACTGGTATCTCTTTTGAAACTGCTAGATGTCTCCTAAACTTGCGAAATGGGTTTCTTGTAGAACCCAAATTTAACACCCATGTTCATCAGAATTTTCGATATCATCATTTGTTTATTAACTGCTCTCAGACTCTGTACATTTAACTTCTTAAATGTTATTCCTGACATTGAGTAGAACTTCTGCTAAGGTACTCCTATGTTCTGCATTTAATTTTAACTTGTTACTGATGAATAACACGGTGAGTTCTCCCACTGTCTTATTTCCGATATTAGAAATAACGAAATATTCCCAGGCGAACTGTATATTTATTACTTCTCCCTCCCAGTTTCCATTCCAAAGTAAAACCGTTTCTCCCAGAGCTTTTACAATTTCCGCCAAGTCTATATTAATATACTCTTGTGTTGCCTACTACATTTAATCATCCTATTCCTTCGTATTCTCTTGTTTGTATACCATCTGAATCCGTGTCTGACTCCGAAAGTGTCCGGCAATTTTTTTTTTTTTTTACTGCCTGACAAAATTGATATCCCTTCCCCCTTTACATCTCCTCCTTCTGTTTTGTTCCAGTCTCTTCTTGAATTTATTGTTTCCCCTTTTACTCTTTTAATTTTACCACGTATTTCTTTCTTCTCCTCCCGCTTATTTGTATTTTTTATTATATTTTCCGCCTCCATGCCCTCGGTCAGTTCCACGTTTTCCGACTGTGTTAACGACATATTGTACGCTATTGTAAATGTTGGGATAACTTCTTTTACCTGTGTCTGACCCCTATGAACTACTATATTTCTCGCATTGTCAGCATTAGGCATAGGTTTTTCTTTTGGCGGTTCACTCGCTTTCTGCTGTCCACCCTCTCCAGCAACTCTTTTGGCAGACGTGCTCTCCGGGCATTGAATAAATGTATGCATGGAAGCTCCACATTTTTTACAATTATTAGGCAGTTGGTCGTAATATGACTGAAAACCATCACAGCTAAAACAACGTGATTTTTGGCATTCTGCTCCCCAAATGGTCTTTACCTCCACACTTCAAACTTTCTGAACTCCTGGATAATTGACCAATAACCTGTGACCCATCAAAGCAATGGTGTTTTCACGTCCATATGAATTTGCACTGTACCCGTTTCTACACCTGACCATTAAACGTATTCTTTCCTGTGAATCTTAAGAAACTTGTTAAAAAAAAAAAAAAAAAAAAAACTCTCGACAGGACTATTGGACATCTCTACCTGAAACCTATCAATAGTAACCACTTTGCGTATGTAACCAATTTACACTGGTTGTATCATTACATTTCGAATAGAAAACCCATTCAAAATATTTTCTCTTGGCCTCTGTTTTCAAGACCAGCTGATACTTCAGCTTCGGTAATGGAGTTAATCCTTTTATCTCATGAACTGAAACAACTTGAATCAATCCCTGCATTACCTCCCTAAGTGAGGAAACCACTGTAGTATGAAACTCCAACTGTCCTTTCTCGAAAAAAGGACTGTGCCTTAATTAGTCTCCGTTTGTTTAAGAAAATTGAATAAATGTAAATCCCGTGTCACCAGCAAAACGGATAAGAAAAGACGAATGATTATTCATATTTAAACTTGGCAGAAATAAATATCAATAAAGTACTACAGGGAAAAAAAAAAAAAAAAAACCTCGGTCATTTACTAGCCCTCTAAAGGAGGTTCCCACAAGGGGATTTCCAGCTGAGGTTCCCACCTCAGCTGGAAAGACCGCAGCTAACCTCTAAAAAGCGATTGGACATTTTTCTAAACCTTCAGAGCGAATAGTACAGAGCTGAACAAAACAATTTACAATAATCTTAACAACAGTTTCGAGGCTTGTTGGCCTCTCTTTGGTGGGCGTGCAGGTACCGTGGTGTTACAATAAGTGACAATCCAGTTGTGAAGTATAACTCGACAATATGAGGGATGCTAGACGGTGTGCGACAGTATAAACTAAAAAAGGGTTAGGGCTGAAAGACCCAGACTACGGGAAACTTATTAATCGTAGAAGTTAGTGCATAGCATCATTTCAGTTTGAAATAGGTGAAATGGCATCGTTTTTGTTACATCTCATATTGTGAATGCCTTCAAAACGAGTTGCCCTGATATTGCACTACCTCGAATAAGCAACACTTCCCCAGTGCAGAAGACTAATGTTACTTATTCTCGGCGGTCTTCTCTATTGGCGAAGCATTGATTATTTGAGGTAGTGCAATATCAGGGAAACTCGTTGTGAAGGCATTCACAATATGAGATGTAACAAACACGATGCCATTTCACCTACTTCGGTGATTTACTACGGACTAAAATGATGTTGTGCACTAACTTGTTCGATATTTGATACACTGAATGAATAAATTTGGTAATTTGTGGACTTAGTTTGAAGACCAGCGACTCTCAATAATTAATTCCAAAGACCGAACTGTATTTTCTTACGGCAATCGAAAATCTGTTGGCTCCATACAGAATTCATAAATACCAAATTGCCCAGCCGGGATTATCTGAGGCGTTAAGTTAAACTTAACAGTAACTTAAATATAATCGTATTTGGAGAGAACAAGTAATTATACTTATCAGATCAGTCATGTCAATTTTATTGTGAGAACCAAACTGATATTATGAGAGGAGAAAGAATTAATGTACAGTGGTCCTTGGACTGAGAGCTAACAAGGAGGCGTAATATATACAAGCTACCCAAAGTTATAATTCGTATTTTAATAATTCCTCGTAGCAGTTGCCGAGTTGTTAAAGAATATTCAGCCGGGTGAAAAGAACTCTTCACTGTAAACATACATAAGGCACATTGCCGTACACAACTTCCATCAAGGCTACAAGTCAGGGGGTTACATGAAAATATGAACACAGTATTAATAAAAATTAGACAACTATATCATTAAAGATTAGTGCCCAAAAATTAACGAATTTATACAGGTTCATTTACATGGGACGTTGATTATATATATATATATATATATACTTTCACTTTTTATATGCATATTAAAATAAATATAAAGGTATGAGTTACATGGAAAGCCAAAAAAGAATAATAGACGAAACATAAAAGAAATATTTTAAAGAAAGTGACCTGCAAAATAAATAAATTAAATTGACATATAAAATAACGGTATCTGGCATCAGATAATGGTGGATAAATTTAGCCATAGTTCAAAAAGGGGAAATAGAATTAAATCCGATGTCAGTGAAAATAAAAGTTGATACATGATCAGGTTAGGAAAGAAATACAATCATTATTTCCATAAAGTATATTTGTACTTCCGAAAGTACCGAAACTAATGCATTTATTATAAAATAAGTTAGGATATAAAAATATAAACAAACGGGAGCTTTCGGGGAGATGTGCCTTTCTTCAGCTGGTCTTTATATCTACAAATACGTTACATATGGAATATCAATATAAGACTGGGCGTGATCATGTGTTAGAGTAAGTCGCGTACACGAGGTGGATGAACGTCAACGATAAATGAGTCACCGGGCAGAATCAGATGCTTGGTGCTCAGAATGTAATGTACGTACGCGAGACGTATACCAGTCGTTCATTGTATTGTAAAACAGCTGCCTCCATAATTGGATGCATGCATACACCCCTGTTACAGTTGAAGACACTACTACGTTTGGATATGTGTATCGCTTCAGGCCACGAGCATTGGCGGTAGTTACGTGAGTGATCAACGATCTGGATGTCCGAGATCGAGGTCGTGTTGTTCAGACATGTCTTGTGGATGATGGCTCGTCTGATGTTAAGGGTTGCGGCCATCTGTGTAGTCAATGCAGGGAAAGCCGAAATTTCTAAATAGCACACTTAAACAGCCATACAGAATCTCACCGCAAAAATCCATCCAAGATGTGTCACAGTATTTGAAGTCTAGACTTAGTCGCCATATAAAATGACAGGATAGACGCAGGTCTTAACGTATGAAACGCGGACGTGTGAAAGTTGTTGCTTTGGGAACCACCAGAGTCGGAGAACTTGATTGAAAGTCGAATGTTGGCAGCGATGTATCTATAATTAATCTATTGAACATGCTTAAAAATGAATATTAAAACACGAAGCTGAAAGGGGGGGCACACGAATTCAGATATTTTTCTGGTGCAACTTTGCAAATGTTCTTGACCAAGTATGAACGGTAGTGCCATTGTTAGAAACATATTTCAATGCAACATTTATCCTTTTTAAAGAAATCATAATCAGTTGATGTCTAACAGATAATCCGAACAGGAATTCACAGAGAGAAAAATGTTATATAAGGTAATGTTTAAAAGCATATTGTACTGGTAAACAATCCCATTATCTCTTGCCCTGATGCTGTTGGAAAAATCAAGGTTTAGAATTTTTTAATATAAAACTAGGGGACTCTTCCCCCTTCTCGCTTCACTCGCCAACCCCCAGCCAATATCAAATATACAGAAAAGTCTTAACCTGCTCAGCATCATTACTGAAGCCGCTTCGGAAAGAGTTTCCTTCACATGTTCGACCGATTTGCTTAGACCGGTCGCCCGAGCGGCTTCTTGAAAATTCTCGTACACTACTCCGTTCACAGTTGTCACGTCTTCGAAACACCTTAGACGTTTTTCGCTTCGCGTAACAATAATTTCAAATGAAACCACTCGACATCTCGCAATGAGACGCTATTCAACCGAGCGACCACCTTACACATTTTTACGTCAACGCCATTTATTTCCCGTTTTGTCCCACGTAAAATGTAGAGGTATGACGGAGTAAGTCAAATCTTCTACACATCTCGCAGTGAGATGCTATTCAATTGAGCGATCACTTTACACATTTTTATGTCAATGCCATTTATTTATCGTTTTGTCCCACGTAAAATGTTGAGGTATAGCGGAGTACGTTAAATCTTCTACACCCCTCTCGTAATTATACTAATATACTAACATTATAACGCACTGATCGAAATCGAATCAGAAAATATATATAAAACACAAAACTGAAGTACTCTATAATTTTTAATTAATAATACATTAGTGGGCCGATAATCCGGCATCTGATTTTTGTCAGATGTGTTTGGTCCCGTTAGGTGAGGACATGTAAAGTATCGGCGTCGTTGTTTTACTCCGGTCGCACGGGTTTTATGGTTGGGTTACCCTTTTGTTTCTAGGCGTTCCCCTAAAATCTGCTGGAAGGAAAGTAAGTTGTTACCAGGTACGTGTGATTCAAGCTTCTGACATCACAGCAGTTTTCCCACAATCACTTCCAAGTTGCACAATAATTGCCCCGGACCTTTAAGATTCACTATAAAAAATTTTCCATTTCATTTCCCGACCTTTATTAAACCTTTAAAAGTCTGAATATTAAGTTATAAGGGTACATTTTATTATAAGACTGTCTTACAGTTGGTGGTTCTGTTTTCCGGAGCATCTTTAACTGATCTTCGGGTTCAATTTCTTAGAAGCATCGTACAAAGTCTTCCCTTTCTCTTGTTGGCATTTATGCGCTAGAGAACTTTATTTTAAAGTTGTGGACAAGTATCATGAAGGATTTCATTTCTTTCACTTTTATTACCTGCAAAAAAAAAAAAAAAATCAAAAATCAGTTTAAATCTATCGTAATAAGCTTTAAATATTTCATTGGCTAATAAATACAGTTAATTACTATGATAAGAAGTTTGCGGGGAAATCTATCTCATCTTTTTTTCTTATAGAGAGAGAGAGAGAGAGAGAGAGAGAGAGAGAGAGAGAGAGAGAGAGAGATTTAAGCGATGGGTCATTAATTGACCTGACTGCCCTCTTTTGGAGTCCTAAAGCTTGAGAGTGGGTTAGAAGGCACCCCCCCCCAGATGTGGGAGAGCAATATTCCATGGTAGAGCAGATTTTAGATTTGCACAGAGTAAGATTGCATTGACCGTTAACAGTTATGCATGTATGTATGTATGTGAGCGTGTGTGTGTGTGCGCATTCCTAACGCACGGTGGCACCCAGACAATTAGTCTATCTCCACCAAATTCATTATGGTCATTGTGTACACGTGCCAATGTCTGGTACCCGTCCCTGGCAAATGGAGCCGAGTAAATCAACTAAAACTATCAGTACCTTATGTACTATCTCACACTTACCAGTAGTGGTGCAAGACTGTTGGGTGCTAATAATCCCGCTTCCAGGCTGCCCAACCCGGAAGCCAGCAAAAAAAGGGGAAAAAAAACCGTTAACAGTTAGCTTCCTCTTCGTGATCACTCTTACGATGGCGTAAAAAAAAAAAAAAAAAAAAAAAGAAAAAGAAAAGAAAAAAAAAAGTAAACTGCAGCCGTTATCAACCCACTGCTGAATGGAAGCCTCCTCAACAATTCATGCTGACGGAAATGGACCATAATCTGCCACGCTGGTCCAGCAGATCGACCGTATTTAGTAGTCAGGGGCTTGTCTGGGGTTCCCGCTCCTGACCACTCGGCTACGGAGGCCTCCGATGGCATATTTTTATCCATTAATTTATTCCATCGTTATCTGAGAGAGAAAATGTTTCTTACTGTATATTTCGCAATAAAGAACACTGTAATCTATCGATCATATTCAAAAAGAACTACTGAATCTCGAGGATTTAATTTCTAGAAGAATTTTAAATAGCAATCGGTGTGGCCTTTACCGTAATTTGTTTGCTTTGCGTGCTCAGCCATCGTATTCTCTGGTTAATTTATATTTCGATCTTCACCCGGAGACTATTTACATCTCTAACCTTCGATTACAAAGACAAACAATTTTTGGCTGCTCGTTTCTGTGTGGCCGTGTATTTTTTGACATTGGACTGTTAGATCCATATACCGTACATTACAGATGTATTGAGGACAGCGTTCTTATAATTAAATGACATTCTTCGCAAATTGCTATTAGCGAAGAATGATTTTGAGACAAGACCTCGCCCATATTGGGTCAGGCTCTCGACCATTCACAAATAGTCGCAGAAGAACGCATACACGGACACCTTTCGTTGAATGAATATTTGAATATTTTTTCGCCGTGTATATTGCAGATTACATTGTTTTATTTTACACTACATTCATTTTTTGTAAACTTCATCTCCTACAAAAAGTTGCCTTCATAATAATTGCATCCCGTTGAGTAGCAAACGAACATTTCAAACACAACTTATCAATAGTTGCATAATAAGGTATGGAATAACGAATACAAGTAGTTATATTATAGACAGAACTATAAACTTTTCGTTTATAACTAAAGAAGGCGATGGCCAATTGTTGGAGGGGGAACATAACTGTTATTTCATCAAAATGCACTACTTACGTAAATAAACCGTTCATTCTATCGTGAATTAGAATAGTAGTCCTGGAATCACTGGTTTAAGGGTTGTTTCTTGCGAGTCATAAACTTAGCTTACCACTCTCTACTTGCTACGATCCAAGGTTGAGAATTCTTTCTGCGAGTCCTTAGGTCGGTTCGAGGGTATTCGGTACCTTAGGCGACCATTTAGATGTGCGCTCCTAGTAAGCTTTGATAAACTCGTATAGGAACCAAATGCTGTTTGTTTTGTTTTAATAAAACACTCCTCCCGAATAAAGTTTTTACATAACTTGGATAATTTTATGTGTTTAAGAATTTTTCGCGCTTCGAAGATGTTGGTAACCTAGACAATTGACTAGGTCAGTGGACGGCGCCGTCTTCATTGGGGTCTTATATGAAATTTATTTTCATTTCTTTCCATCTCTCCCTCTCTGTAAATTTACGAATGAGGTGGTGTTGCTGCCCCTGTAAATCTTTCTTCACTGCAACCCTTTTAGAGTTCTTTCATCACCATGATTTTTCTCTGTTGCTGCTAAGCGTTACCGTGGAAAGCGAAGAATTTTTGAAATTAGTAATACGTTTCTTTCAAATGGATTATAAAGGGGGCATTTACTAACGATATTCCTAAGATTGTATGAGAATCTAAAACCACATATTGTATCAAGAAAGAAACACAGCCATACATATGATATACCATCCATACTTGTTGTTTTAGGGGTGTTACTTCAACATTCAATGGAACAAAGACTACAGTAAGTCTTATACCTACTTTTTGCCCTGGTGCTGTGGGAAAAATCAAACTTGAGTTCAAAATTCAAAAGTTTGATTCTCCCCCCCCCCCCCAGGCCTCCGTACTGCTGGACATATTAAATGGGTGGTGTTATTTTATTACAGTTTAATTCATTATTAACTCGTGCGTGTGTGTTTCGTTGCTTTTGTTTCTCGTACGTACCATAATATAAACTAGTGATAATGATTATGTGAAGGCTGTACCCAACAAATGTGTTCATATAAATGTACCTGGAAATTGCTCGCTGCTTTACAAATATTACTTTTCCTTGTAATTAATAAAATAATCAAAAAGTCGGAAGCAGAGCGTCCATATATGAGTATTTTTCCTATACTTCAACGTTATAATTGCGCAGCAGTTCAACTTAATCACCTATGAGACTTCATCACAGTGGAGATGAGGATAAAGGCAATGAAAATAAGGGTATATTTATAGTAATAAAATTACACGCAGGAACTGCTCAGATAGTCTGAAAACAAAGAAGTTTTGTTTCTTAAAAATTAGGCCCGTCCGTTTAATGACCTCAGCAATTCGTGCATGTCGGCATTTCACCGATGCTGTCAGCGGACAACACATTAAAAAAAAACAAGCCGCTTGTAAATACTTAGCAAAGAACAATGACCCCTAATCGGAAGTTTCCAAAATGGTACTGTCAGGGTTGACAGCGTTCAACTTCATATCTAAACGTACGTATTTGTGATGGTGCTGTTTTCTGTACAGAAACTTGAATAAAGTACTTGTGTGTGAAACGTTAGTCGAGTGTTTTCTTTCAATTGCGAATGGTCATTAACATTATAGCGAACTCCATTGTACTAAAAGAATCGATCTCAACCACACTGCGGTATGCTATTTCTAGTGTTATCTGGAATTGTAGTAAATATAACTTATTCCAATTTCAAAATGCTTATTTCTCTTTGTAATTTTCTAAAAGAGATCTATGGGTTTTTAAATAACATAATTTGGAGAGGTCTGGGTTTAGAGCTCTCGGGGACAGGAGGAATTCTTAAAGGTCTGTTCAGCCGAGGCTGTCCAGAGACGATTTGAGGCGGAGGTAGTAGGATTTTCTGTCGTGAGTCAGCTCGCACAATATGGAAATCGGCTCGTGAATATATAGTCAGTGGATACTTTGTATACGTGTAGTACAGTGTCCAAAATACAAGAGGCACAATATATTTACTTTGGAAAATTCAATAAAAATTTAAGGGGAAAAAAATCAAATGTCATTAGAGAAGTGTTTTGAATTTTTATACATTTATAAGATGCTGGATTCTTGTTTAAAAAGCGACTCGTAGAAACTTTCCTTGTAACTAATAAAATAATTAAAAATATTTGCGGTGAAAGCAATAAATAGTCTAATGCGATGGGCTACCTACGAAATGACTTTTTTGTAAAAAAAAAAATCGCACATTTGTACTGTAGTAGTTTTAATGCCTGTAATTGCCTCCGTCTCTTTTAGTGCGCCTTTTATTACTTTTATGTTCGTGTTCTTTACAGTCTCGGTCAAACTTTCAGGTCTTTGATAAAAAGAGGTGCATGATTTTCCAACGAATTGTTTTAAGTGAGAACAAAAAGTTTTGGTTTATGGGAGCCAAACTTTTAATGAAACGGAAATGGAGATAAAACAAAACCCTTGATATCGGCGAAATCGATATCTTCAGCTTTATCTAAAATTCCATACATATTAGTCTGAATCAAATTACATAGAAGTCCACACGTGTAGTTCCATGTCCGTTAACAAAGTTTAATTAAGTCGATAAAATTTAAGCAATAAATCCCATAAAAATCAAGTATTATAAAAACTGCCAAAATCTTTGAAATTCGATTCTAGGAATTTTGAGCATATATTCAGAGGTTTAACTATACTACTGCAGTTATGTTATGGCCCCGAGACCAAAAAAGGGCCGAGAGAGAGATTATTATTATTTATTTAGTTTTAATTTCAGTCGGGTCTTTGTCTACGAGGTCGGAGAAGCGTTTACGTCACCCAGCTACCAATCCTTGTTTTTAAATGCACTCCAAGTGCAATTGTAAGAAACGCATCATTCTACTCTGCTAGTGAGTTTCAGGGCAAGTATATCACTCAGAAAGAAACATCTGTGCGTATAATGAACTAACTTTAACAGGCTAAGCCATAATTCCTGATTATAAATTTTTATATAATTTTAATTGTGGACTGAACAGATTTGTGAAATTGCTAGAAATTAACTATCTTTTTGTTAAAACGCTTTTAGTACTTAAGCCTCGGCTGAGTAAAAACGTAAGCTGGGTAAAAATTTGACAACGTACAAGTTTGTGCAATAGCAGCATGTTAGTACGCAGCAAACTCTTAATTAGCTAAAAACGGCATCGTTTTGGCTATACCTCATGTTGTGAATAATTTCACAACGAGTGCAACTTATTCGAGGTAGTGCAATATCATGGCAACTCGTGAAGTTATTCACAATATGAGATATAACTAAAACGATGCCGTGTTTAGCTAATTTAGAGTTTACTGCGTACTAACACGCTGCTATTGCACAAACTCGTACGGTATCCTTTTATTTACAAAGCCTAACAATAACAAAAGAATTTTTAAATATTTTGTTTTAACTTTTATGTAGTTATTTTTATTTTTCAGTTAAGCATCGCTGCCCTTATTTCATTTATTGTACATTCATTCGGTGAGTATGCTAGAGAAATGTTTGAAATACTTCTGTTAATTTAAATATGTTGCAATCAATCATTACAGGACTTAGATTAAATTCTTTTTATACGAACTTCATGTGAAAAGAGTTTAATCAAAGTGTAATTTTAAATTGCTGTATTCCATTTTTAGTCACTGCAGGTTTCGGATTTCGTGCAAGAAAAGGGAAAACATCGTGCAGTTCAGACAATTTCTAGCTCTCACAACTTTATTTGCTGACAGATAGATTGAGATTTTCGAGGTCACAGAAGAAACGAAGATAAAGAAACTGAATCGAAGAACAAATCAGAAGAGACAAATCCCAGAGAGAACAAAGCAAACGGAGAATGCATGCATGGCCCGTTAGTTTCATATATGTCAATATTAAACTATTTATGATGGAGAATGCACGCATTCTCAGTCATAATAGTTTAATATTGACATATATGAAAATCAAAAGTATATTTTTAACTTTGGATTCGATATTTGCATATGCGCTACAATGACGAGTTAATCAATGGCCCGTTATCAAACGAACGAAGTCACACCTACACAACACGGAAATAGGTGAAAATTGCCTCGTTTCAATAAATAGTGGAAGCAAAAACCTTGACCAGATTGTCAGGAATTTTCTAATCGATTTTTGGCAACGATGACTTTCCTTTGGGCGGATGATTCCAGAGAGACGAAAAGTAGATGAGCAACAGAGTACTCTTCAAATGTTAACAGCTTTCGGTCGCGTAGCAATCACCTGCTGACAAATATACGAGACACTCTGCCTCGAGGGAAACTTTCCATGTTTATTTTCTTCGATCAAACATTTTCTTCTCGCCATTTAAGTGAAAACATGCAGTGTGTAGGTAATGCTTTGAGGAAAAAGTTTAGACGAGAGAGAAGCAAAGAAAACAACAACAAAAAAGCTTGTACTGCTGCCTTAAATAATCTGCATCTAGTATGCTACTATAAATATCCATTCCTTGTCGTAATTCTAATAGAAGCATATTTACTGGTCTTAATATACATACTTTCTCCTTTTTCAATAATGAAAAGAGACTATTCTAATTAAAAAAAAATTATATTAACCCCGAATACCCACCTGACAAGTTTCAAAAATGCACAGGATATAAGTTTCAAGTTTCAGTTTGTGGTGAAACTCTCACGATTTGAATAATTACTGCGATATATTTGTATAATTAACTTTCCAGACTTCAAGGTAAGTTTAAAACAGCTTGAAACTTTCTGTTATGATTTTCTTATAAAATTCGTTGGAAAATGGCCAGTTCTATTCGTTCTGCTAGATCCATTTGCCCAAATATAAAAAAAAAAAAAAAAAAATCACTGGAACTAAACAGTTTCAATCGTTATAATGCGATTTTTACGATAATCGGAAGAAAGGCTGTATGTAGGGATGCAGGAAAGGTGAATTAATAGTTTAATATTGACATATATGAAAATCAAAAGTAATTTTTTAACTTTTAGATTCAATATTTGCATATGCACTTCAATGACGAGTCTGTTTAATGACACGAAGCCAATTTGCTTGTGTGTAACTTAATTCTTCTCCGGGTCTGTCGGCAAACCGCTTTTCCGAATGTAGTATAAAAATAAAAAAATTACCTCTTTCACCAACGCAACTTGTAAAGGAATTGTCTCGCTCTACGGCTTATGCGAAAACTGACAAAACAGATTTAGAAGATAAAAGAAAAAAAGCGAAAATAATAATAATAAACGAGTTTAATGTACGCAGTGCGTTATTTCAGGCGCGTTAGCAAATACTTGATAATTCATGATTTATAACAAAAGAAGAAAAAAAAAGAAAAAAATTTTTATGCGCATCTGCCGAATTGTTCATTCATTCTTCCAACCAGCGCGAATAGCGACAAACAATATACGGTATATGTATGGCTTATGTGATATGTATGAAAATATAATAATTTCCGGATTTCTATGGGTCTGATTTTAATAAAATTTCGGAAGGTTCAGTAAATCGTCCTGAATTAGCCAAATATAAAATTTCATAAAAATCCATCCAATAGGAGTTGAGTTATTATATGCGGATAAAAAATAAAATAAGTAATAATTGCCGGATTTCTAATTGTTCGATTTGAATGAAATTTGGAACTGGCCAACAAATAAAAGGCCCAAGTATAAAATTTTATGAAAATCCATCTACCGGAAGTCGAATTCTTACATGCCGACGGACAGGGTGAAGACATTAAAACGATGCGATGGTTTTTCATCTCACACTTAGCGTAGGCCGAACAATATTTATGCAAACCGCTAATAATAGCAGATGGGTTTTATACAGTGTGGTATACATTTTAAAACAAGGGCATATGAGGACTAATTTTCATAAGTTGTTAGTTAAGAATCTGAAAACGCAAGTACAGTAGGAATTTTTTTTTATGAATGTTCCATTAATCGATGGTACATTTTTCTTCAGATTTTTCAGCAAGGGACATATGAAGCTAGGGAAAAAATATTCTACGAGATATCTGGAAAGAAAATTTACAGCTAAAAATATATATTTACTAAGTAGAAATAAAACAAAATCTGAATTTTAATTGAATACCCCCCCCCCCCCCAGTATACTGCCTTCCGTGGGTTCCTCCGCTCCGTTCGGGTCCCTTAGGCTCTTCCTCTGTGGGTGTTCGATGATCGCCCTGTAAACTGTCTCTCTCTCTCTCTCTCTCCCTGCTTCTCATCTTTTTACTTTTCTTCGAACCCGATCACACCCTTCTTTAGGTTCACTCTTCGCACTCACCATTCATTCATTCATTCCATTCAAAGTACCATAAGCGTGATCCACCCCCTAAACCGACGTTTATAAGTGGATCATGACTCAATACCTTTTCACCACCAAATACGGAGAATGCGGAAAGGTCAGGGAATGACCACCGCATATCCCAGAGCAATATGGCCTTAGTTGCTAATGCTCCTAAAAACCAAACAACTATACCTTTTATCATACACTGTGATAAAACATTAAAGTTATAAAACTTTTGTGAAATTAACAAAACTCAATAACAAAAACTAAGAGAGCACTTCATCACTTAGCTCCAGTCAAGGGAAATAGGTCCTTGGATTAACAACGTATTATCCCAATGGACTGGGTTACCATCCCTGCCACTGGGAGGCGGGTGTCCGCTATCTAGCCATAAACGTGCTCTCCTCTTAAACATTGCAACGACAAAATTATTAAAGAGAATTTGCTCTTATCCACGAATGTGGCTTCCAGATTATGTTGTTCCAAATTCCCGATAGAGACCTAATTGCATCCGTAAGTCAACACAACATCATATGAACAGAGACTCCTCTTTGCCGCAAGTACACAATCAATCAGGAGCTAAACCTAGCTCATATAACCTTTTAGCAAGGCCATGCCCTGTTATCAGGAAGGCAGCACTCAACCCGAATTGAAACCAAGGTTTATTTCTGGCACTTAGTATTACTCTCGGTAAAAATATATGGGTTAATCGCCCTTTATCTGATTCGTTCCATCTCTGCTGCCAAAGCAATATTATTTGTGCTGTAATCCTTTTTTTCTCTTCCTTAATATCATTCCTAGAGTACTACCTTCCCTCTTCAGTACATGAGGTGCTATCCAGAATTGTTATTCTCATATTTTTTTCGTGTACAATACGTCAAGGCCGACAGTACTATCTGTAAGTCAACTGGTAATTTCCCAGCAATGATCTGGAGTGCATCAGTAGAGACTGTACGGCAGGCCCTGGTGATGGACAGGAGAGCGAACCTCTGAGCTTGAAAAATATGCTGTTTTATGTGTTAATGGGTTATCCTATGAATCCAAGCCCCAGAGGCGTAAGTCATGACTGGGACGAATAAACAATCATATGAAAAGCACAATGCTCGTCCTTTAATTTGCCCCAGTCAGTTCTCAACACTCCTGATCCTGGGCTACAAAACCCTTATCTTGCCTTTCAAGTACTTGGAACACACCCCCAGATACCACACAACAGCTCCACACTGACACATATTGACACATCCTTGGCCTTCACCAGAGGACTTCTGTTCATACTAAGATGCCCCTTTAGGATCATCTGTGTGGTCTTAGTCTTGGAGATCCTTACCATATACTGCTCAAATCACTCTAACAGATCTCCCAAGACCTGGGATGCTCTTTCTTCTAATTGAGATCTTGCATCTCCATATTTCAACAGCAACAGGTCATCAGCATAAGCAATGATATCGATACCAACATAATTTTGATTTATGAATTCGTCCAGCACCAAGCATGGGGACCGACAACCGAGCCCTGAGGGTATCCTCTTTGAACATTCCTTCTTATTTCAGTAAATTCTGCACAATTATCTTTCTATCAGAAAAATATTGTCAGAATACTGAATGATTAGAGCATCCTGTCTGACTTATCCTCGCCAGGATGCCCTCCCACCAAAGCACGTCAAAGGCCCCATGATAATCTACAAATATGCCTAGAACATACTTCCCTCTGTACTCTTGTACATACCTTACTATCCGATAAATGGCGTCCTCAGTCGACGTACCTTGTCTGTAACCATACTGGTTACTTGAGGACATACAATTCATGTTGTACATAATCATTAAACAACTAACACATAGCCTTTCATACACTTTAGCCATTACAGACAGCAAGACAATGGGTCTATATGATCCAGGCTCATGCGGTAATTTATTAGGGCTTTTTATTATTAGCCTGAATAGCGCCACTCTCCACACTTCGAGAAAGACACCCTGCTCTATGCATTTATTGTACATCTGCATAAACACCTCAGACCTTAATTGAAAACTTAAGCTGGTATTTCTAACCAGTATGGCTGCCTTAGGATGTTCTCCATCGGAGACTATTCTATATCTTAGCGGATATCCTAATGCTTTTCCCATAAATTCATGTGGCTCTTGAATCAGACCTATATCCAGATTTTTCTCCTCCATCTCCTGTGACAATTGTGCTGCAACACTCTTCACTTGTTGTGCATTAATTTGTACCATTTTGATACTTTCAGCCATAGCTGATCTTGGATTTGTACAATTCCAGGGCCTTTTTTATATTCAAAACACCACCTATGAACAGCTGTATGTGCAGCATCCTTATTCCTACCTTTGCAATTGCAACAAGTCGGATTCCCTTCTTTATGTCCACATTTTTTATAAGAATGACCTGTGTTTACACAATGACCACATACTGTATCCCTTTTACAGTATTTAGATACATGACCCTAGCCCAATCACTTAAAGCATTGGGCCACCGAGAAAATTTCTCTAACATTCGTCCGCACATCAATGAATGTACAATCCTTCCCTTCTATTTATTAGAGACCAAACCCTTGGCCTGACTTCCAGCACTCAATTCGAAGAATCATCCTTCTTAGACCTATTTATAGATATAATATGGACATCTTCATCCAATATTTTCCTTATTAATTCCATGATCTTTACAATTCTTTAGCCACAGTTGTTCTACAGAAGTTCCCTGCGTCATCGACCGGATTCGAACCCGGGCCTTTTCCACCCGGTGTGGGGAGGACGGTGACGATACCACTGTGCTACCCGCGCAGAACACAACACGTGGATAGTTTTAGTTTAGTTTATGTATAACTGTCTCTGGTGGTGCCCAGACTGATGTCCATCTCCACCTATATTCATGTATCCAAGTGGAACATCCAAAACGTGGATATTTTTTTATTTATGAACACAACTGTATATACATTCTCAAGATACATATTAATCAATTTATATACAAGATTTATATACAGATTTTATATACATACTCTTATATATTCTGTAGTCTTTCTGTACATTTGCTTGTGTGTGTCCTGATATGAAGGGTGGCTCCTAGACATAAGCCCATCTCCACCTATTACTCCTGTAAAAGCTCAGAACCTCTGCAAAACAGGCCTGAAAAGAGTTATGTCAGGCCATTTCGCCACCAGGGACTAACCAACACCTGGCTCAACCATTCTCTGTGTGTGCTGTAATGCACAAATCCTGCACCTACCGGAAGTAGTGCTATACTGGTAGGTGCCAGCAATCCCGTCCCCAAGGCTGCCCAAACTTGGAGGCCAGCGAAAAAAAAATAAAATAAAATAATAATAATAATAATAATAAAAAAATTCCAACTAGGAACAATGTATACTTGTTGAAACAAAAGCAACATTATACAATTATTTACATGTAAATAGCAAATACATACATACACTTAGAATGATATTAACTTCACAATAACACTTAGAAAACATTAACATTTAGATTAACATTATCTCCACTTAGAGTCCATCGACAAATGCAAGCCTGCATTTGGGTATCCAGGAGCGGAAGATCAACTCGCACTGTAAACCAGAAACATCCTATAAAAATGACAGTACATGAAGCGTTCTGTTGTCAAATGTGCAGCACTTCCCTTAATTCGTATCCTGCAATAGATTTCTTAACTCCTGTCTTCTTTTAAAAACTTTGGCCGAGAATTCCTGAAACAAAACAAAGATGTCCCACCTCTAAACCAAGAGAGGTAAATTATTCTCCGTGAGGTTTGGTAACCTATTTAGTAATTCCTGCCTGTCTGAAGTATACAGGCCGCATTCAAGGATGACATGTCTCCAAGATTCAACCTCACTGCACGAAAAGTAGGGATCAGGTTCTAATCCTCTTTCAAATAGTTTGGCCCTTAAGCCATGTCCAGTGATTAAGTAACTCGTTTTCATGGTGGGAGCAAACCAAGAAGACACCCTCCTGTCCATTGCAAAGCTTACAGCTGGAATGAACCCTCTTGTAATGGTTCCATACTCACTCAAATCCCAACTTTGCTGCCAGCAGTTCACAAGCTCACCCCAAATTCTACGTTTTTCCTCCTTTATGTTGTTATTTGGATTAGAGGTGATATTCAGTATTTGTAACGCCCTTCCCTTCTTTAAGTTATATACAATACCTCGGAAAATAATGTGTAAATCCAAGGGGATGGTACCTGCAATAACCTGTAAGCCATTTGTTGACACTGTCCTGGGAGTGCGTATAACTGTAAGCAGCATTGTATGTTGCAGGGAGAGAAGCTTGGCTTTAGTTGTAACCTTGGTAGCAGCCCCAAACCAAATACCAGCACCATAAACTACAATGGGAAGAAATATCGTCTTGTAGTACAATACCAGAGTTTTTTTTGGATAAACCAAAAAAACGGGGTTTTTTTTGCGGGAAATTCTAACAACTGCAGCTACGAACTTTTTGATTTTTTCATTGATTTTAGTGACATGTACATGAAACCTTAGACGAGCATCTAAAGTTAAACCTAAATACTTGGTGTTCTGTACATATGGAATTTGAATACCATATAGGGTTACCTTTGGCGGCCTTCCATAATCGAGGTGGTATTTAAACACCATGAAATTGGTCTTGGTGACAGAAATCTTTAGTTTATTTAAACCCGCCCATGCCACTAAATTATTCAAAACTGACTGAATTTTTTGTTCGAGAATTTGTCTTGATCCTCCCTTCTCTGCCACCACCAGGTCATCTGCATATGCAACTTTGATGAACTCATCGCTATCCTTCGTGAGCCACTGGGCTAGCACTGCATTCCAGAAGAGAGGTCCCAAGATTGAACCCTGAGGGCATCCTCTTGAAACGGTAGTCGTATATGATAAATGCTTTGCACATACTCTAATTTGACGATCCTTAAAGTAAGATCTAAGGACTTTGAACAGGTAGTCATCACACTTTGCCAGTTGCAGTGACCTGAGAGCACCTCAAAGTCAATAAAACAGCAAGAACATATTTGCTGTTTGCATCCTAAATGTAAGTCAGCAAGGTTGAGATTGCGTCCTCAGTGGATCGTCCTTTTTTGAATCCAAACTGGCAATCAGAGGAGAGTTTATGTTCTGTAAATAATTTTAAAATCCTTGGGGCAATCATCCTTTCAAATAATTTGCCAAGATTGGTCAATAAAGAGATTGGCCTGTATGCTCTGGGGTTTGTTTTTGGCTTTCCCAGTTTATGTAAGATTTTTAGGAGTGCAAGCTTCAATTCAAAAGGGAAAAGCCCTTCTAGCAAGCATTTATTAAATAAGTTTAATAAAATCTCAGGGAAGAATTCATAAAATTTTTCAATCACTTGATTCCCAATGAGGTCAATGCCAGGACATTTTTTATGGTTCAATTTAGCTACTGCAGCTCCTCACTCAAGCATGTTAAAAATGGCAATTTCAGTTGTCCCCTAATATTCCCGGTTAATGCGTCTAATTTCTGCTTGGTCAGGGCTGTCCATATACGGCAAGTCTTCAGGAAAGAGGCTACTCACTATCGCTTCGACTGTAGATTCCCAGTTCGAAGTTTCTTGATTCTCTCTAATTACCGTATTCTAAATTTCACCACACAAAAATTTATTTCTTGAAAGCTTATAGATTATACCCAAAGGATCAGCATTTCCTGTTTCCTTCACCAGACGCTGCCAACAATTTTGCCTGCTATCAGCAATTGCTTTATGGCACCTCTTCCTCAAGTCTGTAATCATTTTTCAAAGCCTGAGTGTCTGCGTCCGATAGATGCCTATTCCTTTTGTATGCTTTTCGTGCTTGTTGAGTTTATTGTCACAATTCAGCTAGTGCTGAAGACGAGTAGGCCATCGCCTGATATAAATGATATTGAACCAAAAAAACATTCTTTTGCTGTTAAGGTGTTAATGATTACTTTGTCATCTCCATTAAAAATTGTATTCAGACATTCACGAAACTTGGTCCAGTTCACCCTGTCCATCTGAAAACGCCTTAAATCCCTTATTGTTGTATCTACTTGTCTATCCTCCGGTAAAACCGTGAAGGTGATTGCTCGATGGTCACTATTCATTAGATACGGATTGACGTCCTATCTAATTAATAATCCACCAGATTAATGGAGGTTAAAGTAGCATCTGTATTAGATTCACCATTTGTCGTCGAGAATGTATATGATTTATTGGGTAAGTTCTTTACACAGAGATTATGATTCAAGATCAGATCTACCAACTGCTCGCCTCGAGCATCAGAAAAGCCGCTGTTCCAAAGTGTAGACAGCGTTGAGATCAGCTGTAATTAGTAAGTTGTTAGCTGAAAATCTGCTACATAACCCTGTCAAGTCTGTGTAAGGCTGGCTGAATATCTTCCGAGGGAGGAAAATACTGGGAAACCAGATAAAACGACTGGTCCCTGGAGGAAACCAGGACGCAAACTGTGGTAGCAGAACATTCACTTGAGATAGTTGTTATTACTAGTTCACAGTTAAAGGTAATTATGGTGGCCTTGGGTCGATCGTCACTGGAGGCAATAATCCTTGCCGAAATTGGATATCGTATAACTTTATACGCTGAACCCCCTACCTGAGAAGAGTAATACGGTTCTTGCAAGCATACAATATCAAACCCCAGATTATCAGCAGCTTTCCTAATCTCGTCCGCCACGGAACGAGATCTCTGCCCATTAATTTGAAGAATTTTTATTTCGCGGTATTGCAGGTTAACACTTGTTGAATAAATTACCGTTGTATTATTCATGTCTGGTTCTTCGGTCTGTCAATTCAAGAGCTTTACGACACTCAGGGCATTTATTATCCCTAACCGAGTGATTACAATCCCTACCTCTACATTTACAATTAACGCACTGAGGTGGTTCCTCCTTGTGGATACAGTCAGCAAAAACATGGTCTCCACCCCCGCAGTGGCCACAAGATACAGCTTTATGGGAACAGTACTGCGCACTGTGACCATATCCCAGACATCTGAAGCATTTACTTACAAATGTAAACTTACGAAATCTATGTGACGTAAAACCTAGATAAATTTTGTCACTCTGAATCACATATCTCATAAGGCGTGGGCTGAAACCGATAACCAAATTGGTCACTCTGGTTCCGGTGCCAGAGTTAAATTTGAATGTAATCTCATTCTTAACTTCTTCCTGGCTAAAACTAGTCTTTTAAATTTTTATTAATTAAATTCTCCTTTGAGTAGTCCGGGACACCGTAGATCAAAACTGTAGGATCAGACAATCTGTATATCCAAAACGTGGATATACAGTTCTTGGAATTGAAAACTTTAGTCCAATCTCTTGAATTTTAGAATAACCTCTGATCTTAGATATGCCATCATAGCCCTCCGCCACCAGCAAGACTCCACAATCCCTTATAGTTCTTATATCCTTGACTTTAACTTCTTTCAAAACCTCTTTCTTTACTTGCTTTGAAATTTAGTGCCAGCAGACTTTATCAATATCACTTTTGGTACTTTCTTTACCTCTTTATATGCTTGTTGAACTTTGCTTGCATATGTTGCTGGGTTTCTTCTTCCGTTTTTCCAGTCTATCTCTGAATAACACATTTTCCATACAAACATCCATTGCTTTCGACTCAAGAGTATCTCAAAATTCCAGAATGATTCGCATTGGACATCAGACAAAAAGCTTCTTAAATGTTCTCGGTCTCTCTTACATACTGAAACCGTTCCTGATTAGATCTTAATTTACTTTTATCTCTTCACCTCTTCTTGTGTCCATCTTCTGTTTCTTTATCACTAGTAGAGTCCTTTTTGCTAGCACTACTGCTTGCCCTATCCTTTCGCTTTCTTTCAGAGAGCGATAATGACCTAGATTTTGGAGGTGTTCTACTGAGAGTTCTCCCAGAGAAGACCTCAAACTCCGTCAGTTCCTGTGCTTGGGACAATATTTCCTTACTGATCTCCTCCCGTTCTTCATCGGTTACATCAGAGGTGGACCGCAACAATTCTTCATGGCTTTTGGCGATTCCACCTGTAGATTCCTCCATTTTATAGGCGCCTCCGTAGCCAGGTGGGCAGGAGCAGCAGTGCGTAGCACACGCTTCTTGATTAGACTGGGGTTCGAGCCCGTGACCACCAAATACGGAGGATGCGAAAAGGTCAGAGAATGACCACCGCATATCCCCGGAGCAATTTGGTCTTAGTTGCTAATGCTCCTAAAAACCAAATAACAACAACCTCCATTTTATAAAAAAATAAAAAACTATATACAATCTAAAAGTGAAGACTCAATAATGAGAAATCACGACTATACACAATATTTACAATTATCAAAATCAAAGATCGAGAGCCCTATCTCATTTAAATTTTGAATGGATTACTAAAATAACTCGGAAATCTAACC